>NW_005842023.1:1673281-1688730 GCF_000455745.1 Alligator sinensis | reverse complement strand
GAGAGGGAAGGCCTTCGCTCTGGAATTAGGCACGGACGCGTATCGGTAGTTTAAAAGATTGTTTACTTACACCGAGATGGCAGTGGTGTAGGCTGGGAAGCTTGATTAAGTTGCAGTTACAGACAGACACAACACAGACGGTCTCGTGGAGGTTGCTAGGCTCCACGGTGCAGAGCTCCGGATGCTCTGGGTGAACAGGCCACCAATGTAGAAATCGTAAATACGTCTTATATTAGTCGTGCTCGAAGACGGGAAGAGGTGGGCGGTGGATCAGGCCGCCACGCTCCTCTGGATCTCACACAGGGTTTCCATTACCCTGCCGTGTACCCAGAGTCCCCACGAGATGGATGTGGAGTCCTCTTCGGCTTGGGCAGAAACTGCTCAAGCCTCTTATACGGCTAACAGGCCAATCGCTAGCCGCCACGTGTGAATAATTTAGCACTAGCCAATCACGGGGAATGAATTTGCATACCGGTGGCGGGAACTCTTTTGCACCATGCATTCCTCTTGCAACTCGAGCAATGCACTCTGCAAAAGAAGCTGCAGAAAAGGCAGGAAACTGGTCCCTGCACCGGAGTCTCCTCTTGCTACAGGAAACTCCCGTGCAATGCTCTGCAACTTAACGTGGATAATTCTGAAGCCGAAGCGCACACACACAATCATGCCTTTTGGGTCATGACAATTTGCAGCTTTGGGCATAAGCTACAGTGGTCAGGCAATAGGTATAGCTATGAAAAGGTTAACACAAGATTCCTCCCCCTACATTTACTGAGCAGAGACAAATGGCAGCCATCTTTGCAGCTGTGTGGCATGTACAATGTCTCCAAAAATGCTTCTTTCCAGCAAAGAAAGCAGATTCCCCACTTAAAATGTGCACCCCAATTTTGGGGGGCTGATTTTGGGGAGCAAGATGCATCTTGTACGCAAAAAAAATGCAGTATAAAATGATCAACAACAAATGAGCTCGTCTTTTTGTTGAGGTGGTGCTCTAGATATCCTTATAGAATCCTAATACCTTTGACCAAATGTACATGAAATCAACCTAAAGAAGATGAAAAACTGATTCTGCCAGGAAAAAGAAATGTATATGTTTAAAAAAGAATTTTACCTAGAAAAATCTGCCTCTGTCAGCACTAGAGCTGATGAAAGCCTTCAAAACACTGAGCAATGAATATTCATTCACGTCTTCCGAATGAATTCCCTGCTGCTTCCTCCATGCCCCATCTGTGTTAGCTTTCTGCAAACATTTTTATGATCAGATTTTTCCAGTACAAATGGTCATGGAAAGTGAATTGTATATTTCTTTCTCCAAGAATTCGTACCAAATACCTGAACATATAAAGTTGTCTGACCAGTCACAATTACTAATAATTTGATCATTTTCCCAGTGTTTTCTGTTCTGTAATTATCTGTGAACATAGAGTGATTCTTAGATGTATCAATTATTCTTCCTTGTTCACAAACAGCCCATAGTGAGTATTCAATATCTGGAAATATTGCCTTTTGATTGGATGCAGGAGCCATATGATGTTTTCTATAATAGAGGTCCGTAACTCTTGGAATTAGGTCTTTGGTATGGATTTGCATACATATGGGCCAAATCCTCAGCTAATTTAACTCCACATAGACCTGTTGATTTCAATTACCATTACATATCAAGCCAGCATCTGCCACTATGAAACAAAAATTATCATTCTGAAAAAATCTGCAATATTTACTTAAAATGTGTTGCTTCAGCGATCATTCCTACCACTAGAGCCTTTTGCTATAGTATTCATAAAGGGTGTTCACAAGAGTAGTGGAGACTAGGAAGGATAAAATCCCAAACTACATTTATGGGAAATATTTTCAAGTATCTAATCCAAGCAAATACTTGAGAATGCGAATTGACTGTACAAAATGTGAGAATGGGAGGTAGCATATTGTGGCATGTCACAAATGTCAAGGAGATGAGAACAAATCATAAGTAGAGCATTTAAACCTTTTGACAGATTTAACAGCAATGTTCATCATTTTCTCTGGTGTAGTTCATGTTCTTCCTGTTTTGCTTTTCCCTAAAACATCCCATGTTGAGCCCAGTTAATTGTATATTAATAAAGCATAAATTTGACAAAACATCTGGACTTTCTTGAAGATATCAAAGGAAACTACCACTTCCTCCACTAATTAATCAGCCCCATTGCAAATGATACAATTAATTATGATGCCAGATTTTAAGAATTATAGCCTAGTGCAAGTGTCACTTTTCTACCAAAAGTTTCAAGACTGTGGGAAATTTCTCAGTGAAATTGGACTGATTCAGATAAAAAGAATGTTAAAAAACCTGAATTGCTGAACTGTTTAATTTTTTTATTCTTAATACTTTCTATGCTTCTAATAACAGTGTTTTCTTCCCCACAACATTTTATGTCTTTGAATAAGGAACACAGTTCCATTTCTAATATTTCTGCCATAGGCAAGGTTCCCTTTGCCTATTGTTAGCCCTTATTTGTGTAACGCTGCCTGAAAAAATCCTTCAGATTATCTGTTGGCAATTTAGTGTGGCAGCAGAAGTGTACACGTGCTTCTGATAATACTAATCCCATTACAAAGGCAATAATTTGACATCCTCTGGGATCAGAAAGATACTAGGGAACCATCACATGTTTTGATTATATGCTTTTAGAAGGGAGTTTTGTAAACTATCCCCAGAGCTGCACACAGAAAGATAAGAATTTATAAAGAAGCATAATCTGATAGATGTTTTTCTGGACTGCCACTCTCATGCTTGACAGATATGCCAAAAATGTTCATCTTATATATTTTTCTTCTAAAGAACAGCATCTGGCCTCATAAATGTGGCCAGCATTCAAGACTGTATATTTTTCCAGCACAATTTATCATTTCTTTGTTTCATCGCCATTTCACAGCAGATTTCTACTGTGGTATTTGCATGACATGCTCTATATTTTATTTTTCCAGTGCATTTTTACAAGTTCCTAGCAGTTTTCTTTGCTTCTGTCATTTAAGTTGAGTATTAATTCTCTGAAAAACTGTCTACAGTTATTTCTGATTCTAAGTATTATGGACCTCCCATTGCACCACAAAACTGTTAGCTAGTGGTGTTCAAAAGAATCCTCTTTCTTTCATGATTAAAGTAGGGTATCTTTAGCTAACTGTTACAGAAATTCTTTTCCCCATTCTGATCAGGGGTGAAATCCTTACCCTATTGAAGTCAATGAGACTTTGGTGCAGCCAGGATTTTGCTGCAAATCATAGAAAATTAGGGTTGGAGAGCCTCAGAAGGTCATCTAGTCCAATCCCCTGCTCAAAGCAGGACCATCCCCAACTAGATCATTCCAGCCAGGGCTTTGTCAAGCCTTAAAAACCTCCAAAGATGGAGATTCCACGCCCTGTCTAAGTAACCTATTCCAGTGCTTCACTACCCTCCTAGTGAGAGAGTTTTTCCTAATGTCCAACTTCAACCTCCCTTGCTGCAACTTGAGCCCATTGTCACCGGTCACCACAGAGAACAGTCTAGCTCCATTCTCTTTGGAACCCACCTTCAGGTAGTTGAAGGTTACTATCAAATCTCCTTCCTTTTTTCTGCAGACTAAATAAACCAGTTCCCTTAGCCTCTCCTCATAAGGCATGTGTCACAGCCCCCAAACCATTTTCATTGCCTTCCACTGGACTCTCTCCAAGTTGTCCACATCCTTTCTGTAACTGGGGGCCCCAAACTGGACACAATATTCTAGATATGGCCTCATCAATGCTGAATAGAGGGGAATAATCACTTCCCTTGATCTGCTGGCAATGCTCCTACTAATGAAGCACAGTATGCCGTTAGCCTTCTTGGCAACAAAGGCACGCTATTAGCTCATATTCAATTTATTGTCCACTGTAACCCCCAAGTCCTTTTCTGCAGAGCTACTGCTTAGCCAGTCAGTCTCCAGCCTGTAACAGTGCATGGGATTGTTCTGTCCTAAGTGCAGGACTTTGCACTTGTCCTTATTGAACTTCATGAGATTTCTTTTGGTCTAATCCTCCAATTTGTCTAGGTCTCTCTGAATCCTAGCCCTAGCCTCCAGTGTATTGACTACTCCCCCCAGCTCGGTGTCATCTACAAACTTGCTGAGGGTGCACTTTATCCCATCTTCCAGGTCATTGATGAAACTATTAAATAACACTAGACACTGGACCAGCCCCTGGGGCACTCCCCTTGATAATGGCTCCCAACTAGACATCAAGCCATTGGCTACTACCCTGTAAGCCAGATGAACCAGCCTGTTTTCTATTAACTTTACAGTCCATTCATCTAACCCATACTTCCTTAGCTTGTTTCCAAAAATGTTGTGGGAGACCATATCAAATGCCTGGCTAAAGTCAAGGTACATCACATACACTGGTCTCTCTGCATCTACAGAGACAGTCATCTCATCTTAGAAGGCAATCAGGTTGGTCAGGAATGATTTGCCTTGGCTAACTATTCCTAATCATCTTCTCCTCCAAGTGTTTAGAAATGAATTCCTTGAGGACCTGCTCCATGATTTTTCCATGAACTGGGATGAGGCTCACCAGCCTGTAGTTCCATGGATCCTCCTTCTTCCCTTTCTTAAACATAGGTATTATATTTGTCCTTTTCCAGTCATCCAGGACCTCTCCTGATTGCCATGTGTTTTCAAAAATGATGGCCAGTGAGTCTCCAGTCACATTGGCCAACTCCCTCAACACCCCCATGCGCATCCCATCCAGCCCCATAGACTTGTACATATCCAACTTTCTTAATAGTCCTTAACCTGTTCTTTTGCCACTGTTGGCAGCTGGCAACTCTGCTGCCAGGTGTCTGGGAGCTGATCTTGCCTGTGAAGACTGAGATGAAAAAAGTATTGAGCATTTTAGCCTTTTCTGCATCCTCTGTCACTTGTCTGCCTCCCCCATTTAGTAAAGGACCCATACTTCCCCGATTCTCCTCTCATTGATGACGTATAGAAACCCTTCACATCCCTTGCTAGCTGCAACTCCAATTGTGCTTTGGCCTTCCTGATTTCAACCCTGTATACCCACCCAATACTCTCATACTCCTCCCTAGTTGTTTGTCCAAGTTTCCACTTCTTATAAACTTTCTTTTTTGTGTTTTAGCTCCTTGAAGAGTTCCCTGCTAAGCCAAGCTGGTCTTCTGCCATACTTGCACATTGGGATGGTTTGTTTCTGCTTCCTCATTAAGGTTTCTTTAAAGTACAGACAATTCCCCTTGACTCCTCTTCCCCTGAGACTGGCCTCCAAGGGGATCCCACCCATGAGTTGCCTGAGTGAGTCAAAATCTGCTTTTCTTGAGTCCAGAGCTGTACTCTGCTGCTGTCCTTCCTTTCTTCCTTCCTCTTTGGACACTTCAGACCAGGCTCACTTGGAGTTGCGTGGGGCGATCCTGAGCGTAAGACTCCCCGGCTTCCTATCTCTTTTCTTTTCTGAATCCGACCTGTCTAAAGGTCTCTAGCTTCTGTTTATCTCACTTTCTGATTCTTTTCTTGCATTTTTGCAGCTTTTTTTCCCCTTTTTCTCTCCTCTTCTCCCCTCCCCCTGTACTTCCAGTTTCTTTGTCTGTGAGTTGCTTCTTTAGAGCCTTCTTCTTACTGCCTCTTTTCCTTTCTTTCTTTCTTTTCTGTTTGCTTGTTGCGGGGAGTTATCTTTTTCCATTAGCTTGCCTTCCGAGGAGTGCTTTTAATTACCCCTTCTTCCCCCCCTTTGTTTTCTTTTATTTTCACTGTTTTCAACCCCCTCTCCTCCCTGCCATTTTTTTTCTCCTCCACTCCTTTTCCCCCTCCCATCTAGAGTTTTGTGGCCGCTTTCCCAGACACTTATCTTTTTAGTTAGTATAAACTTTTTTTGTTTTCTTTTGCTTAGTTATAACTTCAAATTAACCCGGTCCTAGCTGGAATGGCTGCTCCTACACCCAGCTCAAATTAACCCGGTCCTAGCAGGAACGGCTGCTCCTACACCCAGCAGCTGGCATGAGGATGCCTCTCAGAACCTCCCCTTTACTCAAGCTTGAGGGTTCACACCCCTCCCTACATCGGGGTCGAGGTCTGCGTCAATGCCCTTGCTAGTCTCCTGGGACGGCATAACATACGTTACACAGGTTGTGTTAACACGGTCCCAATGATTTACCTCAGCGATCCCACCTTAGTTAACAGGGTGTGCGCAGAGGGCCTGGACATTGCGGGTGTGCATTATTTTTTCACACCCCTAGAGACTCCAGCAGTGAGGGTGGTGATTTCTAATGTGCCCCCACATGTGACCAATCGGGAGCTGGCCAAGAAACTCGAGCCCTATGGGGTTCTTATGACTCCCTTTCCCCGATTAACAATAGGAAGTAAGAACCCCAAACTGAGGCACATCCTGTCTTTTCGAAGGCACGTTTTCATGCTTCTCAGGGAGGGCCCATGGTCTCTGCTTCAGTCCTTGAGCCTCATGTTCAATGGGCGAAGGTTTGTGATCTATTTTTCCTTTGGGGAGACCACGTGTTTTCAGTGTGGGAGCTCTTCCCACCTAGCAGCCCAATGCCCGCGGGGGAGATCAGCCAGAATATCGGTGACTACAGCGGCGCCAACGATCCACTTCTGCGACACAGGCCCCACCCAACGAGGCCGGGAGCTTTTCCCAACCTCCTTTTACCCCTGTTCCATCTGAGGGGGCTGGAGTTTCTGGCGTGAGAGTGCTGTCCAGCGGAGGGGCTGGGACTAGGCCCCCACCCTCCCCCCAACACATTCCACCTACAGTGCCCACCCCCACCAGTACAGAGACGCCACCAGGTGGAGAGGCTGATGCCTCCACTCCCCCCCTGCCTGCCCTGACCACCCCAATTGAGGTGGCAGGGGTGGTCAGCGATTGTGGCACCAAGACCCTGTCGGATGATGGGGTTCAGGCCTCCTCCCAGTTGCCCTCCACCACGACCTTGCTTGGGGTGGATGGCCCTGGGGAGGCAGGCCAGAGGCAGTCTGGCCCATCCTCTATGAAGGGTGGGCCATCTGCTACAAAGAAGAAGAAGAACAAAGAGAAGAAAGTGAAAGGGACCACTCAGGACTCTCCATCCCCGCTGAGACCTTCCTCAGCTGGTGCTGGGGAGGCCCCTGCTGGAGAGCCTGGCCCCTCTCCGGCTGTCATATCAACGACCCTGTTGACCGGGGATGATGGCAGCTTGGAGCTGGGGGAGGTGAAGGTGGGGGTCACTGACTCCTCACCTGTCTCCCATCTTCTGGAGGTGGGTGGTGGTAAGACCTACGCACCTGGGGAGGCCCCTGCTGGAGAGCCTGGCCCCTCTCCGGCTGTCATATCAACGACCCTGTTGACCGGGGATGATGGCAGCTTGGAGCTGGGGGAGGTGAAGGTGGGGGTCACTGACTCCTCACCTGTCTCCCATCTTCTGGAGGTGGGTGGTGGTAAGACCTACGCACCATGTCTCTCTTCTGGAGATCTGACCCAGGGGGCAGCAGAGGAGTCTGCTGACCTCTTGGTCACACCCCAAGCTACTGAACTAGATGAGGAAGCTAGTGAGATGGAGATCCAGCTTTCTGAGTGTCGCAAGCGACCTCGAGAGCAGGACGGCCTCTCTTCCTCCAAGAAGGTGGGGATTGCTCTTCAAGAGCCAGACCTTGACCTGGAAGATCAGAGGAGGTTGATGGGTTTAGACATTGAGGGTGTAGAAGCTGAGCTCCCAACTAGGGTGCAGCCTCGCCATGCGTCTGTCAAAAATGTGCAGCCCATGTTGGCAGACCCCCCCAGGTCGGTCCCAACTATGGGGGACTCCTGACATTTTTGAAGCAGACTAAGGGACAGAAGAACATAGCAGGGCGCATCACCCAATGGTGCGCGGATCCTAAAGTTTTTATCAAGGCTGCCAGAACTGTGGCCAAACTGATGCAACAAGATCTAGGCACTCGGCAGATGGCTTATTGTCTGGAGAAACTCGCACAGCGGGTGAGAGATGAATGGGGCCTGGCGGGGTACCTGGAGTAGAGTAGGGCATGATAGGCCTTTTTTTTTTACCTGTCTCTGCTTTTTGCTCTGCTCTCGGGGGCTCGCTCTTCTATTTACACCTTACCTCACTCTTCCTCTCCGATACCCACACCCATGGCAGCCACAATGCCTGCCAAGATCTGGTGAAATGGGAGGCCGTCCTGGAGCTCCTGCGCCAGAAGCGGCTGGCTGTCGCCTTCCTCCAGGAGACGCATTCCAACAGGCTCAATCAGTTAGCTTGGCACGCTGTCTGGCAAGGCCAGTTGTTTTTGAGTCATGGCACCAATCTTAGTGCCAGAGTTGCGACTCTTCTATCGTCACAACTACAGCATGACATGGTGGCGGCACGGCAGATTGTCCCCGGATGCCTGCTGACTGTCCACGTCACCCTAGCACGCCACCTGCTACTCATCAGTGTTTATGCACCTACTGATGGCCAGGAGAGGGTCACTTTCTTTGAGACCTTGGCTGCCCTTTTGCGTGGTGCTAGTAAGAATGATGACCTGCTCCTTGTAGGTGGGGACTTTAATTGTACTGCTGACACCCCGCTCAACTGTATGGGGCCTGAGCCTCACCTGCCCTCAGCCCACAAGCTACAGTCCGTCCTGGAGACTGCAAGCCTCGTTGATGTCTGGCGAGCCCTGCACCCCAACACGCACCAGTACACTTGGGCCAGGATGAGTGCCGGCAGTCTCACTATGGCCCGCCTCGACCGCATTTATGTCCCCAGGCACCATCTGCCACTCCTACACAGTGGTCGCATCATTCCCTCAGGCCTGTCAGATCATGGCATGGCATGCTGTGAATTGAGCCTGCCGGGGAGAACCTGCGTGTGAGCACCCTATTGGTGCTTCAACATCAGCCTACTTTAAGACTCTTACTTCCGGGACTGCTTTGCCAACTTTTGGCAGAGCTGGGAGGCCACAAGACTGAATTACTCCTCCTGGAAGTTATGGTGGGATGTGGGCAAGGTACAGATCCGGGCGTTTTGCCAGCAGTACATGCAGCTGGCCACCAATGAACTGTGCTGCCATATCAGAGAGCTGGAGGAAGATGTGGTAGAGCTCAAGGCTGCCCTGCTGGCTGCCAGCAGTGATGCAATGCTGCGCGAGAGCCTCCAGTTCCGTACGAAGTGCCTGCATGACTTGGCGGAGAGAGCGGCCCGTGGAGTGAGGATCCGCGCTTGCTGCCAAGAGCTGGCTGAAACAGATGCCCCAACCTGCTTCTTCTTCAACCTGGAGCAATGGTGGGCAGCGAGCAAAGTCTTAGATCACCTCAAGACCCCTGAAGGACAGGCAGTCACTGACCCGGGTGAAGTACGTGAGCACGCCGTTGCCTTCTATCATGACCTGTTTGCGGCTGAGCCATCCTGCCCCGAGTCCACGTGGGAACTCCGTGCGGGCCTGCTACGCCTTTGTGCCCTGGAGGCCAGTGAGCTTGAGCAGGAATTGTCTCTGGCAGAGCTGACAGCTGCCGCAGCTGGCCTCGCTTCCAGCAAGGCCCCAGGCCTCGACGGGTTATCTGCTGAGTTCTACAAGACTTTCTGGCCTCTTCTTGGTCCCTGTCTCCTGCATGTTTTCCAGGAGAGTCTTGCCGACAAGGTCTTGCTGATCAGTTGCTGTCTTGCAGTGCTCACGCTGCTGCCCAAGAAGGGAGACCTTGGCTGCATCAAGAACTGGTGGCCGGTCTCCCTGCTGTGCGTGGACTACAAGATTCTGGCCAAAGGGCTGGCCACCCACCTCCACACTGTCATGGCCTCCATCACCAGGCCTGAGCAGAGCTACTGCGTGCTGGGCAGAACCATCCAAGACAACCTGTTTCTGCTGCGCAAACTGCTTACAGCCAGTGAACTCTTTGGCCTAGACATTGACCTCATCTCTTTGGATCAGGAGAAAGCCTTTGACCAGGTGGACCACGCCTACCCCTTTCAGACCCTGGAGGCCTTTGGCTTTGGGCCCCTTTTCACCGGGGCCCTCCGGGTCTTGTATCAAGGCACTTCCAGTCTGTTTAAGGTGAATGGAGTGCTCTGTGCCCCGTTCCCTGCACGCAGAGGCATCCGTCAGGGCTGCCCCTGTCAGGCATGCTCTATGCCCTGGCCATTGAGCCACTGCTGCATGCGCTGTGGTGCTGCCTGGGTGGTGGGCCTGTCCATTGCCCCTCCACTCCGGCTGTCAGCATATGCAGATGACGTGACCATCTTCCTTAACACCCAGGAAGACGTGGAGGCCCTGACGGACTGCCAGCGAGCCTACGAACATGCCTCTTCAGCCCGTATCAACTGGGCCAAGAGTGATACCCTGTTGCTTGGTGCATGGGTCACCATGACTCCCCCAGATTTGCCAGGGGGCCTTGCCTGGCGCCGTGAAGGCCTCAAGGTCCTGGGCATGTTCCTAGGGCCATCGATGTTCATGGCGTGCAACTGGGACGGCCTCGAGGAAGGAGTGGAGGCCCGCCTACAAAGGGGGCACTGGTGCCTAGCCAGCCTCTCTTACCATGGGCATGTCCTCATCATGAGCAACCTAGCAGCGGCAACCTTGTGGCACCGATGCACTGTACTCGATCCGCCACAGGACCTTCTCGAGAGACTCCAGCGCCTCCTGGTTGATTTTTTCTGGGATAGGTGCCACTGGCTCCCACGAGCTGTCCTTTACCTCCCTGTAGCTGAGGGGGGCCAGAGTCTGGTTGACTTTGCAAGTAAGGTGGTCAGCTTCTGCCTGCAGGCCCTTCAACAGCTCCTGTACAGCGAGGAGCGCCTACCTTGGCAACAATTGGCGTGCCGGATTCTGCAGAGGGTGGGGGCCCTTGGCTTTGACCGGGAGCTCTTTCTGTTGGACCTCATGCTTTTGAACTGGGCGGTGCTTCTGGCTTTCCAAGCCACTTTCCGCCTCCAGCCCCAGGCCCCCCAGGCCTCCAGCCCCAGGCCCGCCTCCAGCCGCAGTTCCCACATTTGTTGAGGGAACCCCTGGTGCACAACCTAGTTCTGAGGCACCCCGTGCAGAGCCTGGCCTCTGCCAGTCTCACGGCCATTCTTATCCAGGCACGTGTCCTCCGCCTGAGCCATCTCCTTGACCCTGTTCAGTCAGCCTGGCTCTTGCCCAAGGCCTTGACCACCCGGCTGGGCATGCGCTCCGTCTGCAGCGTGGGCCATCTCCTGTGTGGCATCTGGACTGCCCTCCCAGCAAAGACAGCAGCCACCCTAGATGACCATCTCTAGGCGGGCCACGTCCCCTGTGCTGTGGATGTCCTGAGTGAGGCTTTTCCTGCATTACCAGTCACCCCAGCTGTGGCTGGCAAGCTGGCCAGTGGCCCTGGCACCCTGCTGATGCTCCCTGTGCCTCCTGACAGTGACATGGGTTGCCCTTTTGCTTTTCTGTCATGTAGAAGTCTATATGCCTGGGTGGTTCATGTCCGCCATGCTCAAGTGCTGGCGGGTCCAGATTCCCCACTGGCCCACCCGGCTTGGCGCACATTGTATAAGCCGCCAACCACCAAGAAGACTGGCGACCTGCTGTGGTGGTTGCTGCACGGCATCCTAGCCACTGGCACATTTGCATCCCACTTCGACCCAGCTGCCTCGACAGCCTGTCCCTTCTGCCCGTGGGGTGTGAGGAGACCCTCTTTCATGACTTCCTCGACTGTCCCCACCTGCGGCTGCTCTTTGTCACCCATGAGACGCTGCTGCAAGCGCTGGGCAGGAGCTTCTCAGAGACCACCTATGTGTGCTCCTACCCATACTGGGCGGTTGAGAAGGGCCCCATCTGCTTGGCCAACTTTTTACTGAGTCAGGCCAAGATGGCCATCCTCAAGAACTGCCAAAACCGGCTTGCCGGGACCAGCTCAGATGATGCCCTGCGGCTTTTCCTCCTCCTGGTGCAGGTGTGCCTCTCGCTAGAGTTTGAGTACGCTGTGCTCTGGCGGGCGGTGCCCGCCTTTGAGACATGCTGGGCCCTTGAGGGAGTGCTGTGCCACGTGGAGGACGGCCATCTCAAATACACGCTCTGATGTCATGACCGGTCTGGGTGACCGGGCTGGCTCAGTGTCAGACTACGGCTTCCAGCTTGTGCCGTGTCCTGGGCCCTCCCCAGGCTGCTTTTTTGCTTTCTTTTTGTATGGGAAGTTGAAGGTGTTGTCACGTCTATGATTGGATAGAGCAGGGTAAAAATTGTTTATTTATAGTTATGACCGTGTGGCCGGCACTCCGACCACATAACTAGCATGTAAGACACGACATGGAATGCAGTGAAGGTGTCTGTCACGGTGTGATGTGATGAATGCAATGACATGGTGTTCTTGGTTTGATAGTAATTTGTTTGTTTTTTTGTTCTGTAAGCGGCCAACCTTTCTGTATCCCTGAACCCCTAAATAAAGTAGTTAAAAAGTCAAAGTCCTTCCTTCCTTTCCTCAGGATCCTGAACTCAAATCATATTGTTGTCACTGCTGCCCAAGTTGCCATCTACTACTACATTTCCCATCAATTCTTTCCTGTTTGTGAGCAGCAGGTCAAGAAGAGCATGGCCCCTAGTTGGCCACATCAATACTTACACCAAGAAGTTGTCCCCAGCACCCTCCAGAAACTTCCTGGATTGCCTGCGCACTGCTGTATTGCCCTCCCAGCAGATGTCAGATGATGGAAGTCCCTCATGAGAACCAGAGCATCAGCCATACAATGTTTCCTTGTAAACCTTTTATTCTTCTGTCCAATTTTCCAATTCTATAGATTGGTATAGCAAAATGCAAAAGCAGCTAAACATAAGATCTACAGAGCACCTGGGTTTACTATAAGATAAATCAGACTCAATATGTCCTTGAATTTGCAGATGTTTCAAATATGGAGTCAGAATATGGTGCTTGACGTTCTTTCTGCTTAACAAATTAAATTGAATAGGTCTTTTTTTTTTAATCTAGGGTATGCTTTATTCTTTTCTTGACTTCTGATCCTGCATTCCTTTGCTTCCACTCCTACAGAATTTTATTTCCTGTCTGACTTTTTTAATCCCCTCCTATTTGAGTTCTTTGGATATGTGGAGTCTTTTTACTAGACTCTATATTTTTGCAGTAGTGGTGGGAAAATGAGATATATATTGTTCTTGTGTGTGAACTTGGTTAAGCTTTATCATGTGTGTTCTTTGACAGTTAAATCTGTATTTCCTGCTTTCTTTGTTACCCACAGCAGTAGGTAACTTTCCTTCCTTTGCCCTTATTCAAACATAAAAAAAAAAAGAAAATAGCATATCAGGACATGATTTCTGATTCTTAGCTTTGTGCTCTACAGCCAAATATTTTACTTTATGAGAGCATAAAAACCTATTGCTGGCTTATTTGTGCCTCTTCACACATGATCAATGTCCAGTATCAGTTTTCAAACTTCAGTTAATATTTTTGCCTTTTCAGATCACTGTTGGTCCGTGGTCACCAACCAGTGGTTCTTGATCCATCGGTAGATCTCAGAGCCTCTTGCAGTAGATCTCAGAGCCTCTTGGAGTCAATCCAAGGCTGGGGTGGGGGGCTGAGTGGCCATGTGGATGCACGCGCGTGCCCCAGCCCAGTAGGTCAGTCCATGGGGGAGAAAAGGGGCAGGCTTTAGATCGAGGCCCCTGTGGTGAGGGACAATGCGCAGAGGCAGGAGCAGGGGTAAGTTGAGTGGGGCCCTGGCCAGGTGGGACTTACCTGCTGGGGAGGCACACCCCCAAATAATTTTTTCGCCTTCTGCTTCGATCTCCCCCCCCCCCCTTCCCTCTCTGCAGGTTTACCTGCTGGGCGGGGGATGGGGGGTGGTGCACAATAGATCTTGAGTTGCTTTTAAATGTGAAAGATGATCTCCTACATAAAAAGTTGGGAGACCACTGCTGTAGGTTAAAATGATGGTTATCTAACATTTATGATGGGTAGACCTGAAAAGAGTTTTCCCATCTTCCATCTGTGTTGTGCTAGATATGCAGAATTTTAATTTTTTTATTTTTTGTGCAATTTCTCAGTTGGTCCAATAAAAGTTATAATCTCTGAAAAAAGAGTTCTATATTTTTGCATTTCTTCCCAGCTTTCAAACTTTTTTGAGATTTTGACTTTTTGAAATAGAAAAAAAATCTAGAAATGTGATGAACCAAAATCCTAAAAAAAAAAAAAAAAAGTTTCATATGGGTAAAACAAAAATTGAATTTTGATCATTTTTACACATTTCATTTGGATATTGACTATTTTAATATTTTTTACTGTAACTCCTAAATAACTTTTAATTTAACTTTT
The DNA here is from genome assembly GCF_000455745.1 of Alligator sinensis. Taxonomy (NCBI): domain Eukaryota; kingdom Metazoa; phylum Chordata; order Crocodylia; family Alligatoridae; genus Alligator; species Alligator sinensis. The sequence goes on along the minus strand of NW_005842023.1, from coordinate 1,674,492 downwards.
TATTTAGAAATTTAATTTTGAATTAGAAAGCAAGCATTCATTTTAAGAAGAGAACATTTTATCAATCTTGATGCTTCTTTTTCCAAGTTTTTTCAAATTGAGAAATTCAGCAACACTGACTCCTTTCCCACAAGGAAACAATTTTCATAATATCTCTTATTCAACCAAGTTTACAGTTGGGACTGATGTTAGGCACAGAAAGATTTGGTTTTGCAAGTGGCCATTTTATAATGAAAAAAGCTACACTAAAAAAACCTCCAATTAGCTCCACTGCTGACTATTAAGTTAAAATAAGTAACAGGTTAAAGCAGCGACTCTGAACCAGGTTGCCAGGGCACCTAGGGGTGCAGTGAGATCCTTTGAAGGATGCCATGAGGTGTGAGAAGATAAGCCAGGTATAAAACAAGCAGATAAGTACAGGCTCAGGCTCAGTCCCTGCCTGGCTGTTCCTTGACCCGCATTGTTGGCCCTTGTTGTAAGGAGGCAAGCATAAGTTCTTCTTTTAAATGGGGTGCTGCTCAATTCACAAAAGTTATGGAGGGGCCTGAGACTAAAAGGGTTGAGAACCATTGGGTTAGAGGAACATAAACTTCAACTGACTACCGTATGGTAAGAGTGATTATATAAAGCTTGATCCAAAACTGACTGAGGTCCGTAGGACTTTGGGTCACATAAATAGCTACTTCCATCTGAGGACTACAAAGTGTTGCACAGGTATTAATAACCCAACCCATAAGGTTAAAGGTGTAGCAGGATCACCTTTCAGAGCTTGGGTTGATTCCCAGGCTTGAGATCCTGCTGTTTTGATTGGTGGGGCCCAGCCACCAATCAGGAGGCAGCAAGAGAAATAAAGTCACGCCCCTTTCCTGAAGGGAGGGGGAGAAGAGCTCCCCCAGACCTGATTGAAGACTGTAAACTGTCAGGTCCGGAAGACTTCAGGGGCAGAGCCCTAGAGCATATAAAAGGAGCTGCGTGCCCAGCCAAGCTCAGCTAGGAACAACAGTGGTGGTGGTGGTGGGCAGGTTGCCCCTCCATGAGTGCATTTCTAGGCTGGTGGGGAATGGCTGGGAGGATAAGGCAGAGAGGAGGAACCCACCTGCTCCTGCCACTGTCACCAGCTGAGTCTGTCTCCCCATGCAGCCTGTTTGGAGTAAGGTAGGAGTAGCTCTAGAGCTACACTTGCCCCCGGGGCAGCCAGAGACAGTAGCAGT
>NW_005842023.1:1671187-1673271 GCF_000455745.1 Alligator sinensis | reverse complement strand
GGAATGGGAGGGGAGGGAAAGGGCTGCTGTGTACAGGGAGAAGGTGGGGGAGATTCTTACTTGATTTGGGGACTTTAAACAGTTTCCAGCTGCTGTTCCCATGATGTTGTCTGATAAGGGGGTGTGACCACACCACTGCACCCATTCTGGATCTACTCCTGTTTGTGTCCCAGCCTCTGAGATTTCAACCTATCTGAATTCATAGGCAAAACAGCCAGATCAATGTCTCTTACTCATTTTCTCCTTAGATGCGGAGACATGGCCTGTACGTTTGTCATATGTATCTGCATGGGGTGACAACCCACAAGGCTACTTCTTGTAATACCATTGTTGTTTTGTGGTGATTGTTTCCCAGCATAGAAGCATTTGGTATTATTTTTCATGAAGTGGTAGCAGGTATTAAAACTCCAAATAATACTCCAGTTTCGACATCCCTTTATACCTTTGTAAGTTTACAGTACCTCTAGGGCCTTGGGGGGTCTGCTTGGGTATGTGGGGGGAGGCATGACCCATGAGGGGTGGAGGGTATGGGAGGCAGGCACGACCCATGGGTGGGATGGGCAGGCATGACCCATGGGCTAAGTTTATATCAGGTGGGCATTTTGAACCCAGTTGAACCCCCACAAATGTCTTAGCCCTGAGATCAGTTTCCAGCATTCCAGGTATTTTCGTTTTTGATGATCTAAACAGAATTTACTGTTTTATCAGAATTTCCCTTTAGATTTCGGAAAAATGGAGAATATTGATTTAATGTCTATTACTTTTCTTCACTACAAAATGATTAAACTTAGGCCCATGAAACTGTGGGCCACTAACAGACATTACTATACAATCCTTAGCAAAAATAGAATTCATATACATAACCACTAGGGGTGGCAAAACAGGCTGTATTTGATTCAGATTTAGCCCAAATCAGGACAGTGATTCGATTTTTTGATTTATATCACTGTCCCTGATCCAATTCAGCCGAATCTGAATTTGAAGATTTGATGCTGATTCAGGGAATCGACGATTCGCCCATAGACACAGCTTTAAATGTTTTTTCTACATATCTCAAGGTACCAGGTGCAGCTCTTGAATGCTGCAATGCTGGGGTGGATGAAGCATCCTACAGAAGCACAGGGGGGCCACAGGGGAACCCTGGGTGCCCCCCCAGACCCAGGAGGCACCAGTCGCTGAACCGGGCGGGGTGGGGAGGGGCCTGCGTGCTCCCTTGCAGACCCGGAAGTGGACCGCAAGTGCTTCTGGTCCACTTCTGGGTCTGCTGCCAAGTGCACTGGGGAGCCCCTCGTGCTCCTGTGGGACACTCCATGCACACCAGCATCTCAACATACATGAGCTGCCTGCTACCTTGAGGTACGTAGAAAAAACTTTTAAAGCTGTGCCTATATCCAAATCACTGAATCTTTCCAAATCTCTCTGAATCCCCTAGCTGCAGATCTGGGAGGAGCTGGGAAGGGTAATTTTGTCCCAGGTGGCACAAATTGCCCCACACCAAAGTGCATGTTCAGGTACATGTGCTGAGGCAAAAATCCCCAGCATAAATTTGTGCCACTCTTATTTGAGCTGCTGCAAGTGCACGCGTCTATACGAGTAGAGGCGCCCAATATGGGTATCCTAAGGCAGGGATTTTTCTGGGGAATCTCTTTTATGGGGCCAACTGCATAGTTGGAAGGGATATGGACAAGGTTTCAGGTACCTTCCTCAGGTCTCTGCCACATAACTTAATTAAAGCTATTGGTACCGGGTATCTAGCAATGCCTCTGAGGAAGGGTACTGATTTTTATATTCATAGACTTAGACCAAAGCTTCCTTATCTACTTGAGAATCCTGACGCACAATTTTTATGGTGCTTGTGATGAATATGGCACTAATCCCCACTTTTGAATACAATATAGCAAGAGGACTATGCCTATGTCCTCCTTGGATAATTTAGTTTTGTGCTTCTTGTCATATAGAAAGGACTGGGGCCTCTCTAACCCATAGAGTTTTATATATTACTAATATTTGAATCCCGTATTCATTAGATATCTTTGTATAATAGTGTTCTCATGTTTCTGGTTTGGACAAATAGAATTAGCAGA
>NW_005842023.1:1650291-1671177 GCF_000455745.1 Alligator sinensis | reverse complement strand
TTCCCTACATAAAGATCATTATTCCAAGGAATCTTTGTACCTCTTCCTGAATTTTAGAACATCTACCCTAAAGCTACCCTAGGGACTTAGGGCCAGATATACCATCTGCTGCCCCTCCAAGTTAACTTAGGCACCTAAGTGAAATTCTATTCCACCCTGTTCAAGTCGAGATGTAGCATACAAAGCCAAAACTATAATTCAATTGTTGTATCTCAGCTTTGTTTTATAGTCTGTTTCATTCCCTGCAACTGGTTCCTCTCTGGGTGAGTCAACAGGAAGTGACACTACATAATGTCCTGCAGAATGGGTGGAACATTAAAAATAAATCTGCCAAAGGGCTGACTTTTTGGTCTTTAAGCACTATATTACTTATACAACAGAGCATGAGGATTCGTCCTTTCCTTCCTTGACTCCCAGTGTCTGGACCTGCCCTCTGACCCAGCCCATAAACACACTCCAAACATATTTCCTACCCCCTGCTCAGCCATTAGGGACTGAGGAATTAAGCTGTTTTCATTCAGTTTTGCCACCTGCCTACTGCTACTGTTATTGTGACTGTTAAACAATGACTCATTAGCTGCTTCTCTTCATCCCTGCACTTTAATGTCTCCCCTTGTCATCTGCTTCCCAAATTGCACAGTGGAAGTGAGGCACAAAGTGCAGATGTGGGATGCAGTTGGAGGAGGGAGTGGGGAAGGGCAGGGCAGAAAAGATGAGGGGCAGGGGACTGTTTTAACAGTCTGTTCCCAACTGTGGAGGGCAAAGATTCATATAGGTAGTTATGCTTTTGGACTTGCCTCGATGCAAGGGAGGAGATGAAACAGGTTCTGTCTTGTTCTCCCCCCACATTACAAGTCAGCTTGGTCTTCATGGGGGCAAATGGAAAAGATGAGACAGAATGCAGAAGAGGCAGAGCAAGAATGGAGTAAAGTAGAAGCAAAGAAGAGAAATGCAAAAAGAAAAAAAAGGGTAGTTGTTTTAAATGTAATGCCACAACTTCAGACACTGGCCACGTCTACACAAGACACAGACTGTGCAGTAGCTTGTTACTACTGCACAGTAGCATCACGTGGCATGAAGCTATTGGGCAGTCAGCATCACCTAAAGGCCAGCAATGCTACTGTGCAGTAACTCCAGTTACTGCTCAGTCATTTAGTACTTGTATCTCATGTAGATGTGGCCACTGGGTAGAAATAAAATTTGATCCTCAACACAGAACAAGTGTAATATCCATCTCACCTGACATAGGCCAGGTGTGCAATATATTATACACCTGTTAAATGACCTGCTGATTAGCGAGTTCTGCTACAGGGTAAATGACAGGTTAAAATAATCTTTTTGAAAGAAAAAGTTTCTTCACCATACTAAAAATATTACTTTACTCTGGGCAGGTCACTTTTCTGTGCTAATATTTTAATCTGCAAAATGGAGATAATAAAATTTACTGCCATTATAAAGACTTTAAGATTTAATCAGGAAAATGTTTGTGTTAGAGCCAGGTAAGAATAAAAAAGGAAAAGAAAGAAGGGGATATTGGTTTAAAGAATATAATGTGACTTCATTATTTATGCCTACGGGGTTTGATCAGAAGTGCTATTTCTGTATTTTGTGTTTCTTTCAGTCTGATGCATTTGTGTTTTTAGCACATTTATTTTCAAGTTCTCTAACCAGAAGAGAATGTTTATTTCTTAGCAACTAAACAAAAATCATGAAATTCACAAAATCTTTTCCATTGCTGTTAAATTCTACAAAAGCTCATTATCATGTATGAGCTCTTCCAATTTTATGTCAGGTATTGTCATGTTTAACTTTTAGGACTTAAAGATTAAAAATAAAATTAAGTCCCTATGCAACATTCATCTTTCAAGAAGTTAAGTTTTTAGCCCTGATTGTTTCCATGGGGAAAAAAAACTCTGAAAATATAACTTGAATACTTCCAAAAGCTTAAAAAACAAGAACACTAACAAACCCAAATTTTATGTTATAAAAATCCCAATTAAAGATATTGTTCTTTTTTTTAAAGGTAGTTTCCAAGATTCTTGAATATTTAATTAGTCACTCATAAAATCTCAATGTGGGGTTCAAATTAAACTTTAAAAATAATTGGTTATCTCTATTTACTAGAAATTAGAAAATTGTGATTCAGTCTTAATGCTAGGACACAAGTAGTTTATTTTAATACTGATTTCTTACTTAATGTGTCAGTGCATTTGAAATATGCAATGTGTGACATAAACCCAACTGAAGGTCCAGGAAAAATTACTTATAGATCTCCCAGATTCATTTCTTGTGTAAATAACCATTTCTATGACCTTGAATAACATGCTTTGCTACTTGTTATATAAATTTCAAGCATAAAAAGGAAGAGACGTCAAGTTTTTGGAGTATAGGGAATACTGCAATGCAAGGTCAGGACCTCTGAAGCAAGATACACTTCAGAGGCACGATTGGATGTAATTTACTGAAATTCACCCTTTTTTTTTTGCTGTCATACCTCCCAAATCTGCAGAATTATAGACACACTGCAACTCTCAAGCTGCTATATAAAAAAATTGAAAAATGCTGGGTGCTTTTAAATAAACGAGATGTTTCCCCATCCTTTGCTATATGTTGCACATGCCCCTGTGGAAGTAAGTGATACTTTCTGCAGACCAGTGTACCCCAATAGAAACTATTTAAATCCATAGATTAAAACTGAGAACAGAATGCTGTGGGGCACAGCTCTTCAGTCTCCCTTAAAGGCCCATCCCAGAATCTCACTGGAATGTTGTAACATTTCAAGAAATGAGAAAAGGGAACAACAAAGCCAAAATGCTGCCAAGCACCAGAACTTATAAAGATTCCTGAGCCTGTCTAATTATCACATCATTCTTTGAGTCAACCTGTTACGGTTTTGGTGCCAGCTGTGAAAAAGGCAATTAATGACTTTAAATTGAGCCCAGCTTCAGGCACATGATGAGAAGCTGTGAAGAACCCTGTGTAAGTCATGGACTATGATTTATCCCATAACACAGCTGTTGGATAGTTTCATTGTGTTATACTAATGACTTAAAATAGATGGAATCCCTTCAAGAAATTGACCTAAAGGATGAAGACCTTTATCCACTTTAAAAATTTTTGTTGGCCTTAGGAAGATAATAAAGGCATTTTGGTACAGGGCACTTTGTTAATATTAAAGTACTATTCTGTACATATGGTTACGGGAAGATGAGTTCCCTTTTTGTTATTTAGTTTCTCGGGCTCAGTTCAGAATAGAGTTCATTATAATTATGTGTTTTGTCTTCCTATAATTATGTTCTGTCTATGGATCTAGAACCTCTTTAATAAGCAGAGGTGTAACTATCAATTTTGATACTCCAGATATCAAAACAGGTAAAACTCCCTGTGGGGGAGGGAGGGAGGCAGTGCAGAGTGCCAGAGAGTAGTTGGGGAAAAAGGAGGGAAACAAGGAAGGAAGATGATCAGTCTTACCTGGGCAGCTTGGGGAGTCATGCTTCCTTCCATATCTCGATAACTGGCTTCTGCAGCCAGGCAGTGCAGAGCTGCTCCTGATGCAGCATGGACTTGCAGGGAGGAGGGTACCATTCTGGAGCCCCCTCTAAGTCAGTGCCCAGGGATGGTGCTTCTCTTGCCCCGGCTCATTATATTACTGATGGAATAAATGATTGCAAAACATTTGTAAAGTACCATGGGCAACTAGCATCATCTCCATTTCACACAGGAGGGAAAACTAAGAAATCAAGATAAAAAAATCTTCTCAAGTGTAACTCCTGTTTTACACTGAGAATAGTAAAGCTACCCTAGAGACTTGGGGCCAGATATACCATATACTGTCCCTCTAAGTGAACTTAGGCACCTAAGTGGAATTCTGTTCCACCCTGTTCAAGTTCCTGAAAATCCATATTACATCTACTTTTGCAACTCACCATCACCTGATACTAAAAATTGAGTCACCACCCACCTTTTGCACAATCAGGTTTTCAGGTCCTAGAATTGTAGTGCCTAAGTCCACTTCCATGCCTAATCAGTGGAGTAGAAGTTCACCTTTACCTGGTTCAGATTTCAGCATAAGTTTTCAGTCAGACACAAGAAAGCATGCACACCTTTGTGTTCAGATTGTGGGTATGAAAAGTCTTGCCAGATCACCCAGCTTTGGAAAATTTGACACTGAGGGAGCTGCTCAGAGTCGTGCCTCAGGAAATCTTAGTGAGGAATAGGAGCAAGGCATCCTCATTTCTATGCTGGCTCCATAACCAAAAGATTTCCTTCCTCCTTCATAGTGTGCAAATGATCTGTTGCACATTCTCCATGTCCTTGCATGACACACACTAAGCACTTTCCAGTAATGGCTGACTGATCAGTTGTGAAAGAGATCATCAATCTCTGATGTATGGTTTATGGAAAGGATTTCATTACCACTTTGTGTCACATTAAGTTCAAGAGTGCCCAACCATTTTATACATTATTTATATAGCTTGCTAGCTGGATAGATAGATAGCTATAAAATGCTTGGGCACTCTTGCTCTAATATATATATATCCCTCCAAGAAATCCAAAGCTGTTTCTAACCACCTTCTTTCAATTTAAGATTGCCTTACAATATAACACTTCTTAAAAGCTGCATGTCATTATCTTTTGACTTAAAATTAAAAGAGTACCATAATTTCCTTTATTTTGTTAATATTCCAAAAATAAATATTTTTACTCATAAAGCTTTTAGGAAAATTCATTCCTGTTTACAGTCCCAGCACATGCATGAGGTTTGTTTCCAATTCTGTCAGCCAAGCAGCTGTCCCACCATTAACGCTCTTTAGCAGCTGTGTTCTTTTGCTACCTAGGGACCTGTTAGAAAGCATTTACAGAGTTTCATTCAGACAGGTGTCCCTGCAAAAGAATGCTGTCTGTAAAAGAATGTAATAAGACCAATCTCTCTTCCAACACTCTTAAATATTTTAAATGGTTTATACAGGTAATAAAAAAGTAACTTATTAATATATTACCCTCCTGCTGTCCCTCCCCTCCAGATCATTTAAACTAGAAATTGCACCTTTGCAAAAGTGCGAGCTTAAAGAAAAAATGTGTTTGCTTTTTTTTTTTTTTTTTTTTTTGCTTTTGTAACTCTGTCTGAGATGACTATGCAAGATGCTTGGGGGTAAAATTCATGCAGCACGCAGAGATTTCATTTTTCATCAGAGTTACTGGGTTGATCACTGACATGACTGCAGTGCTTGATTTGGCTCTTAGCTATTATGATGACAGACAGCAAGAAGTGGTGTCAGTTGAATGATGGGAGCTGTAAACTATCAAGTACATGAAGAAAAAAAAGTATGTTTCATTTTTCTCCCCTATCTTGAAGCCAACATCTATTTTGGCTTATGTTAAAATGAATCAAATTACAGATCTGGGCATGTCTGTCAGCTTGGAAAAATAACTTGGATTATAGCTCAGCAGTAAGTTTCAATTAAACATGAACATTCATAAAAGTATCACTCAGGCCAGCTCAAACCCAAACCAAACTTGAAAACGTGTGTAGTCTTAGCAGAGGCAGTTTCAGAAGTAACTACTGGCCAAAACTTTTACTGTTTAATGACTAAAGCAAGACTCCTAAATCAAAGCTGCCTGATTTTTTTCAGATATGCCATGCATGCATGCAATCGAGCACTGTCAGCATAGTTTATTCAGAAATTCTTGACAAGCTCTTTCCATCACCAAATTAGAAGCATTTAATGGTCCATTGGAGCCTATAAGGTTTCCTCAAAGACTTGATGGACATCATGCAGTCCATTTGGAACACAGCCATTGCAATGCCTTTGTTATGCTTGTATGATATCATGAAGAGAAATAGCAGTGACCTGAAGTTCTTTTCACCTACAAAGAAGTCAACAAATAATATTTAGTCTTGCATGAGGGACATAAATATTTAAGGTGGACAAATTAAGACTCCCAGGGGAAGTAACCCAGTACTTCAGTTTGGGTTGGCTCTTTAGTCTGGGGCCCTTGTGGACACCCATCTTTGGGCACGGCCATTCGATGCATGAGAATTTTGGTCTGCAGGTACTATCAGTGGCTCTTTGCATATCTTTGCTAATAGGCTGAGCTCCATGAATTCTTGACCTTTTGGTGTGGTGGCTGTAATAAAACTAAACAAAAATTAAGTTCAGATCAGTTCAGAATGAAATCCATTCAGGTTTTTCTTACTGAATGAAGAAATTTTAAAATGTTGGTTTGGGGAAAAATGAAATGTTTGGTTTGACCTGAAAAAATATTTTGTCACTATTTATGCTAGTGTTAGAATGATGCTGTAGAATATTTTACAGCATTTATGTCTAATTCTATCCCAACTATAGACTTAGTCCAATAAAAGATATCACCCTAAGAGATCATTACTGTATATAGCATTCTAAAAAAGGCAATGCAATGGAAGTCAAGTCAGCTTAGGTATTGCTTCCAAAACCAAAATGTTTCAGTTTCTTATTTTACAAAATCAGGATGGAGGAGCCACCAACCAATAGCCAGTGCATTTGATAGGGATGTGGGATACCTAATTGAGAACAGGAATTTGCATTGAGGTTTTCTACCTGTTAGGAGAGATCCATAAGTGCTAAGCTATACATTATTCTAGAATGGCTCTTTCTCTTACCCTCCAACTGAAGCTGCTCTATTTTATATAAGGTAGTTAAATATGAGTTAAAGACTAATCCCTTTTCAACAGACTGTTTTTATAACTTGGTATCTAGAGTGGCCCCTAGGAGCTGGAACACTTGGGAAAAGATCCTGTTCCACCTATCAGGAGCCTAAGTGTGATCTGATTGAATCCCTGAAAAATAATATCAAGGTGCCTTCTTTTATAACACACCATCATCTTTGCCTTAAGACTAAGTCATAAAAAACAGTGAGCAGAAGGATGAACCAACCACCGTTTCTGTTAAATGTTCTTCAGGGACTTGAACAAGGTAAAGCAGGACTGCATTTAGTAACTAATAGGTGGAGTAGGACCTAGTTGTAGGGTTACAATCTCCTCTCTGAGCAATATTTTATACAAAGTATAGCAATGACAACAGGAGAGGCTGGTGCCCAGAATACTTACCCACCTGGTATTGAGATCCCTGCTAAGGAAGATTTGAACAGAGGTATCCCACATCTCAGTTGAGCTCTCTCACCCAGTGTGATTGGGTAATGGCTTCTCTTCACTGATTTTGTGACACTAGTCCCATATTTTTCATATTTTTTGTTTCTGCAAAAATAAATAAATAAATAAATAAATAAAACAAGAAAAAATCAGCCAAGACCTAGAAGACTGTGAGAATGACAGCTGTCTACTCTTCGTGTCTGGGGTTTACTTGGAATGAACAAGATGTCAACTTCCTGTTTGGACTTGGCATTTTCTTATCTGTTTGAAAAGCAAACACATCTCAGAGGCTTCAAATATCACTTTTATTGCAGATTTTGGCCTGTTCCACCCAACATACCACAGTTTTATAATTCTGCAGCTCCCATTCTCTCTTTGACCTCCTTTCCTAGCATATTCATTGGTCTTAGAGAGGGGGTATCGAAGTAATTCTTCACAGAATGGGTTGACTGAACAATGGAGAGAAAAGGTGGAGCAACTCAGAAATTTGGGAAGAAGGGTACACACATTGATTGTTCTACTGACCAGTTTGATCAGTGCATTCCAGATCAAGTGTAATGCGAAGTTGGGGCCAGGGTGGAGCAGGAATTCTTGCTGGCACCAACATGGCAGTTCTTGGATGATCTTCTCACTACTCAAACTTAGTTTTGAAGCTAAAAATATAATTAAAAATATCAAGAAAGGGTACTATCACTTACCCAGCAAATTGGTTTTAACCAGTAAATGAAACAGTAGAAATTTATCTTAAGCTTCTACACCATTATGTCATGATCAAAGATATCCCCAAGCCCAGTAGGCCACTGAGCTAGCACTGTTAAGGCATACTATTTTTTGCAGCCAGAGGCACACAAGACAGTGATCTACTCAGCATCCCATCCAGCTATGAGCCCTCAGCTTGAATGACTAGGTTTCTGTTCACACTTCAGTCCACTGGAGGCAGCCTTTGGCTTGAGTCCAGAACAAGGCTCAAATGCATATCTCTGAGGTATAACAAGATGCTTTAACTACACTACCACTACATCCCTGTCTACATTATTAAAATAATTCATTTCCTTCAAGAACTGTCAAAATACAGCTGCTTTATCAGAGCTTTTCTATACATTCTGCTGACATCCTTTTAAAATAAGTGCTGTCAAGTAGAATTCACCCTATATGTGATGTTAGGGAATAGTAATTTTTTTAAATGAGTATGATCTGCTCTGTTATTCTATAAGAATTCATTTCAAAAGGACATATTTGGGTAAAAAAACAAAACACTTCATATGAGAAAACAGGGTCAATACACTCAGGGCTAATATAAGCATTCAGGGAGCCAGCTCTGATTAATTGAGTCTGCTGGAGCACGGAAATAAATGCGCTCCAGGACCCTTCCGTGTCACATCAGCACCACTGCACTGAAAAATGGCAGCAGAGCACTTTGAACAATAGCTCATTGGATGACCTTTCATTCAAAGCACTCTGCTGCCATTTTTCAGCGTGGGGGACACTGATACACGTGACACTTGGGCACTTTTAATTAGCATGGCTCACTAATTAAAGTTCCCTCCCATGCCTCCTGGAGCACATGTAAAAATGCCCTCAATGTATACTATTTTATGGGATTCTAGTTAGCTTTGCTGTATAAGGTAAAATGGTTATTACTCAGTCAATATCTCTATTAGGACTGTTTTGCTTGAATAAGCACCGCAGAATGTAGTATCTCTTATTTAACTGTATATTGAAGTTAACTGGAGAATGCTGTATTCCACCTGTGTTCTACCTCCAAAGATACAGTAGGTTTCAAAGTGTAATGGGAAAGATGGTGTAGGAAGAGCTAACATTTCTGAACCTGTTCTAAGGAAGCACTCAAAGAACTAACAACATTTGGTGCTGGGAGTTTTGTACTAACAGTAAAACAGAGTTGTAGTAATTTAGGATATTTTAGGCAAGTCTTCAAAGGTGTGCAGAAGGTTACATAACAGTAGACATGGACTTGAGTGTTCCCATAAATAAAGATTATCCTAAATCAGATTTTAAAAAGGAAGAGACAGTGAGCAGTTTTACCACCTTATCTACCAAGTTACAGCTCTTAGTGTTGGATTCTGATTAGTTGCTAATGGTTTAGAATTGCTTTATATTGTTCAGATCTTTGGGATATAAATACACTAGTGACCTAGAAATACTGTTGTAGATAATGTAGAAAAGGCATTAGGAGTCAGAACAAGGTACAAGGATAAGACTGCCTGACTATATCAGTCTGAGGTAACTTTTTCACCCTTCATCATTATTTCCTTCCAATAACATGTCCTCATTTCTTTACAAATCTATTTTCAAGCATTCATAAGTGAAGTTATATTTTGAGATTTTACCATTATAGCCTAAGGTCTATAGTCCACATTCTTGCACTATAAATATATATAAAAAAATCAATGTGGTTAAAAACCACTTCAGCATGGTTCATGTTATATAGAAGTAACAAGCCTTTACCTATTTTTCCATTCAGATGTCTCTATTATTCAAGTGTGTGTGTGTGTGTGTGTGTGTGTGTGTGTGTCTGCGGTTTCAAAGAGACCAACCAATTTGTTTTTGTCCATTCAGGACACTTTAAAGTATCTGATAACAGAGAACAAAATTGCCAAATGAAGGATAGCTTGATTAATAGAACATCAAGAACATTAAAAAGGGGAAAGGATTGTCAACACCTATGGAGTAGAGAGCAATTGGCAAGAATCACGTAAATTATAATGAGCCATGAATTCAGTAAAATCCATCAGCCCTTCCTGAACAAAAATGCCACTGCTGCTGCTGTACAGTTGGTTTTAAAGTTTGGGTGAAGCAGGAATCAAGGCAGGGAATAACAACATCACTGCACCCCCACCTCTTTTCCCCCTCAGATCTGCCTCTGCTGGATTTTGTCCCTCCTTCCATGCAGCTCCTGGCCACGTCTACACGAGTGCAGACATGCATTATGCAGCATCATAGGTCCATCTGCACCGCACCTAAGCTGCACATGCAGGTGTTCCCCATGCTGCTAATTTGCAGCACAGGGTGGGGTTGTGACCAGGAGATCCCAGTATCAAAAAAACCTTGTACCTAGAAAAAGGGGGATGGTGCATGTAGTAGCAGTGTGAACCATCAGAAACCAAAGCCTGGCTGGCCAGAGCCATGCTCCAGCTGCAAGCCAAGCTCCCTGCTGCCGAATTGCTGTGGCTACAGGTCCTGGAGGCCTACAGGACCCCAAGTAAGACTGCTGGAGCCAGCCCAGGTGCTGGCCCCAACCTCCCCTACCTCACCTGGGGCAACTTGTTGCATGCCAGAGTGCACAGACACAGGCATTCCCCAGGGACAAGCAGCAGCAGCACATATTGTACTGCTGCTGTTTGTCCCTGTGGAAATGCACATTCCTGTTAGTGGGGATGCACTCCCTGAAAACAAGAGAAGGAAAAGCAGCAGCCATCTTAAAACATCTCCATCTGTATGCTTCTATTCTGGGCAGAAAGACATACACCCCAATCTCAGAAAGCTAATTTTTGGCCAAAAAAAATTTGTATGGTATATGGGTGAGTGCATTATTACATTTTCCTTGTGTGTAATTCCCTTTTTGTCAGTGGGAATAATTTATCAGCAATTTTGCTGAGACTACATGGCTGACAGTAGAAGGCAACACAAATTCTACATCTTGAAACATTTGTTTCCCAGGTTCTGCTCTGGCATGATGCTCATACATACCTGTGGGTTGAACTCCTGTGCCTTCCAGAAGAGGTCCAATTCTCCACACTGCCTGATTTAATTAAATTCCAGGGACTTCAGTGAGAATTACTGTTATGTGTTTTTTTAAGTTTAGAAAGAACAAAGGAAGGGCATTGGAGAGAGTCAGGTTCCATGGATTTGGGTTTTTCTGTGGGTTATTTTTGTTTGTTTTTTTACTTCACCGTGTTTAAAAAAAATGTAAGATTCCACGTATAAAATTAGGGACAAGGTATTTGAAAAAAATGTAAAATTAAAATTTCATAGATTTAATAGATTTCATAGACATCAGGGCTGGAAGGGACCTCGGAAGATCATCGAGTCCAGCCCCCCGCCCAAAGGGCAGGAAGTCAGCTGGGGTCATAGGATCCCAGCAAGATAAGCATCCAGTTTCATCTTGAAGGTGTTCAATGAAGGCGCTTGAACCACCTCCGGTGGCAGGCTGTTCCAGACCTTGGGGGCTCGGACAGTAAAGAAATTCTTCCTTATGTCCAGCCTGAAACGATCTTGAAGTAGTCTGTGAAAAACAATATGTCCACTAGTTTTTCAGATGATACCTCTAGGGTTGAACTTCTCCATGTAACTGTGCAGACTCATAATAAGGACACTTCTAGGTCTTGCAGTCCTGAGGCTAAGGATGACCTTAAGGATTCCTGCCATAGCCCTTTTTTAGGGCTCCTTTGCAACAAATGTTGTGTGGACAGCATTAGGGTCTAACCTAGGCAGATAAACTGTTTTTTTATTCTTTTGTGCTACTTCAGACTCCTTATTCTGTGCTTCCATTATATATAATGAAGTTGCTTGCTTTACCTGCCTTCTGCTAATGATGAAGAAATGAGATTGGTGCCAAGCAGAGAAGATCATAAGCTTCCCCTTGGCAACTACAGTAGTGTGATAAGGGAAGCTGTTTTGAGGAGGCATAGAAAGCCTCATCTTGGGGCCAGCTATTTACATCCATTAGGAACCTTGAGCTGAGTTTCTGATAAACCTGAGTTAATTTAAAGCTCCAAACTGGAACTATAGTGAAATATTGAATGAATCTGCATGATTCACAAGGTGCCTATGTTCTCATCTATGTGTGAGAGCTCCCATAAAACTCACGTGGGCAGCAGCATTGGGCAGCTGGGGCACAGGAGCAGTGGTGACTTCCAGTTCCTGCCATGATTGCGATTGTGATCACATGGCTGTCAGCAGCAGCCGCTTTTCTTCGCCCACGCCCTCCCCTCCTCCCCACACAAGTCAGTGCCCAGGGCAGTTGCTCCCTTTGCCTTGGCCTAGTTATTCCAATGCACATGGGGAAGATGTCTGAAAGGAATGGTCCTACAGTTTTAGGAGTCCTAAATTTTGTCTCCAAAAGATACTCATTAACAGTATGCTCTGTGCCAGTGCTTCCCAAACTTTTCCTCAGCATGACGCTATTTATGGCCCCATTTCTTCAGCATGGCCCCTCACTCCCAACCCACAGCCTGCCCACTCTCATGACCCCATCCACTAATGTTGCAACCCCGTTTGGGGTCACAACCCGCAGTTTGGGAACCACGATTCTGTACCCTATTTTTAAAAGTCCTGAGAGACGTGAGATTGTTATTCAAAACTTCTGATCAATTACAGTTATCAAACTTATCATAATCAAGACTCTTCCACTAAAGTCTCTTTTATAATACGGGCGTTATATGTTATATCTGTCGGGAGGGGAAGGAAGGGCAGGAGAGGATAGAGTTGGTCAACTGACTTCTAAGAAGGAAGTTTCCTATTGGCTCACTGGTTGTGGTCCTGACACCTGATAATGATTTGGTTTCAGTATTAAAGTGGTATTAAATTGCCTTCAAAATATAGATTTGGTCCATTTGGGCGTTATTTATAACCAGATGGACAGAAATATATTAACCATGTTTAAGTGAAGATTTAACTCTAATCTAATACTGAGCCTGATTGGATTTTTTGGCTGATTACACCTCCCCTTGCTTTTGATTGGATAGTTGTCAGTCTAATTTAATATCAACAGTGGCCTAGCTTTGGCGATATGCTTTCTTGATTTTATTTTTAAATGTTTTAAATAAAACGTATATGAAGATACAGAGTTAGTTTTGAGCCTTTGAGGTTTGGATAGATACCAACTGGATGACCTAGAAATGTGACCAACTCCCCTAATTAGACTTTGGTTCTTGCAATATGTTATGTTTGGTAATATTTGTACTGACTAGATTCCCAAGTCCTATCCTAGCATATCCTGAGGTTTGGGTACAACCTAGAATGAGCTATTTTGGGCAGTTTTTTATTCTGGTTCACCAAAATCTCCAAAAATCTAAAATTTTAAAAATTGTTATTATTGCTACCAAATCTCTATTTCAGCCAGTATTTACTATGGATAAATGGTGAAATTTTTCAAAGGCCCCCAAATCCTGTATAATCAAAGTAATATTTATAACTTTGATAATCAATCCTGTATAATCAATGTGGCACCTATCCCACATTGAAATCAATGGAATTTAGATGTTTTAAATGTCTTTCAGGCATTGGGTCTTAGGTGAAAGTCAATAGGAACTAGGACCCTAAATCTCATTTACAAATACAATTCAGGAAATTAGGAGCTTAATTGACTTATGCATTAGAAAATGTTCCTATTGCTCATCTAACTGTAGTAGTCTGTAGCAAAATATCCTGCCAAGTCACTCCTTGTGAATTCAAGATGGTGGCCATTAAGAGAGTCGTCTGACAAGTTGAGCTGTCCCTTGTGGAGGCTTTATTTTTGTTCTCATGTTTTTCTCAGTTAAAAGTACTTTGAAACTCAGTATGCATTCTACCTCATGTGTTAAAGAAACAAATTACTGAGGAAGCTATAGAGGATGTCACTAGGACAATTACAGACCATTAGTAGGAAAAATATTGCCCTGAATCCCAAGTTTATCGCTACAACCAGATTTTATGAGGGCTGTTTGAGTAATCCTAACACGCTTTAGCTGCAAGAAAGATATTTTAATCCCTCATAACTTTATAGTGTTTACTTAACCTTGCTGTGTCATGGCTATTGATTTTGGAGTTATAATTACAATTAATAACTGAGTAACACTGATGATATATTGCAGCAAACTGACCAATCAAGATGTAAGAAACTGCACTATGGCAGTCATTAGAAACTAAATGGCACCAGCCAACTTTAATTAGAAATGACTAATATCTTCCTCCTCTACGGCCAGGGTGCTTAAGATATGGAGTACAAAAAGACTAAAATGAATATTAGTTTGGATTATTTTAACAAAATGATGGTAAGTTAAGTGCATGAATAAAGACATCTTTTTGTAAATAGGTCCTGATCCTGTGAGATGCGTCTCTTCACCTGCCATCAAAGTTGGTGGCAACTGAGGAAATTTAGGACTTTGCAAGTTCAGTTCCATAAGGAACAGAGAACAAGCTATCCATTTATCAATAAGCAATACATTGATCCAGAGGGACAAATTTCATACTTAGAAATATGTAATACTTGTGCAAGAAGCGGGGTCTTGCAAAAGGACTCAAGAACAGAGAAGGATTTTTCTGTTCAATAATAATTTCACCAACTCTGTGGATGATGAGAAAGGACAAAGATTTTACTTACCTCCTAACTGTCAAGGGTGGCCACTTCTATAGACACGAAGACAGACAAGGGTTAACAATTTGAACCAAGCTGACATATCCTGGGGTTTGGATCTCATTATATTCACTTCATCTGTTTGTCACCCTCTCCCACAAGCATTTTTGCACCTTCTTTTACCCTGCCCTTGATTAACTTCCTTGCTTGAATTAGTCTGTAAGGTCAACTACCCTTTTGGCTTTTAAATCTGTCATCAAGGCACACCTTTGACATGACCACTTTAATAACACCCATTTTACATGGGCTGCAGAAGCAGCTGATATACACTGTTTCTAATAACAGTAAAAATGCAAACACCTACCTACCTACCTACTTACTCACATACAAGATGAGGTTTTTCCCCAAGGAAAACTCATTAAATACATTGTTTATTGTTAAACTGCTGCCAAAAGCAGCATGGGCTCAGTAATGGAAATCAACTAGGAAATTGATTAAATGCAGCCAACACATGAAACCATACTGATGGGAACCTTTCGTGTTTCGTGTGTGTGTGTGTGTGTGTGTGTGTCCCTTTAAAAAAATGGACAGTCGCTCCCCAGGAGGGCATGACCACTGAGGTCCTTCAATACCAGGCCAGCACTCAGAGAGGCCAGAGCAAGCTTCAATACCCTCCCCAAAAATGCTGATTGCAATACCGGGCCAGAGCCAGCCCTGGCACCCTTCTTTTGGTGCCAGAAATTCTTGATCTTAGCCAAAAGGCTGAGATGCTGATAGGAACTTAACACAAGAAGATGTTAGTGCAGCCTGTCTGAACAAAATATATGCTAGTGCCCATTGAATGCAGTCTTCCTCAGTGCTGACTCAGTGCCAGGTTGTGCATTAGGTTCTCTATTCTTTTACATGATTACAATAGGAGTTATTTGGGAAAAAGGTAAAACCATTTGGCATGCTGACAGTGAGATGGATTGAGATGCAAGAAGTGCAAAGCTATCTTGAATTTTTTTTTCTTTTTGGAGCCTAGATATGGAAAAATTCTTTTTTTTTTTTTAATGTATTTTACTTGAATTTTTCAATTTTTCCTGTCCCGTACTCCCCTCCTTTCTTCCTCTTCCCTCCTCCCCCATAATTCTTGCCCTTTTAAAATTAAGATTCTGTGTGGCAAAAAACATACATTTAAAATAAACTTTGTTCTCTCAACTTGCTGAGCTAAGGCTGGGAATGCTGTTGTGGAGAAGGTCCTGCTCACTCATGTCCACTTCAGACTAGCTCCTGGAAGTGAGGCAAGGTTAGCCACCTTAGAGAAGACTGGAACGTGGGCCCAGAGCCATTCTCAGTCTGTCTGTTTCAGGCATGCAGATGATATACTTGGGCTACCCTAAGGCAGCTACACTGCCTCATTTCCAAGAGTTGCCATGCACTGAGCACTCTTAAGTAAGGCACAAAGGGCATGTAGACACATCCTTAGAGCTTAAGAAAATAAAGGCCAATGACTTTAATCTGAGCCAGGCATAATGGGGTCTCATCTCCTCTTGTATTATGTGTCTTTAACTTTGGAGAAAGTTATACTTTCATTTTGAAACAGGAAACTAACCCAAAGCACTTGTCAGACGCTGGACAAGTTTTCTCAGACCCCCATGCCTCAGTTCTGCTCATCAGAGTCCCTGTTTTAGCAGGAGTGCATCAGTCTTGCCAGTGGTTTTGTGATGTGCCAAGTTGGAGACTAGAATGAGACAACCAAATTCAATTTCATTTAGGTTAAAACCTTACTTGAAGCTACAAGTGAAAGGCAAAAGCCCTGACCCACTGAGTTAGATCGTCTTAAAAAGGGTCAGAGGAATAAAGAGCTTATGTAATTTTATAGTGTAAGTGTCAGCAGAATTTTATAGTGTTTTTTTTTACAAATGTGAAATTGCAGCTGAGTTCTGTACCTTCTGTATATTAAGGATGGCACAATCCCCAGTGTAGTACAGAACTGTACTTATCCAAGCACTACTCAGGCCTCATTGCAGTATGCATATATACCTGGGCAAATATCCTCTAGCCTTCATTTTCGGTATCTGTTGCATATTTTGGCTGTAGTACAAGTGATCTTCTTTCACTGTAAATCTTGTGAGTTATTAATGCTAACCATTTCTGATTTTTAAAAGGGCAGCTTATATTTAAATGTAAGGTAGTATCTGGTTTTAATTGGGCAGAAGATATTTTTCATGGTGAAACTGAAATAATTATTAATTTCTCTGCAAGTGCTACCATTTTGGAACAATTAAGAACATTATAACTAGCAAGAAATAACTTTTCCCATCCTTTGCTCCATTTATATCCAATTAAAAGAGGAAAACTCAGCTAAGGGTCAGTTTCCACCTTCAAAAGGAATAGAAATAGTTCTATGAACATTTCAGAAGATTTATTGTGAAGAGATCTACAAAATCCTTTTTTCCTGTTTTGCTTTTTTTCAAAATCTCTCTCTCTCTAACTTTGACCACTTCTCATAAGGGAAGCTTTATTTAAAGAACAGTGCTTAAGGAATTTTCTTTCAGTGCTTATCTGTTATTCAGAGCTCCAGCACTTACCTGCTCTACACCTGGTAGCTTGATTGATTACACTATACAAGGTGTGATAAAGACACTTAAAGCTATTAGCCATATTCCGACACTAATAATCTTTGCCTAGGGTTACAGGCAATGTGACTGCCAGTAGCAGACTTTATTTCTCCTATATGCCAGTTTATCAAGGTGTATACACTTTACTTTGTACATACAGTTCAAGTGTGAATGTAAGCAAGTTCATTCTTGCATTATGATTAGATCTGTATTAGAACAGGAAGAACTGCTGCATTTGCTTTAGATTCTTATGCAGCTGTGGAAACCTGTGGACAAATGTCTTGAAGTTACAATGGTATTTTGGGGGGTGATATTTTTTATTGGACCAACTGTAAGTAACTGCCAGTAATAAAGTGAGAAAACAATTGAGAGGTTGGTCATACACATGTTGAACATAAAGAAATATGGTTGTATTCATGAGCAACTGGTGCCTGCTGAGACTGGGGTGGGGGGCACCATTTGTAGGCGGCAGCGTCGGCAACGAGCAGCAAGTAGGGACTGCCCGCAGACGCTGGCAGGGTGGGCAAGGGCCTGCAAGCAGGGACTGCCCACAGGCACTGGAGGGGTGGGCAGGGGCTGACAAGTAGGGACTGCCCGCAGACTCTGGTGGGACAGGCTGGGGCTGGCAAGCAGGGACTGCCCACAGATGCCGGCAGCAATGTTGGCAGCGAGGAGGGTGGGTGGCGAGCAGCGACTGCCCGCAGAAGCCGGAGACAGTGGCAGTGGTCAATCTCAGCGGGGGCACATGCCCCCCATGCCCTCCCTACAAGTCGCCTATGGTTGGATTAACTCTTCTAGATTTGTTATAGAACCTTAGGCTTCTTGACAGATCTGTGCAGGCCATATTCTCTATTGCGTTGTGCTTGATCAGCAATTTACACTTGTTCAGGTTTGGATTTGACAATTATGATATTGTTCCAGAATCTGAGCTTCCTAAAGAAATTCTCTAGAATCATCCACCTGTAATCCTGGACCTGAAAGGTTCTTGTGGTTATAAACAGACACAAAAGTCTGCTTGTTCCCTGCCTTGCTCCTTATGTAGTTATTCTCATTTATAAAAGTTCATGAAAAATGTTAGCATATTAGAATGGTTAGCTTATTACACTCACCTTGCACTGGTGTGAACGACTCCCAGAAGGTACATAGCAATGGAGAATGAGGCCCAGTGACTGAGTGCATGTCTCCATCACATACTTGGTGTATTTCTGAGTTGCTGCATGCTAGCAGGAGCAGGTAGACAGGGTGTGTCTTGGAGCATTTCTTCCAGGACACAGCAAGGAAGTGATCTAAACCTACCCTGAGTCAACTGCAATTTCTCACTGAATTCAGTGGTGCCAAATTGGCCTCTGAATGAGAAATGGCATTAGCTTTTAGTGGTTTAGGGTCTTTCACTTCACAAGATGAAACATAAATGGCATTGCAGCCTCTAAACTGAAAAGGACTTGTGGCCAGGCCTGTTACAGATCAAAATTTCATTCCTGTTGATTAGCTTCCAGAGTAAAATCAGTGGATAAATGCTCCACCTTATTCTGTGTGAAAAGTCAGCAGGTTGAAATTATCCCCTGAGGGAAGGAAGGTTTTGCCCTCCCACATAGTCTTTCATCCAACTTCTCCATTCTGGGCTCTTGAGGGATAGAGCTGTAAATGAACCTTGCAAAATTCTACTTGCCCGCTCACCCAGGGTGAAAAAATATTGTGATTGGTGAGTAAAATATTTTTTGTTTAAATTAACATCAGTAACCTCAGTAACTCACAGGCAACTAGCAGTCTAAAATGTAGTTCAAAAAGCAAATGTTGTTTGCATTTGCATCCCAAACAGAATATTTTTGCTTCTTATTTCTTCAGTGGGCCATTTAATGCCCACTACTGTGAGTTACTAATTAAAGATGCCATATAGAAACACAGGAAGGAAAGAAGTTCACAAAATATCCTGTTTCCCATCCCTTGGATGAGAATGGACTAGAGAGAGAAAATGAATCAAAGGATGAGCACAGGAATATGAAGTTAAACTGCAATAATTACAATAAGGGTTTGTTCTCTTCCACATAGTCTGTCCTAAGAATGGATTCCCAGCATGCCATTTCCTGTTCACATTAAATTCTTTCTCATGAGAATCCACTCTGAGATCTTGTTCCTCTTGTATTTTCTGACAGATGGTGGCATCCAACAGTTCTTTGATGACTGAATGAAGCTAGATACTAGAATTAACAGCCAATCAAACCACAGAATACTGGAAGTGTTAGAGCATGATGGACAATCTACAGACAGTACTCATTTTACAAATCTGCAGCAAGACTGAAAAGACATGACATAATTCCTTTTGGCTACCCCAGACAACAATAGGGTAGTAAGTCTCCAAAGATTAAAAGCCTTGGAGGAGCTTTAGCTTGTTTTCATTTCAAAGATCATTTATGGATGTAAATGTCAATTTGGAGTCATCAGGCCTGATCCCATAAAAAGTGGTTTCTAAAAAGTGCCACGCTCCTGCAGTACTTAGCACCCAACCAGAGACACTCAGTACCTTATATGATTGTTTTTGAAATAGAGTACAAAATTTCTGTTGCACAATATGAAATGTTCAGTAGGCCCCGATCCTAACTCCATTCAGGTTAATAAAAAAGATTCCCCTTGACTTCATTGGGTTTTGTATCAAACATTACATGTATACTCATAGGGTGCGTCTACACATGCATTTACGCTGGCTTCAATTTCATAGTTTCATAGTTGGTAGGGTCGGAAGGGACCTGAGCAGATCATTAAGTCCGACCCCCTGCCATGGCAGGAAAGAGTACTGGGGTCAAATGACCCCGGTGAGGTGTTCATCCAGCCTCCTTTTAAAGACCCCCAGGGTAGGAGCCAGCACCACTTCTCTTGGAAGTTGATTCCAGATCCTACCCGCCTTGACAGTGAAGTAGCGCCTCCTGATATCTAGCCTGAATCTACCCTCTGCCAGCTTGTGACCAAATTTACTGTACAGTAAGCAGGAATAAACCAGTGTCTAAACATGCAGGTGTTAAAGTGCATTAATGCTGTGTGTGGATTGATTTGGGACTAAGGTTAGTCCCAAGTCAGTCCACACACAGTGTTACTACACAGTCAGGTATCTACACATGCATTACTGCACAGTAACTAATCAGATGTAAATTTGTTACCTCTGTAACCCTGGGGATGACACTACATGCGCCATCCCGTGAATAATGGGATCCGGGGGTACTCGGTAGCCAGTAGCCCTGCCCAGCCCCCTTGGGAAGCTGCTGCAGTGCCCCGAGCAGAGAGCCTCCCCTTACAATCAAGCATCCTCGCAGACAATTCTCAAACTATTTACAAGATTTAATTATTTACAACATAACAAATTATTGTCCATTTATGGATGTATCATAGTGGATGGGTCGGTATCGACCTGGAAGGGTGTGGGCAGTGGGTTCCCGCAGGGCTCGGTCCTTGGACCGATACTCTTCAATGTCTTCATCAGCGACTTGGACGAGGGAGTGAAGTGTACTCTGTCCAAGTTTGCGGATGACACAAAACTGAGGGAAGAAGTGGACACACCGGAGGGCAGGGGACAACTACAAGCAGACCTGGCCAGATTGGACATATAAGCGGAAAACAACAGAATGCAATTCAACAAGGAGAAATACAAAGTGCTGCACCTAGGGAGGAAAAATGTCCAGCATACCTACAGCCTAGGAAATGACCTGCTTGGAGGCACGGAAGTGGAAAGGGATCTTGGAGTCCTAGTGGACTCCAAGATGAACATGAGTCGTCAGTGTGACGAAGCCGTCAGAAAAGCTAATGGCACTTTATCGTGCATCAGCAGATGCATGAGGAACAGAACCAAGGAGGTGATACTTCCCCTCTAT
>NW_005842023.1:1629202-1650072 GCF_000455745.1 Alligator sinensis | reverse complement strand
GAAGAACTTCTTCACAGTTAGAGTGGCCAAAGTCTGGAATGGGCTCCCAAGGGAGGTGGTGCTCTCCCCTACACTGGGGGTCTTCAAGAGGAGGTTGGATAGGCATCTGGCTGGGGTCATCTAACCCCAGCCCTCTTTCCTGCCTATGCAGGGGGTCGGACTCGATGATCTATTGAGGTCCCTTCCGACCCTAACATCTATGAATCTATTAAATAATCATTAAATAAGCACATGGATATACCGACTACTAAACCCTCAAGAACTTATTTACACAGCCTCTCACTTGCACATGGTGTACTGGGGATCCCGTGTGCACTGCCCCTGGCAGGGTATCTCAGGGAGTGGGACTGTCTGTGTCCCTGCACGTGGTCTGTGGACGCTCCCTGGTGCTGGTGTCCGTCTCCGTACTCCTGGGATCTCTGGCCAGCAAGCAGCGACTCCTCTGCATTTCCTGCAAGACAGCCTTCCCCTGCCTTTGCCCCCCCTTCCCTGGTTCTGCTGGGAGCAGCGTCTGGGCTGCAGGCTATAGCGACCCTCCTGCCCCACACAGCCTCACGGTCCCAGCAAATGCAGCCCCTCCCTGGGCTTTGCCTGCCCCTGGGGCCCCTCACCCCTCAGGGAAACTAGGGCAGACTCCGGCAGTCCCCACCCCGGCTCTGCTGTGTTCACCCAGCCATGTTCCCCCAGCCACACCGGCTGCAGTCAGGTCTCTCCAGGCTTGGATTCTCCACACCAGCAGTCCCTGCCTGCTCCTGCCGCTGCAGCTTCTCCACTCTGCTCCTGCAGGCCTCTCTCAGGGGCTCTCCGAGGGACCACTATGCTGAGAGACTGAATCCAGTCTCCAGTCTGTCCCTCAGCCCCCTCTCTCTCTCTCTTGTTCCCCCCATGGGAAAAACTGCTCCCCTTTTATCCAAGCATCTCAGCCAATCCCAGCTCAGGGCCCTTCCCGGGCTTTTGCTAATGGCTCTCTTTCAAAACTTTGCTGGGGTTACATCACCCCTCCCACTTTCAACAGGGCTGCTCCCAAAACAGCTTCACTCGCCCTCAGAGCTTACAGTGTCCCCTCTGGGACAAACTCTGTCTCTGCCAGACAGCTCTTCCCATTCTGTTCAGGTGGGTCCATTTTTTAAAGGCTGCTACACCTGCATGCGTAATTTTGGTTGCTGTGCAGTAAACGTGCATGTGTAGATGCACCAATAGTATATGGGATTCCTAAATACTGTAAATTTGTACAAATGGAAGAAAAAAATCTCTCCTCTTTCTTCTGCCTCACACCTACACAGATTTTTTTCCCTTTGTCATTTCTTTCCTGCCTTCATGTTTTTTGGGATGTTTTTGATTTGCAGAAATAAACCATTTTAGGCCAAGAAAAATATACAAAATAAATATGGGGATGATAAAAGACTTAACAGTGGCAATAGTAGCAATGTAGGTCTTCTGCTCCTTGAAGTATAGGGAGAAATGAAACAATGCTAGTTAGACCCCATTAGGCCCCAAGGCTAAGACTTCCCTGATTTCTAATAAGACCTGTCTAGGATAAAGGGCCCATTGTTAAGAGAAAATTATGGGAGGCTGGAAAGTAATATACAGGAAGAAGAGTAGTCAAGTATATAAGGGCAATTAAGGAGTTTTAGAAGTAGGTATTATATTGATGTAATCTTTTTATGTAATCTTTTTTATGGTATATCTAGCTTTTGCAAACTATATCTAACTGAATACTTAAGGCAATTTACTGATGCTGGGAGGGGTGTGGTATGTATGTGTTAAGAGATGCTTGCAGAGCACAGCGTGTGGGATGCGGAGGATTCCTGGAATGCCTCCCTAACACCAGCAGGATAATGTCTCCCTGACACTTGTAAGATAGCAAGAAGTTCAGAAAAAGGTCTCATTATAATGCTAAAAATCACACCCCTGGGCAGGGCAAAAGTATGTTAATGGAACATATATGTATGTAAATGAATTACATGGCTAAAACATAGGTATAGAGACATGCTCAGTAGAGAACGTCTTATGTCAGTGGCTTGTAACCAATCACTGAGCGATACACTTGCAAACATATGTATAAAAGGTACCCAAAGGTAGAAACCGGTGGTGCTTGCTTTGCAAACAATTGCCAAGCACCCATCTCTGCGCAGACTGGAAACAATAAAGATTAAGTTGGATCCTCCACCCCTGTGTGTTCATTGGCAATAGCGCACCGGGCACGAACTCACACTGTCCATTGGGGACAACAATATATTCCATGTAGAGAACATGGGGCTTGTGAGGCTGTATCCCACAGAAAACCACCTACTAATAAATAATGCTCTTGAGTTTGGAAAGCTCTCTGGGTATTCTAGTCAATGCTTAAAGAAACCCATTTAGACAACACTTGACCTTCTGGAAATTAGCCCCAAATTATTCCTTCCAGATGTGGACTGACAATGACTTGAACATAAAAAGTTAAAAATAAATATATACATACATACATACATACATACATAAAACTCTTGTCTCTGCTCCATGTTTACAAACTTTCCTCAAGTTAGCTTTCAGAATTTAGATGGTGTTTCAAATGAAGTCTACCAAGAAATTTCCAGCACAAAGGCAGAACGAGGCTTAAAACATTTACAGAAAATATCCAATAGCTAGCAAAAGAAAGGGGAAAATCTGATTGTTGGATGAAAATGAAAGCTTTTAGAACAGAAAAGGACATCTCAAAAGCATAAAAAAGGGAACTTCTCAGACCATTTTAAAAGACCATAGCAGACCATTTTAAAATCTATTAGACAATTAGGTAAACATTTTTGTGGTCTTACTTCAATGTTTGCAACCTTTTTATGGTAATACTTTGCAAGAGCCTCTCTAAAGATCTTTTAAGATTTCAGGGATTTCCTCTTCACCCACGTTGTTATTGGGTGCTGGAATCCTGTGTATCATTGGTCAAGTTTTCCTGTGGCTTGTTAATAAAGAAAGCAAGAGTCTCCTCCCTTCTGGGAGAGGATTCTAGGTTGTGTGACCTAGAGCTTATCTCTGAAAGATTGCTTATATAATTAAGTGCATATGTTCAGATTCTTTCATCAGCAGAAGCTCTGTAACCCACAAATTCAAGGGAGTTTGTTATGAAGAACTGGACGCATCTACATGAGACGCTTACTGTGCAGTTGACTAATTAAATGCACAGTAAACATCTCAGCATCTATATGTGTGTCCCTGTTAGGGTGCACAAAATTAATAAACTCTTCAGCAGGGCTTCAACACAGGGATAGACAGCAGGCAGCCCCCATGCTGAAGCACCCTGTGTCACAGCCAACCCCTCCACAGCATGTGGAGCCTTGTCAGAACAGTCCTAGGCTAGCAGGCTGACGCGCTGGGTCCCCTGCCAGCCCGGGATGCTCAGACCATGCTCCCAGGTGCACATTCAAATAGAGCACCTGGGAGCAAAAATCTCTGGAACAGTAAGTGCTGGAGTTTATTTGTGCACATTAATTACACATGTAGACGCACTCACCGAGGCATAAGTTTTTAAGCCATAGTGCAGATGATGGGGAAATTCATTAAAGTAATTCACATTTTTGAAAATATCACCACAAACCCTGGTTCCTAGTTCTGCTCACTGAAGCCACCTGTAAATCTGCTATTGACTTCAGTGGATGCATCTACATGTGTGTTTTAATGCAGGGTTGATTAATTAGCTCCGCAACAATGTGTCACAGTCTATACATGTGCCCATATTAGGGTGTAGTGAATTAATTAACTCCACTCTATAATAGTACTGCCAGGGACAAGTACCATCCTAAAGCAGAATACTTAACGTGCGCTCAAACGCATGTGTAGACTGTGACGGGGCTGGTTGGGGCACAAGAGTGCTACCGTGTGGGCACTGCCAGCTATAGTGTCAACCAGCTAGCCCTGCACTGTAGCACCCTCATGCCTCAGCCAGCCTCTCTGCGGCCTGACACCACCACCCAAAGTCTGGGGCTCACCCCCTGAGCTGCTTGCTCTGGGGCATCTGCTTCTGGGTGCAGTAGTGGTGACGCATAGGGGGTGCATGGGGTGCACGTTCACCCCCTGAGAGCGCTGGCACACCCTCTGACAGCCAGCATTCCTGGGCAGTGGGGGCAGGTAAGAGCACTGGTGCCCCACCTGACAGCACTAGCCAGGGAGTGGGGGCGCCAGGAGAAGTGGTCCCCTGCAGCCTATTGTGCTCACCTGGAAGTGCCAGCAGCGCACCGCTGCCACTTGCAGGTCAGCAGGATTGGCTGCAGGGGAATCCCCTCAGTTGCTGTCTGCAGGAGGGACAAGTGCCCCCCCAACTCAGGAGGCACCGGTCGCCCATGGGGTGCAGCATCTTCACGTACGCTTGGGACTGCCCAGGCTTGTATTGCTGCAATCTTGGGTGCACATGAAATGCTATGCCCAAGAGTAGCTGTCTTTTGTGCAAATTCCACCAGAGTTTATTGCTGCATCTAATAGCCTGTATAAATGCACCCAGTGAGAACAAGACTCTAACTTTGTATTGTCAGGTACTAATTTTTTTAAAAGACCTCTAGTGGCTGATTTGGAAACAATTAGTACTGGCATTAGAATGAACTGCACTCCTGGCAAGCATGCCCCAGAATCAGCAAATTAAACTTCTCAAGGAAGATTCTAAGTGGCTGTTTTCTACCTTGTGGGTGTCCAAAGGGACTAAGGGACATGCTCAATATCTGCTGAGCAATTTCAGCAACAAAAGTAAGACCATGACATTCCCTTGAAATCTCTTTTAAATTCATTCAGAAAGAGAAGCTGACTTAAATAGGTATTCTTGTGCACTATAGTAAACAACCTTTGGGGGGAAAAAAAACTAAATTAGTATTTAGGAAGAAGTAGATTAAACTAAATCAGAAGGAAATCTTCTGGAGCCAGTACCCATATAGGGTGTTATTCAGTTGTGGAACAGCTTTTCTATAATAACTCCATGTCTAACAACACCTTAAACGTGTAGATATGAATCTTGTTGTTAATTTTCTAATCTAACTTTCATGTTATAACCCTGTTTGGCTAATAATGTTACAAAAATTGTTAGCAGTTTTCTCATCCTACATGTGCATCTCCCATCAAGATCACTGGGATGCTTATACAAATAGAGAGAATAAAACATGGCCTGAGGAAATGGTGTGTTTAGTTACACGCCCACAGACACATTTCCTTGGTTTGCTGAGATTGTCCCAGGATTTTAAACATACCTTTTCCATTTTCTATTTGTGGAAAAAGTCTAAAAAATTCAGATAATCTATTGTGAGATATCACAGTGTATGAGTGTATTGTAAATGCTACAGGGGTTTAGGTTGTAGCCGTGTTGGTCTAAGGATATAGGCAGACAAGGTTCCTTGGGTGAATTTGATATCTTTTATTAGACCAACCCAAATGGTTGGAGAATAGTTATTAAGCAAGCTTTCGGGTTCAAAAACCCTTCGTCAGGCTCAGGAAGCTGCAGCAGTTGGTGTGTGAATCTCTTGTAAATGCTATAATTTCTGCAAATGACGTAACTGATGATGTTGCCTAACAGATTGGCTATTGGATAAAGATTCTGTCAGAACATGCAATATATGTTTTGAAGGTTTACTTTTCATGATTTATTCTTGGTGTATTCTTTATCTGATGTAATTGCTTTGAAGTCCAGCCCTGTCTGTAGCTTTACAACCAAAAACAATGCAGAGGACTGTGCTGCCTTCCAGCAGTGTCAATCAGAGCCCTATACCCTACACAATAGAAGTTCTGCTACCAGCAGGGACACTTTTAGCACCTGCTTCAGTATGGTGGGGCTGGGACCAGTTAGCACTTCTCCAAAACTAAGCAGTACTGCTGAGGATGGGCATGGTATCAACAAGTAGCTGAGGGCATGGGCTAGTTCAGCGGTTATGTCAATACTGCCTTTTCAGTGCTCTTCAGACCACTGTGGAAAAATAAGCCCTGACCCCATGTTTTTCTGCTTTGTGCTCTTCAAACCAGAAATGAATCAGTAAGGATATTCCAGGAGTGTCTGAATCTGCTGCTCTCGAGGTCTGCAGTGGCATGCTTAAGGGCAGCCGTGGGAGATGTCTCCAGTGTTCTCACTACCTCAGTTCTGGGTTTGGAGTGTGAAGAGCAAAAGTGGTTAGAAAGGGGTTGTTTTTGGCAGCAGTCTTGAGTGTTGTGGAGGCAAAGCAGATATGCCCATGGTATACTCAAGCAGCCTGGTCATACAGCTTCTATGGACCACTGACCACACTTCATAGGACACTTTTTGGGCACCATGTGGAAGGAAGTGAAGGAGGCACCCTTCCTCTTCTTTGGAGGTAAATGTGTCCCCAAGACAGTACACTGCAATTTGTGTTGCCTTGTGTCACCAGGAATCAGGGTGTGGTGACAGAGCAGCTGAAGTCTTCTGCCCTAGCTCTGGAAGCATTGGTGTGTACCCCACTCTGGACTCATGCCAAAGGCTTACCCCCATCAGCCCAAATGTACATGGTTACCTGATCATATAGGAGGAGTAAAAAATGGCTGGTCATTTTGCTAACCACAATGCTTCTTTGTGTTCTGTTGGCTATAGAAAATTGTGTGCCTTGACCATGCTAGCCTGATAGGCCATCAACTTTTTCAGTTGACTTTTGCCACAAGGTGAAGATGAAGCTTCCTGCATTAGGTGGGTACTTGGAGTGCATAGCTTCTGAGAGAATTGGGCCCTAGTGCATTTTCCATAAATTCATGAAGTAAGTATTAAATTATCTTGGTTCTCTCTGTAACATATTTTTAAATGTGCAACATGGACATTATTAGTTTAATATTTTAATTTTTACTGTTAACATTATCGTGACCATCTGAACAAATGCATTTTGCATTTTGTATTCATATCAATCACCTGCATTTGCAACCCAGGGAGTGCATCTACACAAGATGCTTTACTGTGCATTAGACTCACCTAATACACAATAAAGCATCAGCGTCTACATGTGCATGGGACTTACTGCACAGTAAATGAAGCTAATGCACGGTTTGCCAGTACCAACAAATACAGATACTAGATTAATGATGCATTAGCTACTGAGCAGTAGTACATGTGTAGATGCTGTCTGGGTGCAATTTGTTCCCAGTCAGATTGGGCAGCAGGGGATCACAGGGGCACAGGGGGTGTTGTGTGGGGGGGAGCTGTCCATGGCTCCAGTTTAGAGCTTGGGATTGCAGTCCAGATCGGTGATGCTGGCTTGGGCCAGTGCCCCATGGCCAAATGATAGCAGCACCCTGGGACAGCTGATCCCTGCTCCCTGGAGCCCAGACCTGAACCCTGTGCCTCCTGCCATCCTGTGCCTGGCATCAGGGGAGCCTGGAACTCCCCCTGACTGCTGCAGGGGCAGAGCAGAGCAGGTCAGGGAAGCAGGAGCAACCCTGGACTCAACTGCTCCCACTGGGAGCAAATTTGTTCCCAATGTGGGCGCACATGTAGACGCATTCCTGGGCACAGTTTACTGTGCCTTATTTTAATATGCAGTAACCTTACAGCACTTAATTGCATATGTAGATACACCCAGGGAGACCTACCTGGGTTAGCTTTGTTCAGGTTGGCCGAATCAGTTTATTGCCTCCATTGTCTGCAGCTGTTTTACTATATAAAAAGATTTAACAGTTTCTTCCAATGAATGGGAAAGAGCACAGTTGGCATGCCCGTTGGCTTAATGACGCCTGCAGTTGGATCCAAGACTCCTATAATGGCGATTATTAGCACTTTTCAGAATAAAAATATTTATATAGGGTATACATTTTCAAAAGGGCCTGAGTGAAGGTCAATAGGACTTGGGCATATTTTTTTTAAAATTACTCATAATTAACAGATGTTTGTGGTCCTGCAATAAGAGAAACTATTTTAACAGTACTTGAGTGAAAAACCAAATACCTAAAATAACTCCTTGGTTGAAAAGCTGAATGACTATTTAGCCTCATGGTGGGGGCACTCTCCTGGGGGGTGGAATGCATGAGTCCCTGTGAATGTTTAATTGTTTATGCAACATGGAACAGCATCAACAGAGAGTTGGAGAGCCCTTACTAATTACTCTTTAGGGTGGTTTGTACGGCGCTCTACTTACCCTCTAAGATGGTAGATAGGGCCACCCTAGTTGACAGGATACACTCAAATCCCCTCAGATAGAGGAGAGGATTGAACCTGGGTCCCCAACATCCAGGATAACTATTGTAATCACTGGGCTATTGGATAAGGGAGACACCACCTTATCCTCTTGCTCTGAAAACTAGACCTTCACTTCCCTTGTTTTTACTAAGAGTATCTGAATATGAGCTTCTTCCTTTGGGATTGAATAGAGCATTTTATTCAACACAACATGAATTTCTTCAGTTTTTCATGTAAGAAAAGCTGAAATGTTTTTATTTTAGCTTGATCTGATGTTTTTTTCAGGTTAGCAGTCAAACTGAAAAATGAATTATTCCCACAGCACTCAGTGCTACACACTCTGAACAGTGGGTTATGCAAACATGTGCAGTTGATTTTAGTTCTTTTCATTTAGAAAACAAAGCAGCTAGAACTTCTGCTAATATTTTACTTCAGTGGGCTATAGCAAATGCATAAGCATTTGCAGAATAAGGGCCAGATTTGTGAACTTACGTTGTGGACAACAACCATAGAGGATAAATTCCATTCATTTTTATCTGATTTTCTTTCCCTTGTTATCACCTGCAGCTTGTGCATTGTACCTGACTATTTTAATAGCCTTTGTGGGTTGGGAATTAAAGCTTTGCATGGTAAACCTACACTCTACTGACTTGACCAGCTTCTGCCAAGCTGTTACCTTGCATTCTGCTGAAGCCAGTGGAGTTAACTTGGTGTAGAATGAAAGAGGAATCTGTGTCTAGATATAGTAAATTAAGTGGAATTTATAGTCACAAAACTGTGGAGGCTAGATGGATATCTCATTTATCCTCCAAAACATAAATGAAAATTGCATGTAAAATATTATTAATAAAACAGATGGCTCCTTTAGTTATTTTAGGCTTGGACTCTGCCAAGTGCAAATACAATAAATAATTTTAGAGAGAAAACTGGGTACGCCAGTCCAGAATCTGTTTTTGTGTTTTTTATAGGGATGCCAAGACTGTTTGATCAGCATGGGAGAGCAATTTATTGACTCACGAACCCAGCTCTCTCTGATTACTGCTTACATAGCGCTTCAGTAGGGTTGGCCAAATACCTTCAAGTCAAGTACCTTGTTATTATGAACGTGAGTGCCAATAACAAAAAATAGCCTACATGTCACTTAATAATAAATCATGGAGCCAAATAAATGTTTTTTCTAAGGAATGCTCAATTTACATTTCATTGTGTGACACAGATCTGTTTATGTTCAGGGATGTGATAACACCTAAAAAATATTTCCCTTTTCAGTGCAGCATCATGACATCAATCATCTCAAAGTCACTACGTATTCTGGGATCTGTTTGCAATCAGGCAAACCAAGTGACAAGGGAAATTTAAGAGCAAGACTCCCTTGTAGAATAAGCTATGTGATAAACTATGAAGATCAAGAGGTAAATATAACTGTCCGTGTTGTGCAGTCAAGTTCTACCTCCTTCAGGGCTACTTTTGGCATATTTAATCATGCAGAAAAGGGATTCATCATCTGTAAACGCTGTCTAAATGCGGCGATGGTAAAGTTATAATAGAACATGTATCCCAGATGAAAAGTTCCTAACAATTCTACCTGAGGTCAATATATAAAATCCCATCTGAGGAGATAAGCACTTGGAAACTGCAAATTAAGTATAAAAAAGGTGTCAAAACATTCAGCGATACGGCATTTCCATAATATTAGGGCTAAATCCACAAAAGGTCTAAAAGCAACTAATTTGCTTTCTAATTGTCACTGTTAGCACTTATGTTCAAATTTTTAGAGCCTCAAAACTCAGCCTTACCTGGTATCTAACTTTGGAGGTTAAAGTCTGTAGCCTTAAGTCTTTAAGCTCCTAAGATTTTGCCAGCACAGTTCTCTAGGAGACTGAAAATCTGCTTCTGGGCATCCCCAGAATTGCCTTATCTTGATAAGTATGAGCAGGTGGGTACCAAACTCATAGTTTAAGCCCCATCAAGATCCACAATGTAGGTGTTTCTTCTCCTGTCTCACCTGTCAGGCCTCCTATGGCAAATATTCTGAGAGCATGCCCATCAGGTTGCACTCAGCAAAAAACACAGCCAGCAGTTCTTTCACTCAGTTGTTCAGTAGTGAGAGTATTTGCTCAGGATGAGGGAGACATATAATTCCTATCTCTGCCTGACATGATTTGAACACACATTTCTACCACCCATAGGAATGTTCTAAACACCTGGCTATAGGATACTCAAGGGGCATGTCTATACGAGACACTTTACTACACAGTTGATTAATCTACTGCACAGTAAAGCGTCACTAGGTAACTGTGCTCAGGAGCTATAGCATAGTAGATTAGTCTACTGCATGGTTATCTATTACCTGTAAATACAGGTAGATTTACCACACAGTAACTACTGCACAGTAGCACATAGTTAGATACCTGACTGGGAGTGTAAGGAACAGGAGAACAATTCCCTCCCCCAGCAGCTGTTGGGACAATGACCCCCTGCCCCGGCAGCTCCTGATCCTGGCTCCACAACCAGAGTGGTGGCTGGGACGTTGTTCCCTGTCCGTGGCAGCTGCCTGCTGCCAGGCTGGACTCTGATCATGGAGCCCGGCTGGGACAATGTCCCCCTGCTCTGGCAGCAGGCAGCTATCAACCCTGGTTCTGCGATCAGAGGGGGAGCTGGGACATTGCTCCTTGCCCCAGCAGATCTGATCCATGTCACAGAGGCAAGGCTAGGATTTGCCTGCTGCTGGGGCATGAGGACAGCTGCCTCCATGAGGACATTTCCCCACCCAGCCTGGAGCTGGCTGACACCTGCCCCAGAATGGAACAGGTCCCAGCCAACCCCAGGCTGTGTGGGGAGGCCCTGCTAGGCACAGGGCTTGTCCCCATGTGCCCAGGGCAGGACAGCTCTGCAGCAGCAGCTGTCTCCTGTCCCTGTGCACATCAGAACCCCTCCTGATGTGTATGGGGTCAGGAGATAGCTGTCGTTGCAGCCAGCAGAGCTCTCCTGGCCCCATGCACATGAGGACCATCCCCATGCTCCCTGCCAACCCCCAGGCTAGAGCACCCAGAGGGAGCCTAAAGCTCTCCCTCGCTGCTTCAGAGAGGCAGAATGGAGCAGGAGCAGATCTGTTCCTAAGAGGGAGCACATGTAGATGTGCTCCCTGATAGGCTTACTGCACAGTATTTTTACTTAGCAGTAAGCCTACTTTGAATTAATAGCATGTGTAGATGCACCCAAGATGTACTTTACTTAGTCCCTTAGTTCACTTTGCATGACATTTTGAAATATCTATTGGACTGAAAATCAAGACAGCATGACTCTATAGGCTGATGGGCATAGTACTCATCTCAGTCATGGGAAACACAGAGACTATATAACCTTTTTATAATAAATACTCGTTAGAACATAGACTCAAACCCAGGTTTTCTTCCCATACCTATGTAGCTAAGCTCACTTCCTCCCTTTCTCTCTGACTCAGTGAATCCCATATTAGTGTGGCTAAATGAATCCCAGTGAATACCACATGAAATGGAATACCATGCAACATGGAGGAGGGAACCATGCCTTCTAGAGAACCCATTAGCCTGGCAGTTTGAACATTCATCTGAAAGGTGGAGATAATTTAAATTCACTTGACCAGAGGGAGGAACTGAATTGCAGTCTCCCAGATCCTGAGTGAGCCCTCTAATCACTACCCTGTTGGATAAAAGCAGTTAAGAATTCCTCCTCTTCCTCCTGGCTTTACTGGGTTAGGTGCCTAGCTCCAAGTACTGCCTCAGAATAATGAACCTTCCTGCAGATAGTCACAGAGAGGGGTAGAGCTTCAGGCATATCTCACTTCTCATTACTACCTTGTGTGGCTCCTTGCTCAGAGCTTCTGCAGTTTTCATTCTTAGGTACCTAACACTTCCCATGCATTGTTTAGGGAACGTTGGTACCTAATTTAGGACTAAATATTCATTAGCCTGCCTGGACTCTTAAAGAAGTTAGGTGCTGCCATGCCGAGCATTTCTATGCCTCAGTTCCTTGGTGGATCTAGGTCTTAGACATTGTGTCAGTATCAGCCTTGGGACAAGTGGGTATAAATTCACTCATATACTTAGGCATGGAGTTGACCTCTGCAGTGGTCATGATGTTCCAACTGAAAGTGTCTCGTTCTCAACTTGATCCATGTTATATGCCAACCTGCCCATAATATGACTGTAAAACAGTTGCTGCCCTCCTGTCATCTCAGAAGTGGCTGCCTATTAATGTTGAGTGGGGGAAGGATTTAACTTACAGAATTTGTGCAATACTTCGCACCGCGTTCCCTCTAAGCTGCATAGCGTGTGTGGCCATGCAGGTGTGCTTATGCCATGCTGTCATGTGTGCCTGTGGCCGTGCATGCCGTGCAACTTAGAGGGAATGCTGCTTTGGGGCAATCACGTAGCATGGAAGATGCATTATAAAACATCAAAATATATTAATTTTTATGATAACACACATGTTCTTTCCTCTGTAAATTAATCAACAAATAACGTTTTATTCCAGAATAAGTGTCAACACATAGTTATTCAACAATACCTATTGCCCTTTAAATTCACTCCTTGCCTTAATCCAAATTAATCTGCAAGTGTAGACAAGCCATAAATGAAGAGACTTCTTAATGTCATAAGACTGTCACTAAATGTCAGTAGGCCATTTTGTAGGGCAAAATGGCTCTCTCTTTTCCAAGTATTGACTAAAACTGAGTACTGAGTTTATTTCCTGGTATCCAGTGATGCACCTAAGAGTAAGCCTGGTACCAAAGCTTGAAACTGAACAGGAAACATACACAGTGATATCTCTTTTTTCCTCTTCTCTTTCACTTTGAGAAATAAATCCCCAGAGACTAATTACACAGTAGAAATGCTGTGGCACTGTTGTAAGGAGAACAACAAATAGAAATTACATAGCGTCTGTGGCATCATAGTATTACTAGAAAGACAAATGAGAGCTATTGTACATCATGAATAGTCTCATCTCTCCAGCAGCTTCCTTAAGAACTCTTTTTTAAAGCATCTGAAGTTAATTTGTTCTTCAAGAATTGCTGGAGTGGTAGCATGCAGAGGTGAAATCATACCCTCAGGAGAGGTAGCTCAACATTAACTGCATGTTGCCACCAATTTATTCCCAAAGAGAAATAAGAAAAGCTAGTTCCTTCCCAAGGTTAGTTTTCAGACCAAGATTCCTATCCTGGAATTGTTACTTAGGGCAAGATGGGCCATAGTGTAGTAAGATGAAGTTTCAGTAGGGACTAGACATAAAATATCATGCAAATTCATTTGCATCTAGTCCCTTGTACTCAAAAAGAACATAGTTCTTGAAAGAGCCCATTACATCCTGTCTAGTCCAATTTTTTTTCCACAAGAGTAAAATTAAGTTAATCACTTCTGGATGGAGATCCACAATTCCTAGTTTATGCCTGGAGCTCATTTTAAATTGGAATTATAACACCCTAGACTGTACTGGTATTTATAATTAAAGTGATGGCACAATTTGAAATAAGTATTGCTATAAAAAACTAGGCATTCTCCAAACAATGCATGCCTTTATCAGAAGGTGTGCACAAACTCAAGATCCAAATGGAGGTTATATATGGATTAGTTTATCAATAAGACTTAGTGGAGTTCCTTAGCATAAATCTCCTTTTACATGTTCTCTTAAGAGTAGTGCATTGGAAACCTATTAATTCCCATTCACTTACCTAATCAGGTTACTCTCACTCCCTGCTAGAGGGTAATCACAACTGTTTTCTAAGGTGATTTGGAAACCATGGGCCAATACTTTCCTGTCATAATGCCAGTGTCATCAGTGACTTTATGCCAGCCAAAAATTTGGTCTTGCATGTCTTACGACAATGTGAGCCAACCTTTTTAACAGGCATACCCTCAATTAGCCCTGTACCCTCCGAGTGCCACTCCGATTCCATTCCCTAGCCTGATCTGCTGCCCTGCTTCTGCTCCCTGCTCTGCGCTCTCTGCCCAATCTTCTGCTCTGCTTTCTAGTACCTGCCCTATCTATCTCTGTGCCACCTCTCCTCTTCCCTCCCTGATCTGCTGCATGCCGCACACAGACACTGTCCCTGCCTCTTGTGGCACCTGTGCCACAGGTTGGCCACTTGTGCCTTAAAAATGCATCTGAGGAAGGGTGTCTTCCAGATAAAGTACCATCCTGGAGGTTGGGACATCTGGGTTCAATTCCCACAACTTTTGTGTGAACATCATCAAATCACCTAATCCCTCAGGGGCCTCAGTTTCCCTTCTGTAAATAATTATAATATAAAATATGTGTGTCAAATAATAGCAAGGCATTAGGTCTGTGATCTCATCCTTTTGTCAGTCTTGTCTATTTGGGCAGTAGGACCTTTGTCTCAGTGTTTCTTTTTCACTGCATGTTTATACAGCCCAATTCCAGGTGCTGCAGTCATACAAATGATAATACCTGGTGGGTTTTACCCAATAAACTGGGTGTGTTCCATTACTGAAATAACTTCACCAGTTGTATTCTATACAGTCTTCTGGCTAAATATCAGGGACATTTTCCTCTCTTGCCCTCTTTTTTCTGCTTATCTCACCAATCTCATATGGGGTTTTAAACCACAAGTTTTTATCAATCATACAATTAATTAGAACTTCAGTGAAAATAAACAGTTTTTGTCAGCTTCCTCTGACCACAGTAAGAATTCCTGAGACATGCAATAGTATAGGTCGCTCACCACCTCTGCCACTCAATCTGTGAGAAAATGTGTCCTCTTTCTTGTGCCATACTAGAGAGGAGGGGTGAGTGTTTCCTGTGTAGTGAAGCTATCATCAAGTTTCAGTCCAAATAAAGCTGAAAGGGTTTGCAGATTGGGGGGCTTTTCTGGTGAGACTTGCTCTGTACATTTGTTTTTCTAGTACTATAGTTGCCAATCAAAGGAACAAGCAAGCCATGATTTAATCCAATGCAGACTAAACAGCAAGGGGACTGGTTATGGGAATTTGCTTACAAAGGGATTTCCTGTTCTGTTGGGAGATCAGTCCCAGTAAAAATAGGGTGGTTAAGCGATTTACTCTGTGGCTTAACATGTAAGTATGGAAGTGATAATCCCAGTTTAACATCTAAAGCTTATGATTGGGATACTACATAATGCCCATTGAGAGATTTATTTTCTTACTTTTCTGTTTTCAGACTGCATATTTTGGAACTCAACACAATGTGATCAACACAATCTCATTTACTTTTCAGGCTTTAGTGATTGCTCAGTTTTGCTTACACCTCTAAAAGCAAGGTTGTTATAATAGTATCACTTAGTTATCTTGCTGGCGAAATGTTCTCAAGGCTGTGAGCTAAGCTCATTGTACGTAATATCTGGTACAACTCCATTAGACCAAAATACTGTGTATGTGAGAGAGTAGTCACAAAAATGGAAAATCAGGCCTGTCCAATCTCAGCATAATTTTGGAAATTAACTGGAACATGAAATTGTTTCAGCTGATGCAGTTATGAATTCCCAAACACATAAAAATGATTATATCATGTCCCGTACTCAAGGGAACTCCTGTTTTATGTAATCAGGACATCATTATAATAGGTAGCCTGACAAATTGGTCAAAAGTCACAAAAATAGTGTAGGACCCTCTTGTGCTGTAGTGGTCAGCACAGTAACAATCACTGCATGAGAATGTTTTCCATGAGGCAATAATAGTTTGCTACTCTATTATGCTACCCGGATGCACAGTTGAAGTATGCTTTTCCAAAGTGAATTACAAACATACACCCTCTTCCTTCCTGCTTCATAATAAAAGTCTTGTAAGAATAGCTTCCCAAGTGTGAGGTGATTATGACAGCAATCATTTTCAGTTTTAAATGTCCTTCTATTTAATCGGAAATGATTTGCATGTAAGGTAAGTGCTGCTGCAGGGTGAGTGAAATTCACTAGTGGATGGTGTAATTAATGAGTAGTTTGATTGCTTTGTTTATATCCTTCCTGAAAATATTCTCATTCCTTTGGAGGAAGGGAATAGAGAAGAGCTTTTATGTTTCTTCCATGCTGGGTTTGATTACACACAGCACAGGTGCATAGAGTTGCAAGTAGAAGAGCAAAGTAAAAAGCACAGAGCAAAAGAGTGAGCCCACAGTTCTGTGTCAGTGGGAATGCTGCTATGCAGCCACAAAGCCTTTGCCTGCCAATCGCAGAGAAAAATGAGCCAAATCCTTCATTAGCTCTGTGAGAGTCACGCTCACACTGTCTCCTCCCATGGACACATTCACAGTCACATACTTTGTGTTCTTGCAAATGAGAGTGTTCACTTGAAGGACTTGTGAAATAGTATTTCTTAGGGTAAAGACAAACCTCACAATTGTTTTGATATCAAAGGATATAAACTGTTATAAACTGTTACAACTGGATACTTCTGGGAGCATTTACACATGTGCTTTAATAGACAGTAGCTTATCCTACTGTGCATTAAAGTGGCGCATAAAAAACCACCATGCTAATACACTAGTGCACAGTAGAATAGGCTACTACACATTAAGCATCACCTAAAAACCATGTGCTTGCATTAATGCACATATAGATGCACCCTCTGTGTGCCAGAACAATTGCAACTTCCACTCTGTTTCATTAAGGGCCAGAATTAAGCTAGTTCATATGTGACTAGACCATGCAGATATAACAACTACCTCATAGCAGGCTTCAAAGTAGTTAAAAAGGTATATTTGTCCACATTGTGGTCTAGAGGGGAACACCTGCTGCTTAGCCTTAAACACTGTCTACATTCAAATTGCACCAGTTCAATCAGATCTGAATCTGTATCTGTCCCACATCAGTAAATGTGACTTAGAGTTTCAGTTCTTGTGTTTTTCTTGAGCCACTATTTCCCCCATGTTGTTATAATCAGTAAAACTGGGACATTTGCGTAGCATCTGACAGAGGAATTTTTACATGGCTCATGCCTTCAGTATCCAAAGGCATGCCTGCCATGGCAAATATTCTGACTTCATTCTTAACATCTGAACATTTTTTATCTTCTTTTCTGAATAGCCTTAAAGTTCTGGATAACTTTCTGAACTTGAATGAATCTAAGTGTCTACTATAGTATACTATTCAGTTTAATACCTAGTGTCTTCCTGAGTCATTTGCTTTCAAGGGCAGTTAGATGTCTGCCTAGCCCTTTCGTGGATTTCCAGCTTTCACATCCGTATGTTAAAATGGAAATAAAATTTTAGTTGTAGATTTGTAGTGTGGTCTTTTAAACTGTAGATATTTAATGAATAAATATAAAATAAGCTGCTAAAGACAGCTGCTGCCTTGCCAATTTCTGACTTTATTTCCTTCCATATTTCCAAGTGAATTGATTCACTTCTTGTATACCTTTTCTTTCAACTGCAATGCTTACATTGGCACCTGCTAGGATTCTCATTAGATTTGTGTTTTTTAACTACTTTTTTAGTGTGGGATCAACTTTTGGTCTTCACTTGCAAGTTGGTTGAACTGTTCCAGAGGAAAACAATGTCATAAATAAAATCTAAATCTTCTAGCGTTCTGTTCTTAACCTATTGTAACAGGGAACTTTAGCCCTGTTACTAAGTAGCAGGGCTGCCCCTTTAAGGCCTGGGTCTACAGGAACACCAAGCATCAGGAGGGTAGTGGTTAATAGCCCAACCACCCTGCCTGGTCAGCTGACAGGAAGGGGATAGGCCTCTGGGCACATGTAAACCCCAGGGCTGAGGCTGGCAGGGGGAAGGTCTCTAGCAAGCGGCCAGGGGAAGAGAGCTTCTGCACAGCAGAAATACCCAGGAACGCTGTGGCTGCTGGTCAGACTGTTGCTAATGAGGCTCCAGGAGTCTACAAGGTACCCAGAGTTGGGGGGTAGTGGGAGGGGGGGCACTCAATGCTCAAGGAGCAGTTTGGGGTTTTTAAGGAGCCAGAGTGTAGCTTATAGGACGTATATTATTTTATAGCCCAGGGGCTCATATTTATGTTATTGTTTATCCGGTGGACCGGGCTGAGGCTATTTGGGGAGTAGGAGGCCTCAGTGGGGCACACTACGTGCAAAGCCCCAGTGCTGGGGGGCACAGCAACAGGGGGTGATTATGCCCCAGTACCAAGCAGGGCACAGCAACAGGGGGTGATCAGGCCTCAGTGCCAGGGGGGCACAGTGACAGAGGATGATTGGGCCCCCAGCACCAGGGGGGCACAGCAACAAGGGATGATCAGACCCCAGCGCCAGGGGGCACAGTGACAAGTGGCGCAGAGACAGGGGGAAGACCCCCAATGTCAAGAGGCACAGTGACAGAGAGTGAGCTGACCCAATGCCCTAGGGTGCAGGTCAACATTTATACACCATCTGCAAGGTACAAGCTGTGGCGGGCCAGTAGGGGGCACTCCTGCGTTGAGCCACTCACCTCACTGTGCCCGACCACCTTCCAGGCTCCAAGTGCCTCCCTGGGGGTGCCTCATGTCTGGCCGACCCACTTCCTGGAGCACACACACTAGCCTGGGGTTTCCACTGCCACCACCCAGGGCTGCGTTTGATTTTGGCTCTGTGCACCCTGGGAAACACAAGGCTAGTAGCCCTCAAGGGTACTTGATTCACTTCAAGAACTTGGGATGCTTCCCTCAGTCAGAAGCACAAGTAGTGGTCTCCTTTAGTCAGCGAAACCAAGGGGACCTCAAGGCATAATCTAGACCCACTCCCAGTAAGTCTCCCACACCAGGTACAAAGAAGAACTTTATTGGTTACAAGGGGTAGGGTTGGAATAGAGTACAGGGTAGAGCAATATCTGAGAAATCCCATAGAGCAAACTCCCATGGTTGACTAGCCTTTGATCACGCATCTGAGTTACTGCAAGCTATGTATCTAGTTAGATCTCAGGTAGCTTATTCACAACTATCATCCAGAGGCAGATGGAGATTCCCTCTGGAGGCAGGCACTTCCTTGATCATGGGTTTTGAGAGACAGCAAGTTTCAGATGGTTCAGCTCTTCTCCCTCCCTGAGTCTTCCTCATGTCTGCTGCCCCCTCTTCCTGGGCAGTCCTTAACTTATATAGCCCTTGTGACCTCATTTACCTGGTCCAATGGAGGCCAGCACCTGTTGGCTATCAGCCAACCAATTTGAAATGCATCACTTGTTGCTGGGCAGACTGGCAGTTCCTAGCTCCCCAGGGAGCAAGCCCCTCACCCAGGTATGTGATACCAGTCACGTAGGCAGAGGGAGCAGG
This sequence comes from Alligator sinensis, assembly GCF_000455745.1. Classification (NCBI taxonomy): domain Eukaryota; kingdom Metazoa; phylum Chordata; order Crocodylia; family Alligatoridae; genus Alligator; species Alligator sinensis. The sequence goes on along the minus strand of NW_005842023.1, from coordinate 1,630,735 downwards.
TTTCTCCCCTCCCTCAGGAATGTATCCAGCTCAGGTTACCTAAAGAGATAGGGTAAGGTGTATATCCTCTGCTGGGCCCATCCTAACCAAACTGTCACAGAGCAGAGTTTTTGGGGAGAAAAAGAGGTGGCCTTCTGCCACACAGGCCACTGTGTAGGGGAGGTTTGGAGCTGTGGATAGTGACCCCTAGCGTTGGGGTATTAAATGGGCAGCCTCCCACCTGAGTAACATCGTAATTATTGTTCCATCCAGGTATGGCAGGTGAGATATGTGGGAGGGTAGCCCAGAGACAGAGGGTTGGGCCTCTGTTAGACAGGTGCCAGGATGGACCCCTGTCACACCCACATATTGCATTGCACTGCATTGTTCAGCTGAAATGGTGGGGACTTTGCTTCACTGTGGAGCCCAGCCTGCAATGCCTCAGAAAGCACATTGGTTGCTCCTGGACCTGGAATGAGGAATGCCATGAGCTGGGGTCTCACCGCTCACAGCCCCCAACACCAACTGCGTCACCATGACCCCACTCAGGAGAACCATCCTGGAATGGTTCTTGAAGGATGCCATCTGATCCAAGTACTCCGATGGCCTGAGGACAAAACCCAACCAGAGCAAAGTCTTTGAACTCACTTTGAAGTGGGACGCCCACAATAACTTCATGCCCAGTGGGAGCTTCATACTGTTGATAGACTGTCACTTCATCTACTGCACCCACTTCAACTGCCTGCTGCTCAACAGCACCATATGGTATGGGAACCATGACAAGAGGTGCCGATGCTGCAGCTATGAGGTGGAGACCCTCCCACACACACTGGGTGCCTGCAAGCCCCATGCCACAGCATGCCAGCTGCTCCACAATGCCATTCAGGAATGGCTGGCCAAGGCCATCTGTAACAGGGGGCCTCCTCAGAGCCAATCTTCGTGGCCCGCCCACCTGTTCTTGGGCCAACCACCCACCTTCTCGCCCGTCATGCCTTGATGTAATTGATTCACTAATTGATGTCACTCAAGCAGGAGGCTGCCCATTTTAGTGCCCCGATGCCAGGGGCGCTCTCTGCTGCTCCTTTTCTCCCCAATACCGCAGCTCAAGCCTCGCAGACCCCCACGCTGGGCCCCAGAATCATCCTAACAGGACCCCTCCATGATCCCTCCAATCAGACGGCCTCTCCGCCTTCATTCGGGCTACCTAGCCCCCCGAAACCATTTTCCCCTCTCGGGTGTGGTCCCCCCGGGACCTTCGGCTACCAGCCCTGGCCCACCTCCGGGCCAGTTGGGACCTCAGGCCCCCGGCTCTTGGGTGTCCCTCACAGTGGGCCCCTGGTCCTTTTGACCCTTCTTGTCCTGGCCCCAGCATGGGCCAGTCGAGGGTACTCTCTTGTTCGGGTCGGGTCTCTAGCCCCTCACTCTCTCCCAGGGTCCGCCCTCTGGGCCCTTCACAAACGGGGTTACCCACCCGGTGGTGGGGGCTAGGGGTTAAGGCGCCCCAACCCGCCTTTCACTGGGGTGGTAACTGGCTTGGCATTTCCTGGGGGCTCC
>NW_005842023.1:1627165-1629066 GCF_000455745.1 Alligator sinensis | reverse complement strand
TTTTGCGTGAGGCCCCCCAGCAGCCAATCTGCCCTTTGTATATAGGCAGCCCTTGACTCCAAAATGGCTGCCCTCGGCAGGCACCTGGTGGCTGCCAGCTCCAGGCCCTTAAAGTGGAAGGCACACACAGTGCCCTGCCACACCATCCTAGCCTCAGCAGGGACTGTGTCTGTCAAATGTACCATTCCATGTTGCAAGAGTCAGATGCATCATCATTGTGATTGACGAGGACAGCAAGTGTGTTGTGATGGTAGATGTCACCAACCAGTTTGAGAACCGACAGCAAGCTTTTGTCAAGGCTCATGAATGGAAGCAAGAAAAAAAACAGCTGCTGGTGGACTTCCTGAGGAGCTGGGGATATGACATGATGGTTGAGGCACTGATTGTTGGGGAGCTTGGACCATGGAACCCCAGCAACAAGAGTGTCCCGCGCACCTGCCATGTATCCCACTGCTACACCAACCTGATGCAGCATCTCATACTGCCTGACACCATCTGCTGGCCTAGGGACATCTAAGTGGAGCACATCACGGGACAGCATCAGTACATGGACCCCCCCAGACTGATAACTGGAAGCAACATGGGGGAACTTATCCATCCTGGACTCTTCCCAACCCCCACAATTGTATTTCATGTTCTACTATCTGTAACTGACCATGCACTTTTTGTAAACCACCTCTGAACCCAAACATGGCATCATTGAAGGAGTCTCTGATATATTCCTGACTTCATAAGTGTTGCGTTCCCCCCACCCTTGTCCCCCTTTTCACCTGCTCACCCCCAGTCTTAGTTGGCTACAAGTTTGATATGTAACTTAGTTACTTTCCCATCTCTACCCCAAATCCTCTACTATGTAATCCTTTACTTGGGTCCTCTGTATTTCCTTCTGCCTTGAACTTTGTACATTGAAATTTAACTTCTTCTAATGAAGTAAATCTCCATTTTCTTCTCATAATGAAGTGACTGGCAATATCACGGTGAAAGAATGCATCTTACTTTGACACTGGTATCTATTTTAAGCCTTTCCTATACATGTTTATTTTAAGTGTGAAACCTGCTTCTTGACATGAAACTTTGACAAGAATGCTTATGCTAAGTATTCTTGTCAGCATACCAGCTTGGTTCACCTGCAGATTGCCCAGGTTTTAAACATTTGATTTTTTTAAAATTCTTTCACTTCTTCATTTATGATGTGAGATTGGACTACGTCTGGCTGAGCATTATTTTCTTTGTCAAAGTCAATGTTCTTTGGGGCACTGGTCTCTTTAGCATCTATCACTCTGTGTTCTTTTTCATTTGCTAAAGTCTTTCCTGATTAATCCTTAATAGGTCCTCCAGCTGCTATATGTTAATTAGGACCTTGTTGCATTGATAAAGTGTCCTACTATCATTCCTTGCAGCACCTGCTCCAGCTTCTTTGCTGGTGTTAACCACTTATTTCCTCTTGTCTCTTCTGGCTTATCCTCTGTTTTAAGCAGATACTTTTTTTATTCTGCTTATTTTGCTGGAGATATGTTTGGGGTGTTAACATTTTGTTTTAAATAATTCTCTTTCCTCCAATTTTACCCTTACTTATGTCTGCTTATCCCAAAATCAATTCTAGCTGTTGCTGTATTCATGTGGAAGGGACTATGATATGTCAGTGCTAATTTCTGCAGTGAATGTAATTTTGACTAGACCTGAAATCTGTTTGTCTTTTATTTTGGAGTTTCTGCTGGAATTTCTTGTCTATCAGCCTCCTTCTGTCAATTTTCTTGGAGATTTTGAGGGGTTGGTTTATTAAAGGTTGATTTTCAGTCTTGTCACACATAAGCTGGATGTTTCTGGTGGTCCAGTTCTTCTGTATACTCAGACACCCTGGAGAATTCATTTAAATCTCCTTCTGATATAGAGGTGGTTAA
>NW_005842023.1:1619604-1627155 GCF_000455745.1 Alligator sinensis | reverse complement strand
GCTGACTATGGATATCTTTGTGTGGAATTAATATTCCATTAATTGTGAGTCAGACACAGTTTTGCTCACCTTTCCCCATTTTTAATTTTGATTATCTCCGACTTTGGCATTAAAATCCCCCGTTACTAAGTAGACAGTAGGCCTGTACGAAGCAGCTACTATTCGCTTCAGATTCAGCTAATTCAGGGGACAAATTCAAATCACTGTCCCGAATTGATTCAGTCAAATCTAATTAGCAGGTTCAGCCACTGCCAAAGCAGCCAAATCTCCAAATCAAACAGGCCCCATCTCCCACCTGCTCTCCCAGCACCGTAAATGGCTGCCTCGCCCAGCCACAGTGTCCTGGCTCTTTAAAAAAAAACAAAAAACCCTGCAGCCACTGGCTGCTGCCAGGCGAGGGGTGATCCCTGCTGCCCCCCACTGCCCCATACTGTGTGGAGGGCTCTGCCACAGGCCCCCAGAAGTCCCAACAGCCACTGCAGCATCTGGTGAGTGCAGGGCTTTTTTTTTTTTAAGGGCTGGAATGCTGGCACCAGGTGGGGCAGCCATTGACAGGGCTGGGAGAATGGGTGGAGGGCGGGGAGCACTCGGGGGGCTGGGGAAACAGGCAGGGGATGGTACCTGGTAAGGGTTTCTCCATGGTCCCTTTCCCCCTCCTCTAGCCGCCCCCCCTTAATTACTGGCATGGATCCAGCTCCCTGCAGCAGCAAGTTGGGACTGCCTAAATCTCTGAAGCTCTCCAAATCTTTTCTGAATCAATTCAGAGAACTTCATATTGATTCGGACCTTTTTATTGGTCTCCTGATTCGATTCGGAGATTCGGTGGCTGAACCAGGCCAAATCTTCTCCGAACTGAATCGGCACCCAAAGCTTTGCACAGCCCTAGTAGATAGCACACTTGGGAATCTTGTTAGTTAAGACTTTGTAGGGAACTGTGAATCTTTGTATAGCTTTTTACCTCCTCCTGGTTTCTTGATGCAAAACACTGTCATCTTCATGTACCATATTGTCACAAGACACTGGGATGTGCCTGCTCCTTTTAGAAAGCAAGCAGCCTGAGAGGCTGCTTGCAGGCATCAGGGGAGAGCTAGTGAGGGACTCACCTGACCAGAAAAAGGCTCAGGCTGGAGCTATTTAAGCCCAGAGCCTGCACGGGTCAGGTAGTCTCTCCTCAGCAACCATGAAGCAAGGAACTCCTGGCAGCAGGGCTCCTGAAGGAACCTGGACCTAGCTAAATAATGCTGGAGGCCAGGAACAAAGGAAAGGTCTCTGGGCAGAGAAAGACTGATTTTAAGGACTTTGTTTTATGTTAACCCCTAGAGGGTTTGAGGTGCCTACCAGAGGGTCCATGTGCCCAGGGAAGGGCTGAGCCAGGACCAGAGTGTCTGAGAGTCCAGAGGAGGGGCTGAATATGGGACTAGAGAGTCTAAGAGCTGGAGGAAAGGGTGTGTATGGTACTGGAGGGTCCAAGAGCCAAGAGGACCAAGGGCATAGACTAGGGTATAGCCCTGAGCTGGAAAGTATACCTGCTGGGAGATGGGGAAAGTTTGCTCTCTTAAAAGGATGGAGGGCTGCTTCTGCTGTTTCTGTTTTTGTCATAGCCCAGGGGCTTATGGTTTATGTTACTGTTTATACTGGTGGTTTGGGTTGGGATATAAGAGGAGGTTACAGAGATCCCTTTAGTGCCTGTGAGGCATGCAACTGCCTTGAGCTGTGCCAGGGGCAGGCTCAAGGCCCGAGCTTTTGTTGAGCCCAGAGAGGGGCAGGGTGCAGGAGCACAATGAAGTACAGGCCTGGTGCCAGAGGGGTATAGCCACATAGGAGCCAGGGGGCCAATAGACAGGGGCCAGGGGCCCGGAGACTGAATGTGATTGAAGCTAGTGCCTCAAAACTAGGTCTGATGCAGTGGACTTTGGCTAGAAGGCCTAGAGCGATTAAAGGGGTGGAGGCCAAGGAAGCCAAGGTCCCAACAGAGGGAACAACGTTACCATAACACCTGCAAGGCTTGGTTTGTGGTGTAGGGGAGGAATGAAGCCACACAATTTGCCCTTTAGACTACAGGTGCCCTGCAAAGGCACTGCCAGGCTGAGAGGGGCCTATTTAGCACAAAGGATGCGTGAAACTAGTGGGGTCCAGGAAGGACCCATTGATGAGTTGCGTGGATTCAGGTTCCCTAAAAGGCCCATGGGCAGCTTCCCTTACTTAACTTTCATAACAACAAGGCGTGGCAGAAAAGTAGTTAAGGGAGGGCCACATTAGAGACAAAGCCAGGCAGGAGTCACATAGCCACTAAGGGGTTTCATGGCCACCCCTGGGGCTCGACTTGGCCACACACATGTAAAATATAGCACACCATTTTGAATGGCTAAATTTCTATAGGTGATTTTTTGTGTGTGTTGGAAGTCAGAAGTAATGGTACTTCTCAGTGCTACTTCTTAGCTTGCTTCCCCAAGCTATGACTTTTTTTAGAATCATAGCACCCGGTCATCAATATGCACATATTCCAAGAACTTGGAGATAAACAGCTTTCCTCATTGCAGCTATTGGTTTTAGTATTCCTGGGACATTGAAGAGCTTCTCATTCTTGGCTTCCTGATGACTTTTACCAAGATGTGTTATATTGGCTGAGACAGAGTCCATTACTTTGGCATGGTGACTGTCAAGATAGCTATCTTTTATTTTTACAGTGATAGATTGTTGGCCCATCATGCAACCCTTAACATAAACGCTTTTAAACTGTTTCCTGCCTTTTGGTCTGTCTGGGTCTGACTTTCTGTATTTTATTCAATGATTTTTTTTCCACATAATAATATGAAAATGGGCCTGGGAAAAGGGATCTGAACCAGGCCTCTTAGTGTCCAATGTTCTAACCACTTGGAGACAGAGCCAAGCATTCTCTGTCTCACTGATCTAAATAGTACACCTTCAGGAGAGGTGAGGAGTACCCCCAAACACACTCCTTTCAAGACTCACCTATGATTTGCTGTTTAAATCATCCATTGGGGAGGTAGATGTAAGTTTGAACCCCTTTAGGCAGAAGAAGGATACTGAACTTGAATCTACCAACTGAATATGTAAAATGGAAGTACCACCACATCCTGCAGCAGCTGTGTTTAAAAGAAAGGAGTGAGCTGTGCTTGGTTACTTGAAAGGGAATAGGCACCTGCTTACAGGAGAGAGTTCTGGGGTGTTGATCTGGAGGGGTTGGCAGTCTCCCCCTTTGGCCCTGAGCAAAGCAAGATTTAAGATTTGCCCTGCCTCCAGTATTTTCCAGCGGGCTAGGTCTAGGAAGCTCCTTCTTAGTGCGCTAATTTGGAACCAATTTGGAGGTACCTAACCTCCCCATGCAGTGTACAGGGAGCCTAGGCACCTAATACAGGCTACTACATGAAGGGAATCAGGCGTATAAGTGCTTTAGTGGATCTGGATAGGAATGTTATTTTTTTTTCATTTATTAAAGTTGTTAGTGAGTGCACTAAGTATGTCATTGCGTTTTACCTTTGCCAGCTATAAACTTTACCTTAGTCCTGTTTGGTAAATTCTTGTAGTCTAACAATAAATTTGCTGTGTATTTACTGATTTTCCCTGCTCGAAAACAGCTTATAGCTCTTCCCTGACATGCTACCACTCTTTTTTCTTTCTGCTGCTTTCTATAAAAAAAGATTTTTACTTACAACATGTCATATCTTTGAAGGGTCTTCTTTTGCAAGGAACACTATCTATGGGCTTTTAAAAAATCTCTTTTGACAATGTCTCACGGGTTTCTGATATGCTTGCATTCCTGGATTTACATTTAAATGAATTCTTACTTTTTGTGTTTCCTCCCAAACAAAGTAAACACAGTTGCGTGGTACATTAAATGCTTGTTCTTAATGTAAAATCAGCTAATTTTTATTGGTGGGCAAGTGAGTAAGTTTCTTCATTACCTTGGTAACAAAAGCCAAGTATAACAACTGCTTTCCTTTTGATGTCGTCTTAAATTTGGCTCTCTTTCCGATGTTTCCCAGTTAAAAAGGTTTCCTCTGTAAGAATTATCTAGGGACTTTTCAATGGATGAAAGTTTTTTGGGGGTTGTTTTTTTTTGGTGGGGGGGTTGTAAATTTAGTAAAAATATATGACTAGAGGCCACAGGAAAACCTTGGAATTAAGTAAGATTAGGAAGTAGTGTATTCTCCATGTGCAGAATTGTTCATCCTTCTCCCAAAGCTGCTAATAAATGTTGGCAGCTTGTAAGACTAAACACCTTCGCCTGTAAGCCAAGAACAATTTGCTCTTTTATTAGGAGTTTCATTTACACATCCAGATGTGTGTGTGTGTGTGTGTGTGTGTGTGTGTGTGTATATATTCTTCACTTATGATTTCAGTTGATTAAAATAAGGGTATACAAAAAGGCAAAATCATGAACAGTATTGATGTTTCTGTATCATGCTTAAATCCTAGTGCATATATTGTCCCATTGAAGGATGGAGAATCTACTTATAGCTTGCAAAACCTTTTAAATATAATCAGGTATCCCAGGATTCAAAAGTGCTCAACTACACGTTGAAAGCACATTGTTCATTATATAATGCCTTGCTGTGATTTAATCATTATATAAATCAGTGACATGCTATCTGCAAGAATGTTCTGTCCAGTTTTTGTTACCCCACCTCAGAAAGAAGGGAGAAGGAATTTTAGAATGTGTTGATATTTAGAAACTATTCAGAAATAACATACTATCTGAATGTTAAGTGCTATAGCTATAATAGAATAGATGCCCTTGTGGACACTAGTTTTGGGATGAGAGAACTGAGAGAACTAATTTTGGGATGAGAGAACTTTTCTGATTTAGCTCAGGGATTCTCAACACCAAGCTCCTGGGCCAATTCTGACCTGTGGAGCTATGGCATCTAGATTGCAAGGCTGTCCCCTGGTCCAGAAACCTGGTGGCACAGAAGTGGTGTTCCTGTCCCTCTCCCAACGGCAATTAATGTTGACGTCCCTCTCCTGGTGCTAAATTCAGGGCCAGGGGCCAGGCCATGCCCCCTTTTCCTCTGCAGGGCTGAATCAGGACTGGGCCATGCCCTCTTTCCTCCACATGGACAAATCAGGGGTAGGCCCAACGGCTGGATCGGGCCCATGGAGGCACTGAACACTGTCCATCCACTCCACAGAGCAAAAACATTGAGCACCACTGGTTTAACTAAACTGACTTTCAAATTTTTTTGTCACAAAGTATTGTGGATAACTATTTTACCATTACTATGATGATCAGTTTTCCCATGTAATCAAGGTTCATAGATGTTTAGAGGCATGGCAAATCTACTACATGAAAAGAAATTGAAAAGACTGAGTGTTTTTATAGGAGGTAAATAAGATGGGATAAGCAAAAGATATATAAAATAATGATTGGTCTATATGAAGGAAACCTGGGATCCCCTGTGTAGTAGGGCTGTGCAAAATTTTTCTGGCAGTTTTGTTTTGATGCTGTTTCAACTCGTTTTGAGCTCGAAACAGCAAACTCAAAATGAAACGGAGAGCTTCGAAACAGCCTCAAAACAAAACGAGAGAAGTCAAAATGTTTCAAAATTTTCTAAACGTTTCAAGTTTCAAAGCTCAAGCTGGGCTTGCCTGCAGGGAAACAGAAACTAAAGTAAGGAGAGGGTGGGGGAAGAGGGGAGAAGGAGTGCTCTCATTATTGACTGTAGCTGGCCAATGACTGGCATCCTTTCCTGAGGTCCCTTCCAATCCCGTGCTCTGGAGGAGGGAAGGAAAAACTGCATAAAAGGCAGCATTGTTTGAACTGCCCTGCTTTCTGCCTTGGTGTCAGCTGAGTGAGGGTGCACCTTAACACACACACAGTGTCACCCACCCATGTCATGAGTTTTTCCTGTCAGCAGCTAGGGGTGCAGGGCCCCAGAACCCAGACTCCCCCTGCACCTATTTCCTTGACAGCTGGCAGGCTTTGTGGCCTCAGCACAGGCTAGTGTGTCTGCAGCTTTCACCCTGCTGCGCCTTAACACACACAGTGTCACCCATGTCATGAGTTTTGCTTGTAATTGTTTTCATAGATTTCATAGACATTAGGGCTGAAAGGGACCTCAGAAGATCATCGAGTCCAGCCCCCTGCCCCAGGGGCAGAAAATCAGCAGGGGTCATAGGATCCCAGCAAGATACACATCCAAATGCCTCTTGAATGCATTCAAGGTAGGTGCTTGAACCACCTCCAGCAGCAGTTTATTCCAAACCTTGGGAGGTCGGACAGTAAAGAAGTTCTTCCTTATGTCCAGCATGAAACAGTCATGGAGGAGTTTGTGACCATTTGACCTTGTCACCCCTTGGGGTACTCTGATGAACAGGTGTTCCTCCAGATCCTGGTGAGCACCTCTGATAAACTTACAGGTGTCTACCAGATCACCCCTAAGCCTGCATTTTTCCAGGCTGAAGAGTCCCATACCTCTCAGCCTCTCATCATATAGTCTGTTTTCCTGACCTCTGATCATGCATGTGGCTCTCCTCTGGACTCTCTCGAGCTTCTCCACATCTTTTTTGAATTGTGGAGCCCAAAACTGGACGCAGTACTCCAGTTGTGGCCTCACCAAGGCCGAGTACAACGGGAGAATGACATCCTGGGATTTGCTCAAGAAGCATCTATGGATGCAAGCCAGCATTTTGCTCACTTTACTAGCTGCAGTAGCACACTGAAGGCTCATGTTCATCTTGTGGTCAATCATGACCCCCAAGTCCTTTTCGTCCATAGTGCTGGCCAGCATAGTGCTACCAAGCCTATAAGCATGCTGTGGGTTTTTCTTCCCAAGGTGGAGAACCTTGCATTTTTCAGTGTTAAACGCCATCAAGTTCTCATCCACCCATTTCCTGAGCCTGTCACAGTCAGCCTGGATTGCCCTCCTGTCCTCCAGTGTGGATGCTTTACCCCAAAGTTTAGTGTCATCACAAACTTGGCCAGTCCGCTTCTGACACCAATGTCCACATCATTAATGAAGGTGTTGAATAGTGTTGGCCCAAGGATAGAGTCTTGGGGGATCCCACTGGTCATAGGGCACCACAAGGTTTGACTTCCGTCAACAACCACCCTCTGGGTCTGACCATGGAGCGAATTCCCCAGCCAGCAGATTACGGTGAAGCCAAGGCTGCAGTTGACCAGTTTTGCCAAGAAGTGATCATGAGATATCAGATAGAAGGCTTTTTTAGAGTCAAGATATACGACATCAATCTCTTCTCCCTTGTCCAGGTGATAGGCCACCTGGCCATAAAAGGAAATAAGATTTGTCAACCAAGACCTACCTGCAACAAACCCATTCTGGCTATCCCTCAGGATGTTGCCATCAGCCAGTCTGTTAAGAAAGTCCTCTTTGATAATCTTTCTTTTCTATGACTTTCCCTGGGATAGAGGTCAGGCTGGGTCTGTAGTTTGCCAGATGCACTTTCCTCCATTTCTTAAAGATAGGCACCACATTGGCCTTCTTCCAATCTTTGGACATTTCACCAAAGCGCCAGGAGTTCTTGAAGATCCATGCCAGGGGCTGAGCTATGATGCTTGCCAGCTCCTTG
>NW_005842023.1:1614877-1619338 GCF_000455745.1 Alligator sinensis | reverse complement strand
CCGGCTTCCCACATATCTAAAAAAGGACTTTTTATTGTCCTTGATACCTGTAGCCAGTTGGAGTTCCGTCACAGCCTTGGCTTTCCTGGTTCGCTTCTTGCAGGTCTGGACCAGTGCAGAATATTCCTCCTTGGAGGTGGACCCAGCCCTCCATCCTTTGTAGGTCTTTCTTTTTAGATGCAGGAGGTCCACTAGTTCCCTGCAGAGCCAACGGGCACCCTTTGGCTGCCTTTCCTTCAAGATGGGATAGACTTTGCTTGTGCATCCAGGATCGCTCCCTTGAACAACCACTCATCCTGAACTCTCCTCCCCTTTGGGTCGTAGTCCCTGAGGGCCGCTCTGACAAGTATCCTGAGCTTATCAAAGTCAGCTTTCCTGAAGTCTGTCAGTTTCCTGAAGACTTCTGTATTACTGACTGACTTGCCAGCTTTACAGCGGATGGTGAAGGTGATCAGCTTATGGTCACTGTCACCCAGCTTCCCTTCGATTGTTAGGTCACTGATTAGGTCGTCCCCCATTGCCAATACCAGGTCGAGCAGCACTTTACCTCTCATCGGCTTGTAGACATCTTTTATCTGATAGAGCTCATCCACACACGTGAGAGAGCTTTGCAACCACTCGGATTTGGCTCTTCCCACAAGATGTCAGGGTAGTTGAAGTCTCCCATGACAACCATGCACCAGGAGCCAATTCCCTGGCAAACTCCTGGTCAAGCTCTTGATCCTGGGTAGGAGGTCTGTAGTAGACTCCCACCATTGTGTCCCCTGTGCCGTGTTCCCCACGGATTTTAGCCCAGAGGGTCTCCAGTCATCCACCCTGGGTGCCAATGTCAGCTTGCAGGGACACAGCTTTCCTTGACGTAGAGAGCTACACCCCCGCCCCTTTTGTGCACTTGATCTCTCCTGTACAGGGTATAACCATCTATAACATGGCCCAATCATGGGTGGAGTTCCACCAGGCCTCCGTTATCTCTATGACATCGTAATTATTTGTGTTGAGCAGGAGGACAAGTTCCTCCTGTTTATTCTCCAAGCTCCTAGCATTTGTGTACAGGCAGGCAAGTGTCCCTTTGGGGGCCCCTGCCTTGCCCACAGCTTGTTCCAGGGCTGGGGCAGAGGTGGGCTCCCTTAAGTGCCTTGGCCTGCTGGCTTAGCAAGGGTTGCTCAGCAGGCTAGCAGTGGCGGTAGTCCCCCCATCCCCTGGCGGGCTCAGTTTAAAGCCCAGTGGAGCAGGTCAGCCAGTCTGGCTGAGAAGAGCCTCCTCCACAGCGGAGACAGTTGGAGGCTGTCCCTTCCCAGCAGCTCACTGCCTCTCTCACCAAAGAGAGGACTGTGGTCATGGAAGCCAAAGCCTTCCCAATGACACCAGCCCCGCAGTCTTTGGTTCACTACCTCAATCCTCCTCTCCCTCCTCAGCCCATATCCTGAGACTGGGAGGATCGAAGAAAACACCACCTGTGCCCCCAACCCCCCAAATCCCTGTAGCATTTCATGACCTGGCTGGGAGCGTTCTGAGCTATGTCATTCGTGCCCACATGGATAAGGAGCATAGCGTAGTGATCAGTGGCTGGAGGAGCTCAGGGATCTTCTCCGCCATGTCCCGGCTATGGGGTCCCAGGAAGCAGCAGACTTCCTGGGCTAAGGGGTCGGGGTGGCAGATTGCCCCCTCCATCCCCCTGAAGATGGAGTCTCCCATGACAAACACTTTGCGCTTTGTCTTAGGGAGAGTGGGGGCAGTAGCTGCAGTTAAGCCTGTGTTGCCTACCAGAGCTGGCAACTTAGCAGGCTCTGCTGGGGCTGCAAGAGGTTTGGCTCTTGACCACCTTGGTCCTACCCCCTGGTTGGACAGCAGGGGAGGTCCCCAAGTCCCCCCTTGTCCTGGAAGGTGACCTTGGTCTACCCTCCATCTTTAGGGGTTGAAGGGCATGGCAGTAGGAGTCAATCTCCCACTCACCATCCCTGATGGTGAACAGTCTCTGGACTGTGGCCTGGAGCTCCTCCAGCCGGCGCACCAGAGACCCCAAAAGGGAGCAGACCCCACAAGGGGAGGTGACCATACTCCCAGGCCCCAGAGCCTGAAAAATCAGGCAGCCCCCGCAGCCAAGAGCCAGGGGCTCTGTCTGCGTGGAGCTTGGAACCATGGGCTCCATCTGGGTGGACCAGAGGTGGGGGGCACAGACCCTGAGGGGACCCTTGGTGTGTGGTGCGTGCCCATCCTTTTTTTACTGGTGGTAGTCTGGCTAACTGTGGCTACCTACCCTAGGGGCTCACAGGCAGGGCCACATGCCCTCCCACTCACCCTCCTGCGCAAACTCCACACTGACTCGTGAGCTGGGCAGACAAGCCTACCTGTTTGCACGGCCTGTTCACAAGGCTCCGGTCGCATGGCTCCCTGGGGGCTGGGTGAAGTAGGAGCTGGGGGGAGCGTGTCCCTCCTTGGCTCCAACTCAGCCACCCCGCAGCTAACTGGATCAGGGTCCCTCCCTCCCTCCCTCCCTCACTGCCACGGGCCCCACCTACCTCTGGCTGCACTGGAGGTCCAGGTCAGTGTCCCGCTGTGGGGTCCTGGGGGTCCCTGGGCTCAACGGGGGCACAACAGGCTTCCTTTTGTGCGTGTCACGCTGGAGGCAGGGATGAACTGAGGGACGAATTGTCCGCAGCTTGAGGTGCAGTTTCCCCCAAACCCCTGCACTTATCTCCTTGAAACTTGGCAGGCTTCATTGCCTCAGCAGGGGCTAGCATGCCTGTAGTTTTGACCCTACTGTGGCTTAACACATACACGTTACATGAGTTTTTTGCTTTCAAAATTTTGAGGTGCAGTTTTCCTGAAACCCCTGCATGTATCTCCTTGGTACTTGGCAGGCTTCATGCCCTCAGAAATGACAAAGTTATAGGCTGTTTTGAGCTTCCCCATTATAGCCTATGGGCGAAACATCAAACAGCGAAACTGTTTTGACGAAACAAAACAGAACAGCAGTTTCAAATTGAAATGGAATTTGACACAAAACGCTGTTCCATTGAAACAGAATGTTGCTATTTTGCACAGCCCTACTGTGTAGTGTCTTGTACCATGTGAACAAGCAGATTTTAATGAAACTAAAGGCATAAAATTAGAAAAACTGACAGAAGTTTGTTCTTTCCTAACTGATTAACTTGTGTTATTTCTTTAAGGAATTAAATCTCACCAGACCACTGTGAGTTGGGATTAGCAATAATATTTTTAGAACTGATTAAATAATTTAAATTAACTAAATGAATTTGAACAAATTAGCCATAAAATATTCTATATTGCCCCTGCTCATTAATGATTTTTCAAATAATTTTATTTGAAGAAAATCCCAAATGTGATTGGCTAAATCATTTGAAATGAATAATTCAAGAGGATTTAATTATTGTCATCATTCTATGAATATCCTAAGCATAAATGGCCAAATTGTAGTTTTGAAATAACTTCCTTAGCTTCTGTGGATTTTTTGCAGTGGGTAAATTTGTCCCACGGATTAAGTAACTTTTCCAGAGTCACTCAGAAGATTAATTTTAAAGTCAGGAATACAACTTAGATACTCAAATTCATGCAGCTTGTATGCCAAGGGACCATTGAACTTCTTCCCTGACCAAATTAAGTCATTGAGGCTATATGTAGGTATAGCAGTCCGCCATCACTAGAGTTGCTGCAGACTGAGGCCTACATTTCCCTCAGTAAGGTTAAGAGAAGATCAGGGCACAGGTTAGGGTCCACATCATATGTCTACTCTTCCCTCAAATTTCTATTGAGAAATGTGGGGAGGACAACATCTCTCTCACCCCCTTGTGGGGTTTCCTGTCTGTCTCTGAGCAGTCATGGTACAATCTGTCTGTCGCAACCCAAGGGTGTGATTTTGTGTGTGCGCGCTTCGGCACTGCTAAATTATTTCCCGCCACGAGGAGCTTTCTTTGCAGGGTGCATTTCTCAGTTGCAAAGAGAAAACCCCGGTGCAAAGGAGTTCCCGCCACCCGCATGCAAATTTGTGTCCCACTATTGGCCAGTTCTAAATTATTCCCACGTGGCGGCTACCAATTGGCTTGCTAGCCGTATAAGAGGCTTGAGCGGTTTCCGCCCAAGTTGGAGGACTCCACAACCATCTAGTGGAGGAGGAGGACTTCACGTCTCGTGAAGAACTCTAAGCGCTGCGGAGCCTAACGGACCCAGCATGTGCCTTAAGAAGGCTATAGGGGTCTGATCAACCTCTGGCCTCTCCCCGTCGCCGAGCGCGATCCCTCGACGAACGCCTTCCCTGCGCGCAAGTTCCACGAAGCCTAGCAAACTTCGTGTGAGTGTATCCAGAGCTCTTCTCTGAATTGTTTTCTTCGGTTGACACGACGGGCTCGCGGTTTTAGAGCCTTCAGCCGGATTGGGCTAGAGTTCGCGAGATTAGAACTCCTGTCCGCTCTTCTTTCCTATCTGTAACTGCAACTCAAGCAA
>NW_005842023.1:1571657-1612332 GCF_000455745.1 Alligator sinensis | reverse complement strand
GGCTTGAGCGGTTTCCGCCCAAGTTGGAGGACTCCACAACCATCTAGTGGAGGAGGAGGACTTCTAAGCGCTGCGGAGCCTAACGGACCTAGCATGTGCCTTAAGAAGGCTATAGGGGTCTGATCAACCTCTGGCCTCTCCCCTTCGC
This sequence comes from Alligator sinensis, assembly GCF_000455745.1. Lineage (NCBI taxonomy): Eukaryota > Metazoa > Chordata > Crocodylia > Alligatoridae > Alligator > Alligator sinensis. The sequence goes on along the minus strand of NW_005842023.1, from coordinate 1,612,184 downwards.
CGAGCACGATCCCTCGATGAACCCCTTCCCTGCGCGCAAGTTCCACGAAGCCTAGCAAACTTCGTGTGAGTGTATCCAGAGCTCTTCTCCGAGTTGTTTTCTTCGGTTGACACGACGGGCTCGCGGTTTTAGAGCCTTCAGCCGGATTGGGCTAGAGTTCGCGAGATTAGAACTCTTGTCCGCTCTTCTTTCCTATCTGTAACTGCAACTCAAGCAAGTTTTCCTGCCTGCACCGCGACCATCTACGGTGTAAGTAAAATAATCTTTAATCAACCGCTACATGTCCGTGCCTAATTCTAGTCCGCCGGCCTGCATTCCCCGACCCGCGTGCCAGGGCTGCTGGCCGCAGCCCGCCGCGCACCCCCGAGGGCCTCGGACCGCTCCCAGCCCGCACACTGTCCACAACAGCCTGCCTCTCCTAAGAACCATGGAACAACAGGGCTCTATAACCCACCCACATGGTTCTTACTCTAAAGACCAAAGGGAGCCCTTCCCCCTGGATTTGCAGAATCCACTGGATTCTGTCCTGTCCTCATCTCAAAAGAGGCTCACTTGCAAAGGATGCTCCATGATAAGCATCTTGCACTATTTCTCTGCCTGTCTGGGCCTTTCCCAAGCATTTTTCACAGAAAGAGTAATCTGGAACTTAAAGTCCCTGAACACTGTGTCACTCAGAAGTGACCCCCATTAAGAGTGGGACAGAGTTGCTGCCTAATAAACACTTGAAAGAAAGGTTTCTTTAGTCAAATTTGTCACCACAAGTCCTTTCAGTTAAGAGGCAAAAAAATTCCTGGTCTGCGTCTGAAACCCCAATCAGGCCTACAGCAAAGCCAAACAATTGTAATGTTTTCTAAAGTAAAAACCAAGCTGGCATTTAAATAAATAAATACATCTTTCATGTCTCTTTATAATACATAATGAAAAAAAGGTCAAAAATGCACATTTTGCCATTTTCTTTGCAAACCACCTTTAGAATTCAGCTTAGCTTTCCAATTTTTTTTAATTATTTTTTTCAATATTGCAGCATTTCCACCCTTTTTTTCCTAATTATATTTTTAGTATTAATGAGAGATGTTATCAACTGAATGAGATCTTAACCTTATACTGCTGCACTGATCAGTATATCTAGCTTCCCTTCAGGAGCTGCTGCCTTATGAAAGTTTTACATTATGGGCAATTACATATCATTCTAGATCAGTGATTCTCAGCCAGGGTGCCTTGAGATCCTTTCAAGGGTGCTGCAGAGTGTTGCATAATTCATATGATAAACTCAGAGATTTTAAATATGAATCTGTAGTATTTAAAACATTCTACCCTTTTGTGGTCATAGGCAGTGGGAGAAAATATTATTGAAGGGGGCGCTGGGTAAAAGTTCAAAGATACTTCTACTGTGCTGCTTTTGGATGTGGGGGGCCGTGCAGGGCCGTGCTGAGCATGCCTGCCTGCCCCCTGCCCCTCCCTCCCACAGGGCCATGCAGGATGGAAGAGTTCCAGACTGCAAGGGACTGCTTGCTCCCCCTCTGCCCCCCACTGCCCCACACACCTCCCCTCCCCCTGGGGGGTGGAGGGCAGCAGGTCAGGAAAAAGGGGCACTGAGTCGGGGCTGGCCATCAATGTTTACAACTGGGACATGGTACATAAAATGTTGAGAACCACTGGTCTAGATAGTATCAATCAAATGAACTAGGACATCCACTGGAGAAAATTCTGCTTTCAGTTGCACTATCATAACTAAGGACCTAGTTAATTCACAATTTTGCAGATTTTGCAGAAACCACAAAATCTGCAAAATCAGTTTTAAAAAATTAATAAAAACAAAATGCTGGCTCTCCAGTTCTCACTGACTTGCAGCCTATCCAGGAGGGGCAGGTGCCAGTTGACAGGGAGATACAAAGAGCAGCCAAGATGGCAGCTGCTCCCTCATCCCCCCTCTGCCTATAAGCAATCAGGGGTGGGGCCACACAAAGGTCAGTCAGCAGCCAAGATATTGGCTGCCCCCTTGTTCCTCCTCCTCCCTGAGGCCTCTCTGCCAGTTAGTGGTGAGGGGTAGGGCCACTAGGAAATGCCCACAAAATTGGCTCTGTGCCATGACCACTAAGCGAAACAGCATTAAGCAGGGGTTGCCTGTAGTAGAAGTTGCAGCTACCTGGATTCAGGTGCAGATTTTAAAGATGTTGATTTCTGTCTGAGTTAAGTACTTAAATACAATTAAAAAGTTGGACCTTGATGATTGACTTAAGTCATACAGCAAGTCCATGGCAGATTTTGGAATAGAAGGGTTGTGACTCAGTCACTAGTGTGGTTTGCTAGCTAAAACTCAGGCATTAGCTTTCAAATTTTGACCAGCTGTTTTAACAATGAATGTGAATTAAGCAGGTATCTTTATATTGCAGGAACAATGTGTAAAAGTCTTTTTAAGTGACCTAGTTAGGTGCACTTGCCCTAAGTCTAAAGTAAGGTGAATATTACAAGTAGTATTTAAAAGGAAGCATGATTAGGGAGAGGAGGGGGAAGAAATGGTGGGTAGGAGGCACTGAGGGCAAGGAAAGAGAGATGTTTTATTTTCAAATATTTTATAGGAAACTAAAAAATGTGGCTCATATTAAACAGGTTATATCACTATATCACTATATTTCTCTATATCACTATCACTATATTTTTCTTGGTTACACTCAGAAAGAAAATAAGTCACAGTGAAAGAAAAGTCTGTGCATTATATAAAGTACCATATCCTTTATCACAGTTGGCAAATCTTCTGGGTTTATTAGGGTTGTTTTAGTCACTAGTCTAGTGCAAATTATTTTTTTCCTTTTCTAAGTTTAATATAATAACAATAATGGCAGCTTTTTAATAATCAGAGTTCTTTTGACATTCTTTTAAAATCTCTCTGCACCAGACTGGCCTGGCTTTTGTGAAAATTCACCAGAGTTAATGTAGGAAAACAATTCACCACACTTTCTTTCCATCAGCTCAAATTGATTTGTGTAAGATTTTCATTATTAAGTGCTCTTGATATTTTATTCAATATTAAATATTTTATTAATGTTTTGCTAATATTTAAGCAATAAAGAAGAAGTGGTTTTCATACCCCCTGAGCCAGAATGGTAAAATATTCAAAGGCTTTTTAAGTTTCTCTATCAAGTTTTTCTGGCATTTTCAAACCAGTCTCTCAGAGCTCAATTCAGAAGCAAATTAAAATATGCAGACAACCTGTAGCTATTCTAGTCCATGAATATGTTATTTAGACATACCAATCCTTTTTTTACAAACAGCAAAAGTGTGTATATCAGGTCATTGGCTATTATGTTGCAATGAATGTATATCCCATGGTGCAAAATGTTACAAAGCCTGAGGTTCACTCCTGTCATCTGAAATGCCATAGATGTCACATATTGGGGAAAATTGATTCTGTGTTGACACAGTTGCTGCTTCTCTGAGACATAGCAGCATCTAAAAGGGAAGGACAAAATTCATTATATGAGCCTGGAACAACATATTCATTAGAGAAAAATGCATAGAAAGGATTTCTGTGCGCCATCAGAAACACAAGCATGTGACTGGGTCAAAAGCATGTGACCCATTTTTTGGGTTAGTGTGAAGATGATAAAGAGCGTCTTCTGTGAGTCAGTTCTTGGAAGCTAAAAATGTTGAAGAAACATGGTAGACTTCATAAAATAGACAGGTGTTAGAGAGTTCATCATTCTTAGTCACTCGTTGTTTCCTGAAACCTGCTTTCATCATATCTCAGGATAATCACTTTTAGGGTTTAAAACTTGCCTCATGCTTCAATGCTGTAACAAGGTTAATAATGCATTCACTTTTCATTCCATGTCCAATCCTTTAGTTCCCCCCAACATCTGGTTAATGAACCCCACAGAGAGCAAGTTGCAGCTTGATTCAGTTAATTTCAAGTCGGGATTGAGGTTTGGCATTCCCATAAAGCATGTTCAGTGGAAACAAAGGGCCATTAATGGAAAAGTTTAGGGAGCTCTGAAACATACTGCAATCAATTCTAACAATTTAAAAGAGAATAACAGTAAGTTAAAAGTTTAGATCTTAACACCAAAGGGTCTAATTCCATAGAAATCAGTCTTTACACTTTAAAATCATATGAATCCAATTAACATCCAGTCAAAAAAAATCCTAAGTCTGAAGTTCGCAGAGTGATTTGGATTAATCAGGTTTAATAGAGATTTACAAACTTCAGTTCAACAAAACTCAGTGGAATATTCATGCTCTGAGCTACCTTATTAGTCACTAATGCCTTTCAGATAAAGAGACCCAAGCTAATCAAAAATGGTTCTCACACAAAAGATTAAAACCAATTTGTAGTTATGCAATGAATTACGTAATGGACCAGAGTTTACTAAAGCTCAGGAAAGGATTTGTAGAAAATGGGACATCTTTGCATGTGCTCTGGGGTGTGGGGGACAGGGTGCATTTTAATTAAAGTGGCTTTCAGGAGCTGCTCTAATTAAAACGCCCACAGTGTCTCATGTATTCAGCATCCTGCACTTCAAAATGGCAGCGGGGACACTTTAACTAAAGTTTGTTTGATAAGCTTTAGTTAAAGCACCGCTGCTGCCATTTTGGAATGTGGGGACGCTGAATAAACATGATGTCGAGGCTGCTGGACCATTCTAATTCGAACTCCCCAGCAGACTCAATTGAGTCTGCGCTGATGCATTCTAATAAAAACACATTGGAGCAGGCATGGGGCATGCGTATAGGTTCCTAAAGTTCTATCCTCCCGAGCTTAATTTTCAGGAAGAGCATAGATAAAATAGCAGGACATTTTTTATTTTTCTTTCAAAATGTGGGAGTGGATAAAAAGTAGGGAGAAAGATCTTGTATGTTTTTCAGAATACATACTTCTGTATGGTAAGGTATATGTGTGTGTGTGTGTAAGAGAGAGAGAACTGGTCTGTACCAGTTCTTAAACCGGTAGAGATGGGGGGAAAAAAGTCTGGAATAACTGGATTCTTCTAAACCAGGGTGCTCAACCCCTGGCCCCTGGAGCATCCCACAGAGTCCCCCTGGGTTTAAAAATTTGGTGAGGGAGGGGAATGTTTACCAGTCCCCTGTTGCCACATTTTTGGACCCTTGGTAAGCTTTTTGGGCTTACCATGGCATGATCCTGCATGTTAGATTGGGTACACAAGGTGGTATGGGGCATGATCCTGGAGCATGAGGCCAGACTATGTCATTGGGGGTTCCAGGGCCCAATTCTGGCATGCAGGGCCTGATCCTGGCATACAGGAGTAGTGTGGGACCCCATCCCAGCATGCAGCAGCAGCATGGGGCTCTAGGGTCTGGTCCTAGGGTGTAGGACCCAATTCTGCTATGCAGAGCCAGCACAGCACCCAAACCAGACATATAGGGATTGGGTGAGGCCATGCAAGCATGTGGTGGCTGATCAGGCCCATAGACCAGCCTCATGCCACTTATCTGGCTCACTGGGCTATAAGATTCTATTTATTTCCAGTCTTAATTCAAGATGTCAATAATTTTAATAAGTTTTGCTAATTGCAACATCTTTAATTCAGTTTCAGTCCCAAGTGACTGAACTAGTTACAGAAACCTCTGGGTGAGATTTCAGGCACTGACAGACATGATAGTTTGTTGCACGATGGGTCCCTGAAAGTGCTCTTCAGCTGTGCATTGACAGAACCACACGGCTACAGAGCGGTTTAAAAATGTCTGATCACATAACAGTCTGGACCCTCATTACATGGGGGTCTGGGTGAAGGCTCTCCAAAGTGAAATGCCTTCATTAACATCTGCCAGCCTGGCCGGGGCAGGTCTTGGCTGATACAACCAAGCCCTGCTCCCCACACTGTCTTTGGAATGGGAGGGGTGGAAGGGAGTGGAGGGAACTTGTTCTGGGGGTTGCCCAGCTAGCACTGGAGGGTGGGGCTGGTGGATTGGAGGTGGGGGGCTCCAATACACCCACCCCACTCTCCAGTGCTGGCTGGGCTACCCCCCCAGAATGAGCTCCCTCTGCTCCCTTCCCCTCCCTCTCCCAGTCTGAAGACATGGCCAGGGCTGGGAGTGGGAGGAGGTGTTGCCTGGGGAGAGTGGCTGCAAAGACACAGCTGCTCTGAACTGCAGCTCATTTCCCAACCCCTGGGACCTAACAGTGAATGTCTGTTGGGTCCCAGAGATAGCTGTAAATCATGGCACTTCCTGCAAAGCGCCATAAGTTATAGTGGGCGGGGGGGGGCTGCACTAATGTCCATGCCCTTCATGGCCTGTGTTATGCAGAAGGTTAGAATACATGATCATAATGGGTATGTACAAACATTTGCTGCATCTGATCTAGGTTTAGGCACCTTGTTTTAAGCAGCTTAAACCTAGACTGGGAGTAGCACATGTAGGCATTTCCTGCTGCTGCTGGGAGTGGTGCAGACATTCAAAGGTAAGTAACTCACAGTGAGGGGAGGGGTTGGAGGGATCGGGGGGGCTGATGAGTTTGCATGGGGGTTTGGTGGGTCTGCAGATGCGGGGTGGGGAGAGGGGAAGAGAGGTGTTGCCCAGTCTCCTGTGATGAACTTACCTCAGTAAGTTCAAATGCACCATTTTTGGGCCAATTTAAGCCCTGTGAATGCCTGCACAAGCAGGCATTTGAACCAGCCTAACCTTCGTTAGGCCAGTCTAAATATAATGCTTATCAGTACCCAGTGTTTCCTTCTGACCTGGAATTGCCAAGGCCTGGAAAGGCCTCGAGGCTGAATGCCTGAGTCTGGTGTTCTGTGGAGCACTTAGAGTTGGCTGGAGTTTTCTTGACATCTGTTCTCAGGAATGGGTGGTTCTCCGAAAAGGCCTCTCTTCTTTGGGCACTTTTCTGACTTGCAGTCTGCTACACCTGACTTGGACAACCTTTAACATACTGTGTAATTCTGTGTTCTTTTTAGATGAAAAGCACTGGGCAGCCACACCGTTTTTTAACCAGATGTTCTGGAACCACAACACTGTTCCAGTTGTGCCTTATATTATCCTCTGTCTATCTTCTGTGGGAATTATGTGGCCTCATCACTGGATATCTAAGCACACATGGCAAGTATATGAAAACAGGAACAATGCCAATATCTCTCATGTAGTCGAAAAGGCTTGTTTAGTACCCCAAGATCAAACACTGTTGTCTTGTACTGTCATGTGATTCCTGTTGCCTGTGTAACTTCCCTGTAGTTGATGCCTTGGTGTTGTGTTTTGTTTAGTTTTAAAGGGTAGGAATGAAAGAGAGATTTTTAAGACCATGTAAATTAAAACAGAGAACAATGTAGACTCCCAGGAGTTGATTTTTAAGTTGAATTTTATCCTTTCTCTACCTCTCTCCCTATTTAAGACTTACTTTCTATGCATGACTAAAATGGAAAAGGGAAAAATCATTTTAACCCAAACATTTGAAAACCACGCTATTTTGACCAGATATAGAAACATATTGATTTATAAATACACAGCCAAATAGAAACCAAATAAATAAATAAGGAAATAGAATGCTGTCGCTGTGTTTTATGGAAGTGGTAGTTCAGGTGCCTCAATGTTTTATTCTTTATAGGGAAGGCTTCCTGGTCAGACTATATCTCCCTCCCTCATGGAACATGCATCATGGGAATCTATGACTGCAGTTGCTGGCAGACATAGTCTTACCATAGAATCTACTTTATAGAGCAGTGATTCTCAGCCAGGGTGCTGCGAGATACTTTTAAGTGTACTGTGGGGAGCCACACAATGTTAGCACTGTTAGGTGTACAAACATGTTTCATTAGATAAACCTAGAGATTTAGTGTTAAATATATTCTGACCTAATGTGATCTTTCTGAGTTCTTAGTAAAAGAAGCTCTATTATTTTTATGTAATAAATTAGTGAAAACTAAGAGCTGGTATTTTGTGAGGTGTGCTTTTAAGTCTAACAAGGGGTGCCTTGAGTCTAAAAAGGTTGAGAGCCACAGTCATAGAAGAACATAGGGTCATGTGGCACCCAAACTGCAAATGCCATGAGTCACTATGGGTGCGTCTACATGTGCCATTAAGGGGCAGCAATGCACTGCAGAATTTATTGCTCAACAGTGTATTGTTTCTAGGAAGCTCCTGAGCAAGTGATTTACATGTGTACCCAGAACACAGCACACTGAACTGGATTGCAGCAGCCCTGGCTACAAGGGAACTCAGGGGGTCAGCCTGCCAGCCTGGAATTGTTCCAGCTGGATTCAGTGTGCTGTGGAGGGGCTATCTGGGGATGAAGGTTCTTCAGCACAGGGCTGGCTAGCAGGTAGCCTCAGTACTGAAGCACCCTCATGCCCTAGCCAGCTGGCTCAACATCTATATGTGTGGTACCGTGCACGAAAAAACTCCGCAGCAGGAAAGGACTTGTATTTACAGGCCCCATCCTGCTGCAGAGGTTGTTTCATGCACACTAATAGGGGCACATGTGTAGATACTTACTGCATAGTTAATTCATCAACTGTGCAGTAAATGTCTCATGTAGACATGCCCTATGACAGCTTATCAATACCCAAACATACTGTCTTTGAATATTTAGTTTCTCTATCCAAAATATCAAAACTTTGAGGAAAGCAGATACTTCTCACACGTCCGAACTTCATCTTTTCCATGAAAATAGTTTCAATAGAAACATTTCAACTCATCCTAGTATCAGAAGCTGGACAGTAATAGTAACAGGAGTAGCTACTTCAAGGCCACCTTCTAGAGCAGTACCTAACATATTCAGAATCTTTCTGAATGGGCCTGGATGGAAAAATAAGCTCATGGTTGTATCTAGATGTCATGTAAAAGTAATGTCTTGTAATATTTCACCTTTTGTCTCCACTTACCAGAATCCTTTTCTTCCATATTTCTGTATAATAGAGACTCTTCAAAAAGATAGTCAAAGAAACTTGCTTTTACTTCAACTGAAAATGCACAAACTTTATCCAAATGATTAGCAATAACTAAAATAAAAAGGCAGGGTAGAGTGGCACTTTAGAAACTAACACCTTCAGAGATGCATGTTTTTATAGGTGACAAGCTACTTCATTAGATGCTGTGAATGGGCTGGCAGAGAGCAGGGGTACTAAACAGAAAGGAATAAAGTAATTTAAGTCCAAGGGATTGGGAAAGGGGGAGAAAAGGATATGGGGAAGGGGTATTGCTGAGAGAGACAAGATGAACTGAAGAGATCAAAAGGAATAAACAAAGCAGTTAGCCCACTGAGGGACATGACAACTATAAAAGCTAGTCCAGGTAATTGGATAGGAATCCAGAGTCTCTGTTGAGATGATACTTAACATAGTCTAATCTGTGGATGATTTTGTGTTCTGCATTTTCACATTCATGTTGGTTTTTAAAGTTTGGTTATTTAAGAACAGCTACTCTGTAGTCAATGACACAATGTCCAGGGAGGCAGAAGTGCGGCAGTGTAGGCTGTCAGCTTCAAAAGCTTATGACTCTCTGAACAAGTTATTCTCTAAGAAGCTGTCCTACTCTGGCTTCTTCCTGACTTCAGACTCACACAGCTAACTACTTCCCACTAAAGTAAGAAAACAATTATAATTGTCACGTTGTCTAACCATAAGATACATTAAAAGGGAAAATCCAGGATTTCTCAAAGTTATGAACTTCAGACAAGGTTTAACACTGGGCCTTGCCAGTTACCTCACAACTTCATTCTGTTCTACGGAGATAAAAAAGCAAATTGCAGTCCTCCAGTATCCCAGGATGCTCTGCCCCTAACACCCTCCCCAGCAGAGATAGAGTTCAGGTGTGGCTTTTAGCCACAGTCCTCCTCCCCATCCCTCTAACAGCAAGTCAGAGCTGTGCACTAACATTACCATCCATTGTGGTCCTTTATTAGCAGTTTACATTGTTTAAATGTTTATGTTAACAAGGGTCCAGAGGGTCTAGTCAAGACCTAAATAATGCTAGATGCTATACAGATAACATTTAAATCTTGTATTATGTTGTCTATTACCATATACTATAGCTTTTAATGATCAGAAATAGTATCCCAGTATTTTCCTACGTACAGCATGCATTTTTTCCTCCAAAAAGCTAGCTGCTGGAAATTTGAGTATAAATTATATATGAGAAATACGGTAAGATGCATTTCTGCCACTTATTGGTGGAATCTGAAAGTAGTCTGCACACGATCCACAAAGAGCAGAAGAATGAGCAGGGGCAGCTCCCTAGCTGCTGCTACTCAGTTACTTACGACAAGGAAAGGTTTTCCCTTTGTTCTGCTTTTCAAAAACAAGGTTTTGTCTTATTCTGGGATACACTGAATATGAGAAAATACAGGATCTAAAATGTTTAGAAAATCAATATTATGCTCAGAGTGGTATCAGAAACTTACTGTGTGGAATGAGGCAGCACTACATAAAGCCCTAGCAGGTGAGGACTGCTACAAGAACTTTCACACTGCAGGAATACAAATTGAGTGAGCGTCTCTATCAATGACATAATTAGGGCAGGGCATACCGGACAACTACTCCGGACAACTACTTCAGATTGCCATGAAGCATCATCACCTAGTCATCGAGCAAAAGCTTCTACCTTTCTGCAGGCTAAGAACTGCTGGATGGATGGCTAGTAAAAGCAAAGATGTAGTATGTATATTTTTAGTACTACCATATTTTCTGACATACAGCACATCCCCTAATAAAAGAGGCACATTGTTTTTGGAAAGCAGGTTGCAGAAACAGATTTTTCCAGCACCATCTGTGTAGCATAGAGTTGATCCTCCTTAAAATATAGAGGATCCAGAAAGTGTGATATCAGGAATATCTTCATATGACAGACTGTCTCCAGAGATGCCACAGTTCCTGGACACTCAGGCCACATCCACATGATGTGGAGACATGTCGATCGGGCACCTCTGAGCTGGGGCAGCACCCGGCTAGTTAGCAGCCCACCCAGCCTTCCAGCACCCCATGCACTGTCCCCGCCACCTTCTCTGGCTGCCAGCCAACCAACCCCCTGCTGCTTCCCTGTGTCCCAGGGCCAAGTCAGCCTGTTCCCGAGTGGCCCCAGGAATCCTGCTGTCTGCAGGAGTTTGCTGATGGCAAAAGCAGTGAGGGGCCCAATACTTTCTTTTTTCTTTCAGTGGAGCCTGCCCATTCCTCTTGACGCCAGGACATGAGCTGCCAGCAACCCAAGTGACCCTTAAGCAGTGGGGCCCTGGTCCTTCCCTCCACAGTGGCAGCTCCCCGCAAGGCTAGCTGGGCGGGCTGCTAACTGGCCAGGTGCTGCCCCCACTCGGGGTTGGGGAAAGGCTGGATCGAGCCCCAGGGGGCACTGCCACTGTGGAGGGAAGGACGGAAGCCCTCAGCAACTCAGGGGCTGCTCAGCCTGCTGGCAACTTGCCTCCATAGGCAGGCTTCGGCTGAAGAAAAAAAAAAAAGTATCAGGCCCCTCAATGTAAAGTTATGGAAAAATTGAAATGGTTTAGTCCTCAGGGTTTTATTCTATGCCCCACCATTTCAATTTAGGGGGCATAGAATAAAACCTTGAAGACTTAACCCCCATCACATGTACAAGCACCCATGGAGCCCCTGTCTTGAGGCACACTGAGCCCCAGCCAGCTACAGAGCAGCTGGTTGAGGTGCAGTGTGCCTCGAGATGGGGGAGCAGGAAGTTCCCTGGGTTGCCTGCTCCCCTGTCTCTGTGTGCCTCAATGCAAGGGCTCCACAGTGGAGCCCCCATCTTGAGGCACACTTTACCCCAGCCATCTGTGCAGCTGGCTGGAGTGCAGTGTGCCTTGAGATGGGGGAGCAAGCAGCGCACAGAAAGGGGCTCCCCTGTCTCCGCATTTCACATGGCATGCAGCACTTTGGCATGCTTTTGCCCCATTTTTTCCCCAGGGGTTTTTTTGCTACCAGGAAATACCGGTAGCAAAATTTGCCCCGGCACTGCTAATTAGCACCAACACACAACATCCACATGTGCCTGACATCTGGATCCACCCTTTATGTTTCCAGGTGGACTTACTATACGTCATAGAAGGTTAGGCCCCAGATCCTTGCAACGGACAATAGCAAGGCTGTTATCTTTACCTTAAGTAGTTCTTTATATATATTCCTGTAAATAAAGTGCTGTTTCCATATCACAAGCCTCATCAAGATACATCCAACTGCTCACTTGCTACTTCAGGTATAAGCTACAGTGCTTAACCAGTAGCTACAGTTGTGAGAAGGTTAACATACAACTGACTCTTCAGTTTGCTAAGCAGAGACAAGCAGCAGCTGTCTTGGCAGCTGCACAGCATGAAGTGTCACCAGAAATGTCCCTTTTCCAGCAAAGACTGCAGCTTCCTCATTTAAACCGCGCACCCCAATGTTGGGAACTTGATTTTGGGATAAATCTTGCGTGTCATATTTGAGAAAATATGTTATTTTCCTGTATTGTAATTAAGATTACTATGGCTAAGCATTGCTATCAGGTTGCATTAATTAGCCTCTGAACCAGTGTTTAAGCCTTCTGTCCAGTTTCAGTTCTTCAAAAAAGTTTGTAAAGTTGCAAAACCCCAGCTATTATAATGAAAACCACCTGTAAAGGGTCATGTTGAAACAAAGTCCTCCTCCACCCTCCAAGTGTATCTTTTATTGTATGCTAATCCATTTAACTTAAGAAAATAAAAGGTTAAATCATTAGGACAGAAGATAAATTACCCAGCTAGTGTAACATCATGTCTGAGAACTTCCTGCAGTGGCACTATTGGGTCTATTGAAACCAAGTGCTTCCTTCGATGTCTGATTCCCTGCTTAAGCAAAGACATGTGAAAGGGTGCCATGTCAGAATTCACTCCTCATGCCAATGGTGCCATTTTGTGTCTGCCTTACAGAGATATAGGTGACTCCTCAAAGTGCAAGGCAGCAGAAAATCAGGCATTCAGTTACATCCCTGTAATATGTTCATAAGGCTTCCATGCAAAGGAGGATAGAAATTTGGTAATTAAATTTAGATTCTTTTGACAGGTAAACAGTATTTGCAATACTGTTAAGGGGATCCAAGCTCAGAACCCAGATCTGTTTCCTTGGTTCAACAAGAACTAGCAGCTCCTTGGAAGCAGCAGCACAGGCCTCAATTCAGCAGCTCCCTGAGGCACACGCTTATTTTTTAGCTCATGAATAATCAAGTTTCCAGCAAATCAGTTCATGGCCTTGATGACTAAGGATGGATTTTTCATGGGTTGAAGGTTTTAGGTATGTGTTTAAGAGCTCTGTTGAATCAGGGATGTAGCTTATTTATTTAAAAAAAACAAAACAACCTGACTTTCAAATGACAACAAAGTTGGATGTCCAATTTGAAATGGCCTGGGCCAGATTTCCAGAGAGGGTGAGGACCCAGGCTTCAGTGGGAGTTGCAGGTACTGAACTCACGTGAAAATTGGCCCTGTGTGCTGCAAATTGGGCATTCCATATTAGTGGACATTTAAAAAAAAAATGTTGATCTTAAAGCATAGATCTCATCCTATTTCTGTTTTAAGAGGAAGAGTGTCAAATTCTATCAAAAAGAGTAACAGCATCACCAGATTTCGCTTTGTTGGATGGGGAGGCAAGTGTGCAGACTGAAGGGAGCAGAAAATAGCCACCGCCACAGAGGCAGCTGATTGTGCCACCACTATTGGCATGGCAGAAGCTGGTTGCCTGTTCTGTGCATCATGGCTGTCCTAGGCACAAAGCTGCCCTGCTGTGCCTCTGACTAGGCATCCACTTTGGTTTCAGCTGGGCAAAAATAAATGATAAAAGATAAAAAATTCCTTGCAGGGAATTTTCCTCCCCTTTTAGCTGACAAAAAGGATTTGAATACTTCTATTCATTCTGTTCACTGTAAGGCCCGATCCAAAGTCCACTGAACTCAGTTGGATACTTCTTCATTGTTTTTTTGGAGATGTTATATCAGATCCTGAACAAGCTAGATTGTGCTTCCATCTTAAGTTAATGGGAGTTTTGCCACTGACTTAACAAAATCTAACTACTTCTAGGAAAACTTTAAACACTCCCACACACATACCTAATATATATGTAATGGCAATAGCAGATAGTAGGAGTTTAATTTCAGTATGTATCCCAGCTCGCAAACAAGGTTCTCATAAGAAATAAGGATAAAAAGTTTTAATGTGAGACACATGTCTTTTTTAAATATATAAATGACATTCTGAAGTTAGTTTTCAGTCATGTTTTAAGAGTTGCCTTTTAGGCACTCCAACTTTCCAAGAATGCTTCTACACTAATTAAAATAAGGGTGGGGCAAAGCATGCAGAAGAACCATTTGTCCGCCATATCTCTGTGCTTTCTTCCATTTCAATAGCAATCATAGGACTCATATGCCAAACTACCCTGGATACATTTCCCCAACATCAACATCTGGCTCTCTGGCAATCAGTTGTGCTGACAGCTGTTCAGTTCCTTGGAGTTGTTTCATGCTCCAGTAGTAGTGTAGCTTTGCTATTCTTGGTTCGTCTGAACAATCAGGTCACATGGATACCATCCGCTCTTTGTCTTTTATCCTCACATTTTGGTTCTATTCTTGTCATGTTTAAGACGATCTAGGGTAGACCTCTCTGTGAGATTTCTACATAGTGTTTTTGAAAGCAAAAACAGAACCTCTATCAACATATATGTCTTCTCCAGGGCCCTCATGTTGGGCTCATGTTTTACCACCTCACCCTTGATGGTGGATTCTCTATACAGTCTCTTATATATGGTCTCTTCTCTCTCTTCTATGATTTGGGTTGCTGAGCAGGGCTGTAATTCTTTCCCCAGACCCACTGGGTCTGTATGAAACAGAGAGAGAAGGGTTCTCCCTCACATGGAGGTCAGGAGAAGGTGATGCTCGGCTTCTGGCATTGGAAAGTCCACTTGACCTAGGAACTGAAGGTAGGAGCACCAACAGCCTCAGGCAGCAGGGTTGGGAGTAAGCCAGTCAACAACTTTTCTTTATTTAGAAATAATATTTGCTGTCAGGCATCTGAACATAGTTTGTCCTAAACCTGATAAGGCATAGGTCTGTCCATGCTTCACTATATCATGGCCTTGAGCAAACAAAAGGAGGCTAAAGAGTAGAGTTGGCTTGAATTCTCTAAATCTCAAAAGGTGCCTGAATTTTTGGGGTTGGAGCCTGGGAATTTGATTTAAAAAATATTGCATTTTAATGTTTTCACAGTCCTTCCCCCTTTTCCCTTCCCATATTGCTTCAGCTATTTGACTGGCTCTTGTGAACGGGAAGAAAAGAGCACAACAGCTGTCAGGTGGTAGGAGAGGGGGTTATTGAAGTAGAGCTCTGAAAAACTGAAGGTATATGAGGAAGCTAAGTGGGATACAAGGAAAAAAGTGAGTCCAAGGCTCCTGCTATCAAGGAAAGTCTATAAATAATACTAATAATCAATGGTGTGTCTTTGTACTATTTTTGGAACTATGTGCATCCAGCCAGAGGCAGATTGATTAGAATGACCATTACCTTGATATTTTTATGCTCTTACCTAGTTGCTAATGTTTTTTTGTTTTTTAAACCTATCTTTAATAGTGTGCCCCCACCCAGAAAGGCCAGCCAAATAGTTTATAAGAGCCAAGTTTAAACCTTATATTCCTACAGCTATTGAAACTGGTTCTGCTCCCTAGTACCATAGGAAGTGTGGGGAGGGACGAGCGGGGTGACCGCCGCAGGCGCCGAAGTGAAGGGGCAGCAATGGGCGCTGCCCAGCCAGGGTGGGGCACAGGATGGGGGACAGCAGCTCCCACTGCTGCGTGCGTTCCTGGGCAAGCATGGTGGGGGGAGTGGATCTGTGTGCAGGGCGAGGGTAGGCTGCCACTGTAGGCTGGCCCTGGGCACCAAACTTCCTTGCTACAGCACTGCTGCTCCCAGTGTGAAATTGAACCCTCTTTCCTTTTTATTTAAAATGGTTCTTCTAGTCTGAACATTTTCTTATGTAAACAGTGATTTATGATAAAGTCCTTCGACCTTTCACAGAACTTATCCTTCTAAAGGATTTCTTGTTATCTAGGACTTGTCTACACTGCCTCCATGCCAAGCCTACAACTGCTGCTGAGAAGCATGTCCCACTTACTGGCTCTGTCTCACCACTGGCCAAACCCAGACATTTGACACTGTAGGCAGCTTAGAAAAGTTATAATCAGTGGTGCTGTCATGCTCTCTGGACTGTTCTATGTTGGGCTGTGGTATCAGTTGAGCCGGAGCAAGTAGGTAAGGCATGCTTCTTGACAGAAGTCCCAGGGTTGCCATGAAGATGACATGACCTTAATGACTTTTGTGGGTCCTCCCAGATATTGTAGTCAGGCAAAGACTATGGTTGCAAAGAAATATAAATGCTATGCTCTAATCATATTGGCAACAATATCTTCACCGGATCCTCAGTGTAAACCAACATAGCTCCAGTGAATTGGGTCTGTTTTCTAGGCCTATGTAGTCTACAGCTGGTTTGTTTAGTCTGAATTGTAGGAATTAGCAAAGGTTAGCAGTGCTGTACAGACCTTAGAGAAAGAGAGGAAGAATATCATCCAAAGTTGTCCAGGTTACAAGACATGCACACCTTTTTGCAGGAGATGAGAGCCCTGACTGTCATGTTCTCATTCTGGGAGACTGAGAGAAGCTGTTTTCTGTCAGTCTCCATTTCTGTTGCTATCTAGTTCATAAACACGCCCAGAAAAAAAAAAAAAGGTTGTGAAACTAGTTTGAATCAGTGAAGATTATACTTACCGAATGTGCCATTAGCTCAGCTGGTATCTACTGGCATTGCTCCATGGCTCTTATCTTACCAGCACTAAAGCTGTGTCAGTTTTCACCAGGTGAGAATGGGACCCATTTAAGGCCCTAATAAAAATATTTACACTGGAGCAATTACTTTGACAAAATTGCACCCATGTAAGCTGCTATTATTTTATGAGACATCAGAACTGGAAATAGACTTTTCCCACCTCCCAAAATGGAAACATGTCTGCCATGCCAGTTTCTATAAATAAATAAAACACTGATTTTCTAACAGGTGTAGATGCTATCATAGATGCTATCTATTTGAAAAGAATTTAGGCATTACAGTTGGCTGGTCCTTCAAATACAGACTGGATGGTAAGCAACATTAGACCCAGAGTTGAGTTGGTATTATGGCATGTGCATGTGCTTGCATGTGAGAATATAGAAAAGTTTCTCAGTACATTCGATTTAGAATGTAATATAAAAAATAAATTCAGTTGGTATTACAGCTGGATAGAAGATTTAAGTCAGAATTTTTACAACACCTGTGTTATAAAATATTATCTTCTTTGTTTTTCAGCAACATCTAGACCTGGCCCAGGAAATTCAAAATTCTAGGTTTTTTTCTTTTAAATGCTTGGATTTTAACCAAAAAATGTTACTGTTTTACTTTGTATTACATGGACAGAATAATATTGGAAGTCAAGTAGTTTCTAAAAAAATTAATGTAAAAAAGTCCTGGATACAACACAAACCATCAGAGCATTATACAATAAAATTACCTGGTTATTGCTATTGCAAACACTGATTCAGAAAACACCTCCTTTTTAAGTGTGTGTTGAATCCCTCTGACTTCAGTAGAACTTAAGTATGTCCATAAGTGCTATTCCTGGTTAAGGATACTTTTCTGGATAAAATGCTTCTGTACCCGTGTACAGCCCCTCCCTCTCCCTGGCTTTTTAATCTAAGTGCACACACTAGTAATGTAATATTTCTACCATGCCATCTCAGTAAAGAGGGCATCACTTTTGTATTCTAATTGGAGAACTCCTGACTCAAAGTTAAAGGATACAATCCTGCAAAGATGGAGATATTGTTATAATGCTGCAAGGCTGTTGTTTTAACCCCCTGGAAGCTTGGAGCTGAAATCTGTTTCCTTTGCTGCTGCAGAAGCCTATCTTTTCTATTGTGTGAGGACACTGGGTGTTTTTTGTGGAGTTGTGCTGCCAAGCATGAAGCTATTTGGCTGACTGTGTTTCTTTTTTTATTTTTAAGCTCCCTGAAGCATTTGATCTGAAAACAAAACAAAACAAAACTGCAGATGGACTGCAAGAAGATCAGGATAGCATAAAGCCTGGGAGCAAAATTCTATGAATGATAGAAAAACAAATCAAAGACAATAAAATGCGCTATATAGATCAGGATTTTGACAGGAAAAAAGGGTGTCTCAAATGGAAAGTGTGTTTTATAGAAGGTTCAAAACAGATTCTAATGACTTCTGGATCAGGTTGTACATAAGGTGAATCATTTACCTAGCCACAAATGGAGAGAGTTAAGGTCCTAGCATGATTACCCACTTCATTTATTTATAGGAAAGAGGGGGAAAGATTTATTATTTTATGATGCATCTGCATTTATAAATGCCTCAAAAATACCCTTGTAAAACTGTTTATCAAATTTGTAAAATTTCTAGAATGATTTATTGAAACCATTTTAGTCTTAACAGTTTCTGAATCTGATTCTACAAACACTTTATAACACCTTATAACACCTGATCCTTAGTGGAGCCCAGGAAGAGTACAAATACATTTTTAAAGACAGTCCTTAAACTATTCCCTGCATATATGTCTGCAGGATCAAGCCTCCAAATAAAGTTATTCTTATGACCACACACACACACACACACACACACACACACACACACTCTCTTTTTGGAAAACTGGTGGTGATGAAGCTATAAAACTCAGATATTATTAAGCATTCTTTTGTGACCCCTGCTGGATGGACTTAATATTGTACTTTCACAGACAATCTGAGAGTCAATACTGATAATACTGTAAAACTATAAAGTTATTAACATCTATTGTTCATATTAACATTTTTCTAGATCTGCATTTCTAGTTCCCAGTCCCTAGTACCCTCTGAGATTTTTAACAAAATACTGAAGTTCAAGTTTCTGGTCAAAGTGACAATATAAAATGATATAAAAAGTATTTATTGCCCCCTTTTTCTGTTTCTGAAGACTTCAAATTCTTGTGATAGTGACTGGTTGTTCTCATGGAAGAGAATTCAAGTTTAAAATTAAGTACTTCTAATTTACAA
Organism: Alligator sinensis; assembly: GCF_000455745.1. Lineage (NCBI taxonomy): Eukaryota > Metazoa > Chordata > Crocodylia > Alligatoridae > Alligator > Alligator sinensis. Next base: position 1,593,155 of record NW_005842023.1, on the reverse strand, counting down.
AATAATATTAATGTATAAAAATGGAAATTATTTACCATGTGAAAAAATCACCTTCTTTGTACAGTATCACATATACACAGAGGCAAAAACAAAAGCCCAACCAGATGGTGCTATTAGATATGTTTCCCACCAGTGTGTTTTGATAGAAAATGACTGTTTCTATCAATCAGAATTTTCTGCAGAAAAACTTGATTTTCACTGATATTTTTCAAAATTCCTTCAAAAAAGACTGAAAATGTGTTAGTTGTCAGCAAGCCAAATATTTATGATCATCAGAAGTGTACTTTTGAGGTCTTTTAAATGAAAATCTAAAACATACTTTTAATACATTTTATTTTAAAAATTATCATTGAAATGTTTTGTGAGAAAGTAAATCATTTTCAAGACATTCCAGTTGTGAAATGTTCCTAGAACCAGGGAGATTTTTGGGTACCCAGGAAATGGAAGGGCAGGGAGAAAGTAATGGGAAAGAAGGAATTTAAACATGAGGGGGTTTAGAGAAGGAAATAAGACAGGGCTTGACAAAAGAAAATGTTCAGGTAAACTTTAGAACAACAAATATAGTTTCTTGGATCTGATTCTGCTCTTAGTTAAACTCTTGTAAATAAAGAATGAATGAAGTCAAGGAAATTATGTCAATGTAAAACCCAGGATACAGGCTGAGGAAAGATTAATCAGATCCAGGACTCCTCAGCCCTGAAAGTGACCCACAGAATTTGAGGTCTCTTAGGTTTCAGCATCAGTTGTACTTGCAAATTTAATGCTCTTTTGGTACTTGCTCTCATTGTATAAAATCTGGTTCCAGTCTGGCATTCACAGGCATCAGTCACTGACTGGTTAATCTGATGGAATTACAGTGGAATTTACAATGATGTAAAGAGTGTACTAGTGAAAGGAGAATCAGGCCCAAATTCTGTTCTTACACTGGTATAAATCTGGAGAGCACAACTGAAGCCCATGGAATAACTCCTGATCTATACTGGTGCAAGCAACAATACCATGGGTGCATCTACATGAGACATTTACTGCAAACTAACTAGCTCCACAGTAAAGTCTCACATTCTAGGTGTGTACCCCTAGAAGGGTGCACGAAACTTATAAATGTTTAGGTTAGTACTTGTAAACACAAGTACTGTTGTACTGCAGCATTATTGAGTGCACTGCAGCACACAAGTAGATACTTGACAGGGCTGGCTGGGGCATGAGGGTGCTTCAGTGAGAGGGCTGGCTGCCAGCTAGCCCCACCCTGGAGTACCTTCCTGCCCCAGCCAGCCCCTATCCAGCACATTGATCCAGGTTAGAGCAGTCCCCCCAAACCCGCTGCCAGCCAGGGCTGCTCTGACCCAGATCAATTTGCTGTGGTCCCAGGCACGCACATAAATGTGACACCCGGGAGCAATAAACTCCAGAGTAAATTGTGCCAGAATGTATTGTATCTCGCTAAAACCACATGTAGACATGTCCCATGTGGACCAAACTGCCCTAGTCACCTCCCCCATCACTCTCCTGATCTCCATGTGCATCTCTTGCCTCATTGCTGATTGTCAAGATATATGCTCTGTGTGTGTGTAAAACTTCTCCCTCTAAATTGACAGTACAACTTTTGTGACATCACTCGCAAGTACTTTTGAGGAGGCTGCTATGAAGGAAATCCCACAGTCTGGTCTAAAACGTAAAGATAATTAACATTCCTACTGGATTCATGATCAAAGAGATCAATCCAATTGCATTCTCGCATTCTTATTTCCCCTTTGATTGTATTCCAATCTTTTTTAAACTCAAAGTGTTGTATATTTTTCATGTGACCTTTCTGAACAATTCCCACCAAATCAGGGGGTAAAGTGAATATATCTGGCCATGATACAACCTTCTACTGGTTAGCCATTTGGACAATGACTGCAACATTTTATGAAGCATCTAATCATATGCTTACCAAGAAAAAAACAGATATACTATATACTATATATATATTGCTGGTTCTCTGTGGAGTCATAAAGCCTGGTCAGCACAGTGACTGAGTATAAAATTGTGTATTTGGACATAATTTCATAAAAACAGACCCAAATTTTCTCAAAGTCCGGAAATGTTTGAAACCAAGGTGAAATCTTGGTCTCCCAGAAGTCAATGTTATTGACTTCAGTGGCATCTGGAGTTTGGTTCATGTCTATCTCTAATTATACGCTTTTACTAGGCTCATTATAAATCAGGCAGATTGTGGTGGACAGCAAAGAAAAAGGTCATGATGGATTGAATGAGGAGACATCCTGGGTTCCCTTGGGTGTTTTCACAGATGCTCATCCCCTCTGGATGTTAGGCAAAACCCATCAATGTACATATCTATCCAAGCTTGTCAAGAGCATGGCAGTGCTCTGGGTGGGTTACTTCCTAAAGCAGAAGAAACATCATCACATACATAGGGTGCCACATGGGTAGATATCACAGGCACAGATAAATTGACACTGTCTCTTGGTGCGTCTAAGTAGCCTGCCTGAAGTGTTGTGCAGAGGTGGATACCCCACTTCCAGTTGAGGGAGCTACCTGTCTGAGGCAGCAGTGTGCCTGAAGACTCTGTTCTAGATTATCATAAATTTATCACATTGCTAAGACCATCATTTCCTCTGAATTAAAAATGTAAAAATAGAATTGGCTTATCCTATATATGTGACTGTTTTAAGGCTGTAGTTATGCAACTTTCTGATTATTATATAAGCTCCAAAAGTCATTCTTTATCCTCAGATTTTGCCCAGAACTGCCATTGGACTCTAATGGGAAACATCTATATAAAATCAAAGTAAAAAATGACCATCAAATAAGAAGACACAAAGAAAGCCATTCTTGCTAGGATTAGAGGTTTTCTGATGATATATAAACCCAGATTCTCAGCTGGTATAAATTTGGAGCTACACCTATTTGTATTAGCAGAGGATGAAGTCTTCTTTGTAGCTCCAAGAATAACAAGGAAATTGCTAGTGTATTTTTAATTGGGTTTTCTCCTGTAGTGATAGTCAAAACATAAAAAAGGACTGTTCAGATAAGCTTCCAGAAGCCTGAAAGCCAAATACATAGCTGGTATAGACTCATGATGTTCCATATAGTTCAAAAGGCTTGATACCATCCTTCACACATTTTGCTTACTTGCATTGTTCCTTAGTCAGAGATGCCCTAGAATGTACTAAGTGCGCCCAGAAGCCCTACTTCATACAAAGTTCTTTTTTTAATAGAACAATACCATGGGCCAAAGAGAAGGCTGCCAGACCCTGGAAATGGGTGAAGAAGCAGCAGCAGCCAATGTGTGGAACATTCAGAAGAAGCCGCCAAAAGTGCTTAATATTTAAATTCAGGTCTTCTATCTCTACTTTTCTTTCAGTTGTTCCTCTGACCTTCTCTTCAGTTATTTATAGGATTGTAAGTACCTTTGCAGTAATACTTTGAAAGTTTTCATAACTAAACCAGTGAACCTAATACATGCAGTTGGCCAGGTACAACTCAGGAAAGAATCTGGCTTATCAATGGCCATGCTAGAAGAGGGCTAGTTTGTTTGCTAATAAACTTACCATATCTGATTATTATTCCTTGTGTCATAAATTACAGAGCGCTGTTGTCCTCAAAGGTAAAGTGGCTGAAGGTGAAGCCCACTGGGTACCATTCCCTTCTACTCTAGACTTTATGCCATCAAGTGCTCCAGTGCAAAGTAGGCTTGGACTTCTGGAAAGTCAACATTCTCTTATCACTAGTGTTGGTGACAGTGTACAACATGAATGTAAAACAGATATAAAAGATAGTGCAAGACTGACACTGAGGCGCCCTCTACATATTACAGGTGGCGTGCAGTTAGCTGGTTAATTGTGCCATTAACTGAAGGCAGCTATACATGCAAAGTACCTATATCACTCCAGAAAAAGGTCCAACCAGCTATATCAAGTTAGATCTTGAAATGTGTATTAACTTTGTAGCTGGTTGGTATCCAGTTTTAATTTGCATGTGTAGCAGGGCCTCCCCTGTGGCTGGAAGCCCTGTCAGCTGAACCAGGCTCCCAGCCTTAGGTGTGTACCATACCCATCCCGCAACTGAGGGAACTCTCAGTCCTGGCATCTGCTGACACTGTGTCATGGCAGAACCAGCTGGATCCTGGCAGCCACAGGGCATGGCTGCAATCTCCCGGCCCCAGGGGTGTCTGAAGCTTCTGGGGCTGAGAAATCACAACTGCTGCTGTCTCCTAGCCTTGGTGGGGTATGAAATGGGGATTGAGCTTCCCCTGTACCGGCAATAAGACACAATGGAATCTAATGTGTGATCCCACAATCATGTCTCCTGTCATGCATGTGTAGCATGGTAGGAGGTGTGATTGTGTGGACCATGCATTAGATCCCATTGTATCTTTGCCTGCATGTGTGGAGGGGCCCTGAAGAATCAGTTTATTGCCTCTGCTTCTTTGCTTATGTAGAGTGTGATTATATTCTTTGATTTTAATTATAATTTTGTCTACCTTTTCAAAATAAAAATCTGTGAGTTGTATCCTTTATTGATGCAGCAGCTCTGTCAATTTAAAACCTACTGAGGCCTTCTGTGTCACTCCTAAGTACCTGAGGATCTGGCCCATGTAACCAGGGCTCACTTCAGGCCCATACTAGTGTTTATAAACTCACTTGTAAAAGGTCTATGTTGAGCTTGATTCAAAGACAACCACTCATTGGAAAAGACTCCTGTTGACTTGGACTACAGATAGACCCTACTGTAAGGTCAGTCGTTGTTTTATCTGATTCTTTATATAACAGAATTAATTTTTCTAACTTGGCTTTCTAAATAGCTATAGTGTTTTGGATCTTAAAAAAAAAGTGATGCAGAAACTGAAGAGTGAAGTTGTATGGTGTGTGATATACAAGAGATCAGCTGTGGATGATCAAAATGGCCTCATGTTGCTTAAAAAATTGTGGAAGGTGGTAAACTCACATTGTTCTATAATGGTACCGATGAATAAAGTTAATAGAATTCTTTAATAAAGGACACAGCTGCTGGAACTGAACATACTACTTTTAAAACACAGAATAGATATAGCTCATAAAGCTAAAAGCATTTGGTTAGTAGCCATGGCAATTTATAGGTGTTAAATTAGCCACAGTGGGGCTTCCCAGTTCCCTAATGCAACAGAAATATTTTGCAAATTACAATGAAAAAAATTAATAAAAAATAGCAATATTAAGGCTATAAAGTTCAAACAAGTGAATGCAAACCAAGATCTGTGTGCCTGTGAAATTTCATAAAATGTGACTTTATACTACGTAATACAGTCTGCTGCTTCAACAAAAAAAGCTTGTTTCAATATTTTCATTAAATGGAGAAATTTTGGGACTTGGAATGGCAATTAAGTGTTGAAAATTCAATGATCAGTTTGACACCAAACATATAAAATATATTTTAATAAAGAATACAATCACTTTGGTACCTGAGTCCACCTCTATTGTACCATATGCCAGACACTATCTATTAGACTACAAAGTTTTGGCTTAACAAGAATGGGAGTTTCAAACTGTAAAATTAGCCAAAGGAAAGGTCTCCTATTATTACATGAGTACAATAAAGACACAGTGAGATTTACAGGGAAAAATTTAATAAAACATTGACTAGAAAGGGCACAGAGTTCAGTATCTGTTCCATAGCTTATACTTACATCTATGTGTATGCAGAACTCCATGCAAATTGGAATTAATTTATTTTACATTTTGTTGCTTCAGTAATAGAAAGTGAGCTCAGTTATTTTCTGATAATTTCTACAAATGGCCCCTTAAATGAAGAGTTTGTTTAAAAGGAGCAGGGTGAGGTTGTACAGGATGCTAGAATAATTGTGTATTGGCAGAACCAAAAAGGTCTAAATGCTTGATAATGAGTGGCCAAAACCCTGGATTCCTAATCAGTTGTCAGACAGTGACAATAGAACAATAATCTAGTTTTGCTGTTGTCAGTGCTCCAACTCTGCATGGCATGAGGCTCCTTGCCCCTTACAAGTTGAATAGCCTTCTTTTAGCTTCTGTCCTGTGTGATTCAGACTCTAAAGGCAGATACCCCAAGCACAATGAACGGGTGACAATGACACCATTGAAGATATAGCAGATTTTTGGTTTGAGGTGTACATAATATAAAGAGCAATATATAAATACACACACACACCCCTATACTAGTAGCAAAAAGATCCCGATCAACCAAATTTTCCAAAAGAGGTATGATTGCCAGACCCACCTCCCCGCTGGAGACTAAGCTGCCTTAGCATCTTCTGCTGTAAGATGTCTTTGAGTTATAACCACACAAGAGCTCTAGCAGCTTAAACTCCTGTGAGGGTTTCCACTAACTGCACAACCCTCAGTTATCTCTGTCTTTTTCGGGATTGTAGTATGTCCCTATAGACCCAATGAAAGGGTACGCTGTGGATAATCCCCTTTCTGAAGAACTTTCCATCTCAGGAGACCAGTATATTAGCGTATACTACTATAGGCAGAGTTTATTTATTGTATATATAATTAATTGCAAGGGCAGAATGTTAGCTCTTGATCTACTCTTCAATTAATTCCTCCTGCAAAATTCCCATGGAGAACAAAGGGAATTTCTTGAGAAGATCTGGATAAGGTATTTTGTCTTCAGAATGTTATGTAGGAACAGAGGAATCAAAATTGGTGACGAATCTACCATAGATTTGTGTGAAAACTCTTATTCACTTCTTATATTAAACAGCTGTTTTCCAGCACTGCTTTAATGAAAATGATGGTGGTCCATAAGGATTTTGCCTAGATCTTCAACTGTTACGGAAAGATAGTCATGTTAACCTAAGAACCTGGAGTACCAGCTTTGTTGATGACTCAGACAGTGATTAAATGCAGACCTATTTTTTCCAATATTTATGAAACATAAAGATATTTGTTTTGATTTCATCACTGTCACCTCATTAGGCACCAGGAAAGTTAGGTTATACACTGAATAAGTTTTGCACTAAGTCTTGTTTACTTTTCATAAATTAACATGGTAATTCACTATAATAAAATTCATGGTTTACATAAAGATATCAAAAGCCATTGTCCATTATTCTCCTTGACGCTGCAGCTTTAGAAGGTGCAGCTAACAGCTCTGTTTATACAGCAGTTGGATGGAGCACTTAACACAGAGCGTCACCTCTCAGATATGCTCCATTTTAAGCAGTAGCATAAAGACACTGAAGCTGAAAAAGACCTTTCCATTTAGCCCTTCCTTCATCTTGCAAAATAGGGAAGAATTGTTTCTCCTGAAATGTCTCCCCTTCCTTGTGCAAGGAAGATTAGATTATTTTCCCCTTTAAAATTAATCAAGTAAAAAAAATATATATTGTTTTATATTGTAAGACAAAATCCTGGCCATTGATATGGATCCTCTTTGCTGGTCAAGTGGGCCATAAAAGAGATTTAACCAGTTTGTTTAGCCTTGACCCAGCATGGAGGGAATCAAGCTGTTTTCAGGGGCCTGGTTAGAATGCTGCTGTATTCTGGGATGGTGTCTCCATAAGGGCCATGATAAGCTGTAGAGTAAAAGAAGATGTTTTAATGTATGTGGTATCAGCTGCTCCAGGATCAGGAGAGATTCAGGGTGTTCAGTCTTTGTTGGTTTGGTTATGTTTTGCCTACTTTCACCTTCATCTGCGCAGATTAAAGCTCAGGTTAACCCAAGGCTGCAAGTAAAATCAACTAATCTGTCTCAGCACTGAGAATTATCCTTCTCTGGGAAGTACCATAGATTGTGTGCAAACAACCAAAAGCAAGATACATCCAGAATACCTGTATTAAAGCCAGCAGAGGTAACTAGTGGAAGCCAGGGAAGAATGAGACGCATTCACTTCACATCTAGAAGGCCTGTCCCCAGTAGATGGAGCGGGGAAGTTGGAACTGGAAGAAAACTAGAGAGTCCAATTACTTTATCACTGGCAAATAATTGATCTCTTGCCATGACAAGGCATGAGATGACCTGTGCTTCCATAATGTCATAGTAGGTTTCAAATTCAGGGTGTAACTCTTTATTTCTCCAATGATGTAGCCCTAAGGGGCATAGAATGGTTTGCACTGTGTGTAGTTCCTGGTACCACCTAGCATTTTCCACTAGGCTATTTCATCTTAACGCTTAATAGGCCCCAGAGTTTGGGGCTGTAGAAGGAATTATCCAGCCTGTACTGTCTTCCCACATGGAAAAGATTGGTGTTGTGAGCAGAGCAATTAGAGTTGACATTTCTGCCTCCATTTTTTCTATATGTTTTCACAGGGTAGGGGCTGAGGGTGTAACCACTAGTCTAAAGAGGCACACGAAAATAGAAGTCTTTGTACACTTTACTTACATCCCCTGTGGACTTTCTGCTTAAAATAGCGTACAGGAAAAGAAAATGATCTGATGGACCAGATCCTTGATATGCACTACTAAATAATCCCAGGTCTATGTTCCAGACAATAGCTGTGTAAATTATTTTAGCAAATGGAGAATGCACAAGGGGACAAAACCTGTTCTCAGGTCCCCTAATGTAAAGCATAAGTAAGCAGGGAGGGGAAAGGGAAGGTGACTGCAGAGCTAGCCCTGGCCAGTTTTAAATTTGGCCTGTTATATATGTAATGTACATATTATCATGTTTAAACAATTTATCCCAAATAAACCTTGAACAAAACTTTTTGACAAGAATGGTTAAGAAACAGGTAGGAAATGCTGAACACCTGGTCACTTCAAATTTTACACAAAGAACAGCTATTGAAAATGTTTGCAAAAGTTTATACTGGGGTTTTTTTCCTGATTTTTTTCTTCAAGTATTTGTCTGAAGGCCAGTGATGCCAGTGGAAGGCTTCCTATTGACTCTGGATTCAGGCCCTAAGGTTAAGGTGATGTAATTAAAGCATTTTAAATGGTAACAGCAAGATTCAGCTATTGTTGTTCAATCTGAATGCTATGTTACTCAGTAAATAGGAATCTGGCCCCAAGTGATTACAAATGAATGTATATTGTTGGAATATTATCAGTAAATCATATGGGTTTCACTTTTAGGATTAACATAAACTACGCAGCAGATAGAAGCCTGATAATCTAATCCCAGGTCTAACATATGCAAGCAGTGGCCAAAAATCGTTTAGCTTTTCCCCACTGACGGATGACCTGACAGTTAACAGTAAATATTATTAACATTAAGATTGTCACACATTCAGGATAAATGTTAAAAATTAAACTCCAGTCAGGAAATCAAGAAGTTGTGGAATGATTCAGTGCAGGGGGTTCCAAAATGTGGTCTGTAGAGCAATGGTTGCCTGCAGAGTCTGTGAAGACTAGGCAGAACCCCTTATTACTAGTGCTTGCTTCATAGTCACAAAATTGTATTATAATTACAAAATATATTTCTAACCTTATTTCTCATGTCAACGAACACAGTATTTGCAATTTCTGACCTCAGTGGAGATTGATGATTCAGCTGTGAATAAGTGGGAAGGTGGTCTGTGAACCCCTTGTCCTAGTAAGCTGATCCCTCCTATAAAAAAGAAAAGGTGGGGGAGAATTCTGAACTGACCGAGAAAATTGCTGAGCTGAAAATATTGGTGATATTATTTAAGAAACACTGTGGGACCTTCTGTTGCACTGAGGGCGTGTTGTAAGGACCAGTGTCTCACCAAATCATTGGGTTGTGTTTTCAGTATCACCATAAAAAACTGCTGGTAGAAAGAATTGTCCCCCTGAGGTCAAGAAACAGCTATCAAGGCAGATCAAGACTATGTTACTTAATGGCTTAAACTGCCCGTCAGTGCTTTAATGTGCCTCCACTACAGTTGTACTTCCAGAGGGACTTTCATGGCCAGAACGTGGAGACTGAATTTGCTTCTCACTGGGTCTTATCCAAAACCTACAGAGTTTATGAGAAAGTTCTCACTGACAGCAGGAGCTTTGAGTATGGATTGTTATATGTACAAAACTTAACTGAAGGAGAATAGTATCAAGCCCTTTGTTTCCATCAGGTGTCAAAGAAGAATGATGATAGAAATGTGAATGAATTTGGATGTCCCAAAATGGCTTTTACTCACTCCTATCCCTTCCCTCTCCCCAGGATCTTAGGTTTTTATGGAAAACATATTTGTAATGCATTTGATTGCATCAATGCAGGGGAAAATAAGATTGGCATAAAGGTAAACAACTGGCAAATTATTCATAACTCAAAATCTGCCCAATGGTTTTTTGTTCCAAAAGTGCAGAAATTAGAGACTGCTCACCAGATGTTATAAAGAAATTACTAATTTAACTGCTAAACTGCTAAAAGGTTCACTCGGGTAATATTTTCCTTCAGAAAATGTCTGTGTCTTGTTAAATGTTTATTGAATACTATAATGATATTACATTTTCTGTTAAACAATATTGACATTTTTGAATAAAAAAAAGGTTGGGTGGGTTTGGGGGGGTTTTATACAGACAGGATATGTAATGTGAACATCTGGTAGTAACCTTATGTGTGGCATCGAAGCGAAAAACAAAAAAACAAAAGCAATGGGGTTGGAAAACATAATTACTTCTTGCCAATGTTTTTTCTATGTATTTTTAATACTAACTAGCCTTCATAACCTAGGGTATGATTAAGCACTAAACTTTCTCGCTATCGGTGAAACGTTTAAAGACAAATCACTAGCAAATCCTCAGCAAGCTAGTAACTAGTGAAGTAAGAATATATTTAGCAATGAGACAGCTGTTCCTTGAGCAACAACCCAGCTGTTTGGCTTGAAGGATGTCTGTTAGAGTTATTAATCATATTAAAAATAGAAAACAAGTAACATCATAAAGCAAGAAACAGGCTTTTTAATGGAAAGTCTATCATGGCAACGAGACCAACAGTAATAGAAAAGGTTAGTTTTAAAGGTAGAAATATTCTAGTGGCTATCATAAAAGTGGTTAAAAAGAGCACATCTAATATCGCTGCTATTGACTGAGTTTCCATTCTCCATTCAATGAATGATGCCCATGTAAAAGCATTTCAAAATGCTTTGTATTAGAGAGTTTTCCATACCACTCCCTCCTCAAGACCTTTTATCAAATTGCTGTAAAGAAGCATAGTAGGCTCATATGTGCTCTTGGCTGATTGCACTAGTACCATACCCTTTTGTTTTCTTTTCCCATTGGGTAATGGATGACAGAAATTTGGCTCTCCCTAGGCTTGGGAACAATCCATCGCCCCAAGATTCTGATTTCTATTGGAGATTGGAATAGGGAATACATATACCATTATACTATTTAGGCATAATTGTACAGTCAACCTTCCCTTTATAGGGTTTCCCTGTCATGCAGAGGATTTAATCAAAAGAATCAGTCAGCTCTATAACATTCACATTTCAAAGACTGACGCAAGGCATAAGCATTTAAACTGTAACTCTCACTATTTAAATAGGTGTTCCTGGCTGAGACATCTTCAACGTCAAAAACTACATTATTTATAGATACGACCAGGTCCTGGCTCCCTTACCTGCACAAGTAGCCCTGTTGGCCACGTCCAGGTGAGAAGGGGCATGATCTTGCAACAGCACAAATTGCCTCAGCACATGCCCCTGCACATGCAGCTTGTTGTGAGACAAATTGTCCTACAATGTTCAAAACACCCTTGTCCAGCTCCTCCCGGCTCTTCACTCAGGGAGCGCTGGAAGCCTTACCTTGTGGCCTGGTGGCATGTTGGAGCAGCAGGGACAGCACAGAGGACTATCTAGCAGCCAGAGCATTGCTCTGGACAGCCTGGCCTCTGTTTGTGCCAGCACACACTTGTTTTGCTTGCATTGCGCTGCTTTTTGTTCTAGCAGATTTTTTTGCTACTGGGAAATCCCAGTAGCAAATTTTGCCACTGCATTTTACATTTGAATGTTTTAATGTTCATTGTGTGTAGTTTGTGGCACCACAAGATGGTTCATGGCACCACAAACTGGATGCCTCTGCTCATCTGGATGCAGCCATTGACTATTAAACTACAAAGCCAATGGCACTTTATCGTGCATCAGCAGATGCATGACGAATAGGTCCAAGGAGGTGATACTTCCCCTCTATCGGGCGCTGGTCAGACCGCAGTTGGAGTACTGCATGCAATTCTGGGCGCCGCAATTCAAGAGGGATGCGGATATCCTAGAGAGGGTCCAGAGAAGGGCCACTCGTATGGTTAAGGGCTTGCAGGCCAAGCCCTATGAGGAGAGACTAGAGAAACTGGACCTTTTCAGCCTCCAAAAGAGAAGGTTGAGAGGCGAACTTGTGGCTGCCTATAAGGTCATCACGGGGGCACAGAAGGGAATTGGGGAGGATTTATTCACCAAGGCGCCCCCGGGAGTTACAAGAAATAATGGCCACAAGCTAGCAGAGAGCAGATTTAGATTGGACATTAAGAAGAACTTCTTCACAGTTCGAGTGGCCAAGGTCTGGAACGGGCTCCCAAGGGAGGTGGTGCTCTCCTCTACCCTGGGGGTCTTCAAGAGGAGGTTAGATAAGCATCTAGCTGGGGTAATCTAGCCCCAGCACTGTTCCCTGCCTATGCAGGGGGTCGGACTCGATGATCTATTGAGGTCCCTTCCGACCCTAACATCTATGAATCTATGAATCTACAGCCAACTCTGCCTTGCTGAATTGGACCTACCTGTACTTGTTCCTGAGAATGACCTGTGTTACTAAAAAAATCAGGATTTGGTCAACAGTATTATCTTTTAAACACGTAAAAAAGCCCCCTTCTTCTGGATAACTTGCTTTTGAAATGAACAAATAGATGAAGAAGGAGCCATTTTAAATTATCTTGCACCTGACTTATTTTTCTTTCCTTTTTTTATCTATAGACTTACACCGGACTTATTTTTCTTTCCTTTTTTTATGTATAGACTTTTTTTTTTTTATCCTGATAGGGTACATCACCTAGGATGAGGAAATACTGGCATAGGCAGACCATTGTTAAGAATTATTTAGCCTAATATATGATGTTTAAATTGGCCCAATATTTAGAGTTCTGGTTTGTGGTTAATGCAAAGTTCAAGAGGTCTTTGAAAAATGGGATTTCCTATTCATGGGAAATTTCAACACATTGAAATAACCAAATAAGAAGTTTGAATATTTAAATTTTTCCAAAAAATAAAATAGAAATGTTTAAAAAGAAAATAGAACTACCAATCAAAATATAATATTTTAACCAATGTGAATAGATTTTTTCATGTTGACATTCCCAATTGAAGAATCAAAAAAAATATAGTTGAAATATATGTGTTTCTTATGATCATTGTCAATAATGGTAAAGCTACTTAGCCTAATATAAATATATTTTGGCCAAAACATTTTAACCAATTCAAAAGTCTACCATAGAGTAAAGATTTGCATTAAAAATTATGTAGAATATTTTAGCATAATGATAATTGGATTTATCCTAGCATAATTAATCAGTAACTCCACTGAAACCAGCTGATTTACCTCTATATAAAATCAGGGTAAGATCCTCATCAAGCTGAAATACTGAATATTATGGCAACTTATCTGTGCCCACACATGATACTGAAGCCAGCATGAATGCTATGGATATATATTAATACACTAAACGTTGATGAAATCATTATTAATTTTTTTTTAAACATAATTTCCATTAGAACAACATTAAGGCAGGGCTTTCAGTTGTACTTCCAGTTCTGGCTTCTTTTGTTTTTATTTGAAAGTAATTAAAAGTCCAGGCTGACTTTCCTTGAAGGTAATGGAAAGATTCCTAGGAAAGATCTCTTACTAGGCTCTTCTAGGACATCTATCTCCTGTAGCTGCCAGTAAGCGTACCAGCCAGTACCAGTTACAAAGATGCTTCAGAGTCTCTTCAGTAGCCCAGGAACTGGACTTTTTTTTTCAGTTTCTCAGTCTCTCCTTTAGCAAAAGATCTAAGCATAGGAAGTTAATTTAAACTAGAACCCACTGGCTCCAATAATCTAGATTGTAAAAAGAAGTTAAATGGTTTAATAAAGGTGCCAGTATTTTCTATGTACATAAAAAAATTATGAGCATTTATAATAAAACCAACTTTTGGGGGGGAGGGTTATAACTTGATTTCAAAGATAGGTCTGAGATTAAAATGTATCACACTTAATCTGCTAGAAATTAATATTATTTTTTTTGATAAAGGTAGCATTTGAGTGATTAAGGTTTAAAATGTTATTAATGTCAAAGGCTTGTATTTGAATTTTCATAATGAAAAAAAACCCTCTGTAATTTCAAATTGTGAGTTCCTCAAATAGATTTGTCATTTCAAATCATTTGATAAATGTTTTTGCAAATCTTTTTATTCCTGAATTACTTAACAATCCTGGATATTCACAACTGAAACTACACTGGTTACTTGCAGCGGGCCAGAAAAGTCCCAAAGAAGTTTTTGTTTTAACTTTTGCCTGACTAAATTAATGTACGAGCAGTTCTGGTGAAATATTTGTGAGTACAAGTGTAAAATCTCTAGGGTTCCACAAACATTCATACATTTGAAATTTCTTTCAGTGAACCTACACACATTTATCAAAGAGCAGGGGCAAAAGAAGCACAAATGCCTCCAGAGCAATTCAGTTGATCTGTGAAATGAACAGGCATGCTGATGGTGCTTAAATAAATAATGTTATGGTCAAATCCAATCAGTGTTTTCTTTGAGAAGCTCACTCATTTCAATGCGTCTTCAGTCTGCTCCTCTGGGCCCCCTTCAGTGCATACCACTGAATATCACTTTCACAGTGTATCTTTTGGTATTGCGCATCTACCTCCAAAGCTATGGAATGACTGATACTGATTTAAAGATTTGTCATTTGAAATGTTCCTGCCCATTTTTCAACAGGGCTGCAAGGTTTTGTTTATTGCAAGCATGCTTACTTCAGTGCAGTAATGTTAGGACTTCTGTTCTCATACCAAATTAAGGAACTTTTGCAAAAAAACCCCTGCAGTCCTTTGATGCCACTGATTGGAAAATTAATACATACCTACCTTTTCTTTTTTTTTTAATATAAACAATTGAATAAAGCAGTTACCCACTAATCAGGATATAATGAGAGATGAAAAAGTTTGAAACATACTATATGGGCGCATCTACACATGCACATTTACTGCACAGTAACAAATTACTGAGCAATACAGGCACTTGTCTACACTGCACATTGGTAATGCACAGTAAATTTGGTGACTAATGCAGACTTGAGTGTAAATTTGATACCTGCATGGTGCAGATATCGAATTTCTGCCCAATTAGTTAATGCACAGTATTGGGACTAACTTTAGTCCAAAGTCAGTCCACACAGTGTTAATGCACTTTAATGCCTATACATGTAGATGATGACCTACTTCCGCTTACTATGCAGTAAATTTTAGTCGATGTAAATGCAGATAGACACGCCCTCTGTCTCCTAGAAAAGTATGATAGGTTAAGAAGTGAGTCTTTTGAGAAGGGAACTTATTCCAAGAGGTCATTTTTCAGTTTCTCTATGCTATCACACAGTAGCAAATCCATGAATAGGGTAAGAGGAGTGTGCTCTCTCTACACTTTGGCTGTGCCCTGCCTGCATAGTGAGTTCTGAGCTCACCCGCAGATCTGCACAGGGTCTTGGCTGAAGCCCTTGCTGTCACACTGCTACAGAGTTGGGGGTATGAAGGCTGATGCTTTCAACCTTTCCCTCCCTCCCCTTCCCAACTGAACTCAGTAGTAGAGGAAAGGAGAGGATGGCAGGGGCTATGAGTAGATCTCACACTAGGAGCTCATGTGGGACACAGTGAAAGGGGGTGCAACCAGGTTGAATCTGCCCCCGTTATCACCACTTCTCATATTGTAATCAGTAAAGTATTCAGTTGTGGATGAAGAGTGGACTCTTCCACTCTTGAAACAAGGTATTGTGAAAGGTTCACCCAGAAGTGTCTCTAAATAATCTAAAGGTGATGCAGTGCTGCAAACATTTCTGGATTCTGTTTGTATCCACGCCTGAAAACAGGCTGTGCAAAATTTTGGCTTGGACACTGAATTTATATAAGTATATGCCTGGTGACTTTTTAAGATACCACATCCCCGGTTCTAAAGGATGCCTAACATTAGCACACACTTTCTGCTTTCCCCAGAGTCCCTGTGAAAATATGTATTGAATTCTGTGTTACCCCTGACCTTGTTTTTGTTTGCCTTTTCACTTTAAAACTTTCATTGTGAAAATATGAGGAAATGAGAATGAAATATGCTCCTTGGCATGAAGAACAAAAGATTGGCTATTATGGAAGATTTATGTTAAATAAGTCTTCGTAAGTTTGGGGTCTTCACAGTATGATCAGTCCTTTTGCCTCAGAAGCATTCTTTCTTCCATTCAGCACTTCTTCCATTTAGGCTGTTGCTTCTGCACTTTTAGCTTGTTGCGTAAGCCACTATAGAGGGAAGGGAAATCTACAGTCCACCTCATTTCCATCCACTTTGTAGTGATAAGTGCCCACAGGGTGTGCTCTTACGGGTAGGAGATGCAACTATGAGTGGCCTTTGTGTGCAGCATGTGATAAGGGAACCTTCTGCTCTTTTCTTTTAGTACAGTAGCAGTGGAAAGGGCTATATTCTTGCTGGTTCAAGTTCACTTGTGGCCAGCACCAGATATAGTTTGTCTCCAGGGACCAACCCTTGTGGGCATGTCCTCACATGCAGGGCCATGCAGTTGCCATGGCAAAAATAGCAGCAACACAAATTTGTGCCACTGCTTTGTGTGTCTGCGCATGCCCCTGCATGTGAGGTTGGTGCAGGGTAAATTTTCCTGGGTGGAGTACAGGAGGCTGGGGCCAGCACCTGTACTGGCCTCTGCAGCCTTACCTGGGGTCCTGGGGCCCTCCTGGGGCAATGGTAGTAATTCAGGCACTTGGAGCCTGGCCAGCCAGAGTGTGGCTCTGGCCGGCCAGGCTCTATTTCTGGCAGTGCCCAATGCTGCCACATGCTGCATGCTGCTTTTTAAAGCAGTTCTTTTTTTTTGACACCAGGATCTCCCAGTGTCAAATTTTGGCATCACGCTGCAAATCTGCCCTGCGGTGAATCAGTGCATCTGCTCTGCATGCAGTCTGTGGCACCTCAAACAGGTTTGAGGTGCAGCAAACCATACATACATGCTCGTCAGGATGTGCCCTGCAGCGGCTTCCACACAAGCAGGGGCATGTGTTTGCAGCAGCACAAATAGTAGCGACACAAATTTGTGATGCTACTCTGTGCCACAGTGTGTGCCCCTGCCTGTGCACTTTGCAGCCCATAGCTGCCTGCTTCCCTGTCTCTGTGCGCTGCGGAAACCCCACGCCCCAGCCAGCCACTTCCCAGCTGGCTGGGGCATAGTATGCCTCAAGACAGAGGAGCAGGCAGCCCTGGGCTGGTTGCTCCCTGATCTCGAGAAACACTGCGCCCCAGCCAGCTGCTCTATGGCTGACTGGGGTGCAGTATGCCTCACCAAAAGGCTCCGCAGCAGAGCCCCTGCACTGAGGCACACGGAGACGGGAACAGCCACCCCAGGGCTGTCTGCTCCCCCATCTCAAGGCACCCTGCATCCCAGCCAGCCATGGTAGGCTGGGGCACAGTGTGCCTCAGCACAGGTATTCCTCAGCACCTGGAGCCGTGGGTTGCCTGCTCTCTCATCTCTGCATTTGTCCTGGAGCATGCCACTTCGGTGTGCTTTGTGCCACTTTTCTTTTTCAGGGTTTTTTTCTTTGCTGCCAGGAAATCCCAATAGCAAATGTTGCCTTGGCACTGCAAATTAGCAGCGCCGCACATGATTTAATGTGCAACTCATATGCCTGCATGTCTGGATCCAGCCTGTGAGCGTTATCTCTGTATCATTTTGTGAGTGTAATCTCCTTATGTACAGTACCTTGATTTCTTTATGCTTAGTTCTATGCAGTTCAAAATACAGTGTTTGATACATTCAGAAAATATCCCATCTACTAAAGCACAGCAATCATTTTCTTTTAAAATGGAGAGAGAATTTCATCATTCATGAACAAATCCAGGAGTGCCGGTGGTCTAGTCACTCACAAGTTTACAGGGCAATAAAAAGAGACTGTTTTCTTTAAGATGCTGTGGTGATTTCTTCACTCATCAAAGTGTTCTCTGAATTGGCTTGGTCCTTTGAAAGGGTCCTTATAAGGCTTTGTATCATGAGAACTACTTGTTTTTGCATCAACCTCTTTTTTAAATAATGTTTTTCCACACTGGCATGCAAAATAAAGGATACAAGAAAATAATTCTTTTTTTCTTAACACCCTCAGCCATCAGGTCTGTACACCAAATACATCAGTAAAACATGTATTGGTAGCACTAAGAAATCAGTTACCCTCAGTAGTCTTTCCATGGAATGCTTATGTTAAAATAACTCTAAAAAACACATAATGTGTATTTAAATATACCATGTACCAGAAATAGCAAAAACCTAACTAGCTGGTTAGAATAAAATACAAATATAATTTTTAAAAGTGAGGAATGGAGTTTTTTTATATTAAATTTTCAGACCCTTCTAAATGACCCCATAGTTTGTTTAAAAAGAAAAACTGGAAACATTTTATATAAAAATAACACTATCATTTTTCTTTCAATTTTTCAAAATATAAATTGTCATGGACATTTGATTTTTCCTTTTTTACCCCTTACCAGCTCTCTAATTATGTATATATTTGTTTTCAGCATGATAGCTGAGGCTGCTTTGTGCCAGTTGTAGATGCTGATGTACTGTACACTGCAGAGTGCTTCCAGTCCTAGATTATAACTAGGGACCTACATGATAATGCAATTTTCACAGAAACAGAGATTCTGGGCAGGCTCCATGAAAAAGCATGGGTTTGCAGGGCTATGGGGGTAGTGAAGCAACAACAAAAAAAGTTGCAAGAATAGAAAAGGATGGGAAGCCTTGGGGTCCTGAAGCATGGGGGAGAGAGGGAGGGAGAGGAAACAAATTAGAGGCTGAGACTCTGACATAGGCTCAGTCCAGGAGGCAGTCTGGGGCCAGCCAGGGAAGTGGGAGGCTGGTTTTGGAACCGGCTTTTAAAGCACCCCACAGGCATGCTGTTGCAGCATGAATGCTCCTGCCTGAAGAAGAGCAGGGGTGAACCCTAAGAAATCCTCTAAGACAGCCAAATACATTTCAGCACTGGATGAGACAGTATCCTTCAGGGACCTTGCATGCAGATAGAGGCAGACTCTTCTGTACCTCCTGCAGTGTAAGTTTGGATGTGTTGAGCTTGTCATTTAGAGTCTGAGGCACACACAAAGTGGAAGACTGTTGCAGAGACTGAAGGTCAGAGCAAGAAGCAAGCGACCATGTCCTCCCTCTTAGAAAGGACCACCAAAAGCAGCTTGGCAAGGTGAAAGTTGGCATTTTCCCGCATGGAGGCTTTTGCAGCAGTGAACATCCTGCTGGAGAAACTTGATCACCCAAAGTGAAGAGACTACCTGAATCAAAACATGCCAAAATTCTGGCAGTTTTCCATGTGCCAACAAGCTTTGCCAGAAATAGCTCTCTGCAGTGCTTGCTTCATATGTACAGTTCACAAAGGCTCCCTTGGCAGAGTGTTACTTCTCCATTGTGGCTGATGAAGCCACTGACCCTCATCATAACTATGTGCTGTACATTTTATTTGTACTGGGGAGCTGGACAGACAAGGACCTGCCTGTAGTTCAAACTGAGATGGTCCATCTCATGTCTGTCAATTTTTCTTGTGTGTGTCAAGCTATTGTGAATTAATTGTCAGCTATGGCATAGACTTTAACAAGATCTCAGCATTCCTGTCTGACAGTGCCATATACGTATGCAAGGCTTTCTCCGATGTGCTCCAAGGAATGCTGCCCAACACTGTTCATGTCACCTGCAAAGCTCACGTTCTGTCCTTAGTAAGTGACATCAGATGCACGCAGTTCCCAAATGTGGATAACCTGGTGTCTTCTTTCAAGGAAGTCTTCAAGCATGGTTCAGGCCATAAGCTCTAGTACAGGGAGTCCATCTCCAGTCAGAGTGGGGACTCACATGGCACTGTTTCACTGCCACAAGAGCCTGGTCTCACACAGTGGAATTCTTTGCTCCATGCAGTCTGTTACCCACCAAACATAGGCAGCACTACGAGCAGTTTGTGGGTGAGGAACTGGAAATCACACCCAGCATACATACAGTGCATGCTTACACTTCACGATCTTTTAAGGCAAGGTGATATTCAAGATCAAGCGATATTTGTGGCTGACAATGCCACCAGATTCATGGCGCTCTTGACATGGTTTGAAGAATGGCAAGCTGTAATCCACCATGCACACAACAAGCTGATGGATTTGATAAGTTGGGTCAAAGACAGGGCATCACAAGAACTGTCAAGCTGTCCTCATTAAAATCAGTGCAGAAGGGACCTGTTCCAGGCAATAGCTGTGAACCTGAGCCAGTACTACAGATATGAGCTGTCACTGCCACCATGCTTCAGACAGCCAGTTGCCCCCTTTCTTAGTGCTGTTCACCTTTTGGACCCCAACCAGGTGCCTTTGCTGAGTTTTGACCTTCAGCTACAGAAAGCAATCCCAGGGTGGGGGAAAGAGCATAATGAGTGTGCTGCTTATGTGAACTTCATGTAACTGAACTTCATCAAAGGGTGCTTGTGCCTGTGCCTGTGTTCTGGGACTCTGTCTGTGACTGATTTCCCATTCTTTATACCCTGGAAAGACACTGCCTCACTGTTCCAATAAGCTCAGTAGATGCTGAGCATGCCATCCCAGTGTATGGACAAGTGTTCATCCCACAGAGACAAAGAATGTCTCCAGCAACTATGGCCGGGTGTAGCATGCTTGCATTTAATACCTAGCATGAAGAGCCTGTTTCAACGTTAGCATTCAGTTTCAGTAAACTTCTTTTTATAATGTCCTTTAATAAAGTGTATACAGTTGGTATTAGTAATAATTCATGTTGCACATAGCACAGCTTTATTTTCATAAAGTATTTCAGTTTAGAGTTTAATTAAGTGTTTAGATGGTATTATTTAATAAAATATATGTAGTTTCATAGATTTCATAGATTTCATAGACATCAGGGCTGGAAGGGACCTCGGAAGATCATCGAGTCCAGCCCCCCACCCAAAGGGCAGGAAGTCAGCTGGGGTCATAGGATCCCAGCAAGATAAGCATCCAGTTTCATCTTGAAGGTGTTCAATGAAGGCGCTTGAACCACCTCTGGTGGCAGGCTGTTCCAGACCTTGGGGGCTCAGACAGTAAAGAAGTTCTTCCTTATGTCCAGCCTGAAACGATCTTGAAGTAGTTTGTGACCAAGTTCACGCGCCGCCTTTACCCGGGGCCAAGATCTTGAGCACCCAGACTTCGCTGGTACGCCCCAGAGTTTACCCCATCTGGTATCAAGGGGGACCCCAGAACTCGCCTGCCACGACTTTGATGACGCTTTCAGTGGGGGGTCTTCCCTCGGGGCATCCCCCGGTGCTGGCGCACTTCCTTGCGGGAACTCTCGGGGCTCCGTCCTCCCCTACACCCCGGCCATA
>NW_005842023.1:1553652-1564755 GCF_000455745.1 Alligator sinensis | reverse complement strand
GGGGCGGCGGGGGGCTCCGTGGTTGCTGGAGGGTTTTGGGGGGCTTCTGGGGGGCTTCGGGGGAGCGGGGGCACAGCGAGCTTTCACCCGCGCGTCTCTCGCTGCTTCCGAGCCTAACTCGGAATAATGTTATCATTTAATAAATTGTGTGTAGATGGTATTATTTGCAAATAATGGTGTGCATAGCTTTATTTTAATAAGATCCGCGCGTCTCTCGCTGCTTCCGAGCCTAACTCGGAATAATGTTATCATTTAATAAATTGTGTGTAGATGGTATTATTTGCAAATAATGGTGTGCATAGCTTTATTTTAATAAGATGTTTCTTTTTAGACCTTAAGTGCTGAGATCACTTAATAACATGTCAATTAATGGCTTTCTATGGCCATTAATTGAAGTATTATTACACAATCTAAGTGGCAGTTAATGGCTTCTGCCAGTTTAATCCTCTGATTAAGCCTGCAGAACCTGTTAATTGATGCATTACAATCTAAGTGGCAGTTTGGGGCCATCTGCAGGGAGGGGTGGGACTACCAAGGCCCTTCAGCCAATCAAAGGTATGGGGTGGAGGGCTGCCACACTCAGCCTACTGTCAGCCCTGGGATCTGCCTACGAAATTGGCCAGCCACTGCCTCAGGTTTGGTAAACCCCTAATTAAAACAAGAGACCGGTGAAATGGAGGAATAGAAGATGAACTGGAACACTAGAAAGACTTATATTTACACAAAGGCCAGTAGATTATGCCCTACTGCATACCATTTTCAACTGTTTTGTAGGCCTTCTGACAGAGCTGTGTGTTAAAGAGGTTTCTGACAATAATGTACACCAGGGCTGTTCAGCTGGTAATCCACAGGCCTTGTGCGGTCCGTGAGGGACTAGCATGCAGCCTGCAGGCTCCCACCCTGCCAGCGTTCCCCTCAGTGCTTCTGGTGCGGTGGTGGCCAGGGGCTCCAGGTTCCCTCTCCTCCCTGGCTTGTGCTCTCTGCCCCCAGTCATGCACACACATGGATGAGGGAGCTGAGCTACTCATGCTGCACATGTGGCACGAAAAAGCCAGGATGTCCACGCTGCATGCAATGGCAGAGGAGGGAGCTGCCAGTGTGGCATGCACAGCAGGGAAGATTGTGTTCCCATGCTCCATTCACAGCAGGAAGGAGTGGGGTTCCCTGCACACCTGCGGAGCAGAGAGAGACAGTATGCTCAGTGGCGGGGACAGGGTTGCTGCTGAGAAGTTGAACAGCTGTGATGTACATGAAGCAATCAAACTGAAAGGAAGTGATATTTATGGAAGAAACTGTGTCTGATGTGACATAGGGAGAATCGTGGTACTTAGAAATTATTCTTTTGGCTAGCTGGCTTGCCATAGAGAGGAAATGGCTTCACAGTAGTCCATACTCCAAGATACTCTGGTTTAGGAACACTCAATGTATTATAGATCTGTTGTCAAAAATGAGATCTTCAAATCCCAAGCAAAGAGAAAGAGGTTGGTTCACTGCTGACCTCATGAACTGAATTGCAAGACATACACAGGTGCCTCAGTTTACTTTTAGAAGCACAAAAGCAAATCAAAGCAAAGATGAAGGTCATCTTCATTTCAAAACTCGCCCTGAAATTTGTCACTATTTGAGTGGTTAGGGCCTAATCCAAAGCCAAGGAAGTAAAAGCAACCAAATAATTTCAAAGCACTTTGGAGCACACCTTTATGCACAAGCAAGCTAACCAAAAACTAGGTGAATTTCTTAATTTAATCTTTCTTGTGACCTTAAATTAAGACATTATTGTATTTTATGAACTGCTATACACGCCAGTGCTTTTTACATGAATGCTTCTAAGATCCAAATGCTATGAAGTACAGAAATGGATCACTACAAAATTATATCTTAAATACTAGCCCCATCAAATGTCATTTTGCTGTCCCATCATACACATTCCCTCTTATGAAGTGGTTTTTGAGCCTTGAGACTCATGGGAATTATTTGTTTCTGGAGCTCCTCTTTTCAGTTTTACCCTTTATTTGTGTGTGTATGCACGTGTGTGTGTGTGTATGTGCACACGTATGTATACAAACCTAGCACCATTTCCACTTCTTCACTTTTAACATCCTCTTTCAATAGACATCTACACACCACTTATGTCCTTTTGCTATAAAGACATAATTATAGTCTTAAAAAGTTAATGCTAAGCCTCATTGCTTTCTTTCAGCACTTGGCTGAACTAATAAATCATCATGATGGCAGCTACTAAAGACTGAGTCAAGCACCAACTGAAATAAATATTCTTTTGCTGGATCTCAGTCAGCCCTGCAACCATTATGTTCAACACTTTCTGACTAGCCTGCCCCATGTGCCCAACTAAACTATGTTGAATAAAGTTGGCGAGCTGTCAGCTGCATGCTTATTGCTCTGGCTATTCTCACATCTTCAAAATCTTATACGGGGAAGAGCTATTTTGTTGTGCAAGCAGAAGGCTAGGACTCAGGAGAGCAGGTTGAAGTTACCACCTCTGTCTCAGAATTCCTAAGTAATGTGGGGCAAACTACTTAGGCAGAGATTCACAAAAGAACATCTAAAACAGGGCTTACGTGGGATTTAGGCACCTATGTCCAAAAGAGCAGCTCACACCTCAAGAACTTCTTGGTGCTTAAGGGCACCTATACATTTGCAGAGAGACTGCTCCAATGCGCTGTAATTACAACTCATTGGAGCAGGCTCAATTACTCAGGTCTGCTGAATCATGGTAATTACTGTGTTCCAACAAACCCCAGCATCACATGTATCAGCATCCCCATGCTGAAAAATGGCGGTGGGGGCACTATCTAAAGTTCATTCAACAGGCTTTAGTTAAAGCACTCCACTACCATTTTTCAGCATGGGGACATTGACACACGTGATGCTCCAGGCACTTTAAGTAGAGCGGCTCTTGGAGCTACTCTAATTCAAGTGCGCCTCCCCACCACCTCCTGAAGCATGTTTATAAATGCCCTAAATTTTCTGAGGTAAAGCTGACTTAATGTGTCTCAGGTTCAGCTAATTGCACATTGCTAGAAACATTGCCATCTTGCCTGAGCTGAACGTCTACGGGCCTCTGTCTCATCTAAGCTCATATGAGATTCACAAAATAGGCATTTCCTTGTCTAAGTCCTCTGTTTGGCCTGGTGGGGTACAGATGCTTAAAGCACTTTAAAGGCCATCTCAGAACATTGTTACGCTTAAAGTCACATTTTTAAAGAATGTAACTATGATGTTAACTGAGGAGTAGCTGTAGTAGTAAACTGAGTAGCAGCAGCTAAGGAGCTGAGCCTTTTCATTGTTTAGCAACCTGCGAATCACAGACTCTACTTTTTCTTTTGCCCAGTAAGTGGCAGAAACTGCTCTTATTATATTCTCACACATAATGTGCATTCCAACTTCCAGCAGCTTTTTTTTTCTTTTTTTGAAAAAAAGTTGGATTTGGTATGTAAAGAAATGGTAGTCTTTTACCCAATGACTGCTTAATAAATAAACAGTCCCAGGAGCCAGGGACCAGAACATAGGGCTTCTTCCCTCTCGGCATATGTAGTAAGGAATCACCATGAGGCACTTGGGCTAAGTACAGACAGTCAAAAAACCTGAGGCCAAATAGATTTAATCTTTGCAGAGTACTCTAATTTGCAGAGATTAAACTAAGAAGCCAATGAACAGACATTCACTTTTGTTTAAGGAAATGCAGCCACATGCCTGCAGTGGCTCAGGCCAGAAGTTG
Organism: Alligator sinensis; assembly: GCF_000455745.1. NCBI lineage: Eukaryota > Metazoa > Chordata > Crocodylia > Alligatoridae > Alligator > Alligator sinensis. The sequence goes on along the minus strand of NW_005842023.1, from coordinate 1,561,016 downwards.
GGGGGCACTAGAGCATGCCTCCCAGCCTGCCAGCCACTGCCAAAGGGAAGGGAACTGAAGCTCGAAGGCTTTTCCCCAGTGGCGACGCATAGTGGGTACACAGGGGTGCATGTGCACCCCGTGAGAGTGCCAGTGCACCCCCTGACTGGCCGCGCTCGCCTCTTAGATGATGGGCAGGGGGGGAAGGCAGGAGCACAGGTGCCCCCCACAAGTGCCAGCCAATCACTACAGCCACTCCCAGAAGCAGCTGAAATGATCATCCTGGGAAGCAAGATGGGCCGCAGGGGGACGCCCCCGGGTAGTGAGATTGGCCGCTGAGGCACTCCGCCCTAGGCAGTGTGATCAGCCATGGGGGACTCCCCTGGGCAGTACAATTGACCACGGGGGGATTCCCCCCAACCCCAGTCAGCAGGACTGGTTGCAGGGGGGGCACGTGCCCCCCCCCCGACTAAGGCAACACCAGTTGCCCATGCTTTTCCCCCCTCCCTGCTTGAGCAGAGCAGGTATGGCCAGGCTCCAGCCTGGGGCTAGCATGCTGGAGGGTGGAGGTTTAAATCCCCTCCCTGGTTCACATGGGACCCCAGCCTGGGTTTGCCTGGGTGGAGGGTGGGCAGTGCCTGCCAGACTTCTGCCGCTCCCCATTCAGTGCAGGGGGGAAGGGGAGCAGTCCCTGCCAGGCTGAGGAGGGGGTGGGTGGGGAAAAAGTTAGTGGCATTGAATTCATAAAAGCTTGAACAAGAATAGTCCTTTCTTTGAAGCGAGCATGTATTAAACACAGCAATTTGCAACCTTAAGCACACAACAAAGAACAACCAAAAATTTTCACCTAAGCTAAAATGCAGCCCAGTAAAACACAGTGAGAGTGCACACAACTTAGTCTAACTTAAAATGGAATGTAATAAACCAAAAAGACTAGATGGGGCTCTTTAGCCTAGAAAAGCGCAGGCTCAGGGGTGATCTGATGGCCACCTATAAGTTTATCAGGGGTGACCACCGGTATCTGGGGGCACGTTTGTTCACCAGAGCGCCCCAAGGGATGACGAGGTTGAATGGTTATAAACTACTGCAAGACCATTTTAGGCTGGACATAAGGAAGAATTTCTTTCCTGTCCGAGCCCCCAAGGTCTGGAACAGCCTGCCATCGGAGGCGGTTCAAGCACCTACATTGAACACCTTCAAGAGTAAACTGGATGCTTATCTTGCTGGGGTCCTATGACCCCAGCTGACTTCCTGCCCTTCAGATAGGGGGCTGGACTCGATGATCTTCTGAGGTCCCTTCCAGCCCTAACGTCTATGAAATCTATAAAAACCTTGCATAAATCTTATGTACTCCGGAGGGCAGAGTGTCTCCTTACAGCAGTACGGTATTCAGAAAGTCCTTCTTGGGGATTCAGCAGGTAATCTCAGGTGTTGGAATGGAGATCCCATAGGCCTCATCTCTACTTGGGTTTGTACAGGTGCACTTGCACCCCCTTCTCCCCCTTGGGTGCCTTGACATTAGCATGCTTGCCACCTATAGTACTTGTGGCAGGACTCTCGTGCATTCAATGTATTTTGTCTCTTCTTAGGTATTCCAGTCTCTCAGCTTTTACAGGTTCTGCTTTATAATGTAAATGTAGGTCTCTGCTTTCTTTGGTCACACTGACCCAAGGAGTCTGGGACCCTATCCTCTTCCCTTAGCTCCATCTCCAGCATGTACATGTGATGATTGTGCCAGCTCTTTGCCAACACCTCCCACCTCTCATTCTGATCCTTCAGAGCTTGGCCCTGTGCTCACAGGGCCAGTCCCTCCAGCCCTGGTTCCCTAGCCTCTATCCCCTTCCCCATGGCCTGGCGGAGCTGAGAGGAATTATGCTCCCTCCCATTATCAACTGCTTGCCTCAGTCTTTGCCAGTAGTGTGAGGGGGTGGAGTCTGCTGGTCTTCTGCTGGCCCCCTACAAGCAGACTACAGCTGGGGTCCCATGTGGGTGGGAGAAGGGGTTTAAGCCCCCCTCCCTCCCCTCTACCTGAGCCTGCCTGCCCACACCCCCTGCCCCCTGCCCCCTCCTCTCCACCGGGGAAAAGTCTGGCAGGGGCTGCCTCCCCACTCCTGAGGCAGACCCAGCAGCAGTCCACAGCTGGGTTTCCCACCCCCTTGTCAGCCAGCCCTCACTACTCCAGCTAGGGAGTAGAGGGGCAGGGCCAACCGTGCTCTCTGGAGCAGACAGCACAGCCCAACCCGGGCTGGGGGACTCTGGTTTAACTAGAACCAGGAAGAGGCCTGAGACAGAAGTTTCATAAACTGGTTTGACCTAAATCAGTTAAGTCTGTCAACCAGGTTGATCTTAAACCAATTTCCGCCATTTTGAAACTGGTTTATGTGCACTGAACTTCTGTTCTGTTACAGGTTTAAACCAGTTTCTGATCACTTAAAATGATTTGTGTGTAACTTCTGCCCCTAGCCTTGGAGTTTTAAAATACCTGAATCTTCCCAATTAGCATTTCACCATTGACCAAAAAACACCAGCACTGAAGGAGATTCTCACACTTAGACACTGCTGTTGCTCTCATAATTCTATACATGTTCAGTTCTTGCTATTTTGCCATCATAAAACTCCAAATTAGGTTGATTTCTCCTGCTGAGAGATTTAATTATTGGTACATGTTCACTACAGGAATGATGAAAGCAAGCTAGAATTACTGGTGAGTAGACTAACGCAATCCAGAATTATGATGAAAGTGAGCCATGATTGATCACTGACTGATGTAAACAAAAGATTATTGGGCTTGAAGCATGTGTAATTAAAAGTGCATGATACTTCAGCTGAATATTACATTTCAAACAGAGGACAAAACACTGTATTTGTCTTGTAACAGTGAAAGCTTTTGAGCGCAAAATTAGCTAATTTTGAGTTTGAACTTGGCTTGTGTATTTTGCTGTGCAAGTTACACAGGAGTCTAATTCAGTACTCTTCTAATTTCAGTAAAATGTCACCCACTTTTACAATAAAGTTGACTTTGGTATATGAAAAATAAAATGGTGTGCACTGTTCCTATAAAACTAAAACATGACGCATAGCAAAACTAAAATGTGACACACAGCAAACCAGAAATGCAGCGGCTTAATTGGGCCCTGAGAGGACCAAACCTCTCAAGCAAAATTAGTCTGTGGCCATTTAGTCCAAGATAATGGTTATTCATCATGGACTCTGGATAGACGTACAAACCAGATATCAACCTCTCTACCAGTAAAACAGTAAGCAGTCAAACAGTGATGTTATTGATGCTGGGAATGTGTGTCTTCCTGAAGGTGACATTCCCTTCCAAAGGATAAGGCAAAAAGTTTCTGATCAGAACTGTCTTGTTAGATTTAATGCTTGATAATGACTACCATTAAGTACGGTATAGTTGCCCGTCAAGAAAATGACATTGTCTTGCAATTCCTTTCCATTTAGTCACCCATATGGATAATAACTCAGGAAAGATGTGCTGAGGAAGGGCACATGGAGAACAAGACCCAGTTACCAGTTTAGAAGGGATACAGTAGTAGCAACAGGTGGTGTGTTGGGAGCCTACATAGCCACAGCAGCCAGAGTGCATGGACACCCCTACCTTGTTCTCTGTTATCTCCACTCAGGGTGCTAAAATTGTACATTACACTTCTGTACTGTGCGTCAGAAATGGTGCAAGGTAATCTTCTTACCTGCCTGTATCCTAAATAGTAAGAGTAAGAAATGTACCTATGCACAACTTCACCCTGGCTGGCAGTGGCTCACAGGGCAGTATCAGTAGTTGACTTGTCACTAGTAGTAGTGGCACCTAGGGTCAGCAGCGTAGTAGCTATTATTTTTGCATCACCCCTCACCCCCAAACTCAGTGCCTAGGGCTAGTACAATACTGATACTCCTTAGCTACCCTACTGCTAGGGATTTGTGTTGTTGTTTTGGGGGATGTTGTTTTGATCAATGAAAGAAGTGCTTCACAGTGTATGATATCCTTTGCTCTGTCTCTGTAAGTCAGGGTTCTGGTTCCATTTAGTAGCATAGTCTATAAAACACACCCAGGAGTTTCTGGCAGTTTCAAGACTGATGTGACCTCTCAGGAGGAAATCATGAAATGAAACAGCCCCCTTTTTTTCCTTTCTTTTTTTTTTCACTAATAATTTATTTCAGGAGGGAACTTAAGGACTCAAAGGTAGCACACAAGTTAATATTGGCATGGATGTTGAACGAATACATTCCTTCAGAAATGAAACCAAACAAGTATGATGCTGATTTTGAAAGCAGAATTTAAGGTCTTATAATCCCTACCAACTGTACTGCATGAGGCATGAAGTAGAGTTCATAGTCAATTGAAATATTTATTGGGGTTCTTTAAGGTTACAAGAGGTGTGTTTGCTATAAGATGGCATTTTCAGGAGAATATTTCAGGACCATGTCAATCAGGGATATTTTAAAATGCAATAAGGACAGGAGAAAAGAAAAGGATCAATAATTTGAGTATTAGGGGCAAAGTTCATCTGGGAGTAAGTGTATCATGGGTTGACTGGTATTACCTATGTAAATAAGGGATAACCTGTTTTTAGTGACTATCCAGAAGGCAAAAATATATGGTGACTCAGTCGATGTCATCGTCATCTTTAAACACAACTGTGCTGGAAACTGTAGGGGAACACTTTTGTCTGATTGCCAGCAGAGATAGTATTAACCTGAGTTAAAATTCATTCCAGTAACTCCACCCAGCCATCTTTGAGAAGTCAGGTTTAAATGAGCTGCCTAGCATTCTTTAAGTACTCAGTGCCACTAACAGGGATAGAATTGAGTTCTCCAGAAAAGCTCTAAACAAGGCCCTTTTTTCTCTTCACACTAACCTCTGTCTCATCTGCAATATACCTTACCATTTCTGCAGCAAATGAGGCAAGTGTCCTACAGACAACAACCTCTTTTGAGAGACATCCCTGGTTCAATTTCTGAGCACTAAATATCTTGTGCCTTGAAAGAGATAAACCTTCTATGGAAAAAACAAGTGTTAAAGATGGTATCACCTTGTTGCATTTCTTGACCTTTGAGAGCTTGACTTGCGACCTTAGTAATGTTCTTTTAATATAGTTTGAGAGTGTGTGTCTAACATGGATATAAACTGACTATACAGCAAGCGGTGTCAAATGTACAGAAGACACAGAGAAAATAGGGAAAATATTTTTCAGCTATAGTTATTTGGGGAGCTGTTTGTAAGAGTAAGAAAGACATTTTAGACAAAGTGATTTTCAAATTGTTGGTGTCCCTTTAAGAAAGGGGTTGGTTACTCTAGGTGGTTTTCAAAGCAGGTTTCAAGAGATGTTTTTCCCTTTGTTTCTGTAAAGGAAGATAGAATAGAGCCAGCATGCTGTGTGTATTATCAGGTTAACATACTGGATTTTACTCACACTTTACTGTAAATGTTTTTGGTAGTTCTTTTAAGTCACTGTTTACACTGGATATTTTCTTAGTTCACACATGTGAAATAACAGCTGGAACTTGCCAAAACGTATCAGTCAAATGCTGTGCATGTAGTAGCTTTAAAACTAACACAGGTGTCCTAGAGCCCTTATGCAGAATAAACAGAAGCACATGATCAAGAGTGTGTATAACTCCTCTCCTCTTAAAATAACTCATCTCTTTTTTGAAATACTAGTTCTAACACTGGGTCAGCTCTACTCTTTGAAAGAACAGACACTACACATATAACAGACTACCAGTTCCTGCACACACATTCACCACCTGTGTTTTTTCTTAAATGCAGATTTATTATTATAACCCTGTTCTATTGATGTCTACCACTGTGATACGTTTTTACCCCCAAACCAGGGGTGTGCTATATTATATATTCCATGGACTCCATTCAGCCTTAGGTCATAGCAGCAGAAGACTAATGCCTCCATCATTAGAAAGACCACTCAGAGGCAGGGATGCAGTGCTTGCCAGGGAGGGACTTTAGCTATATTTGTCTCTGCTAATACTTCTCCTATAGAGCTCCAAGCACAAATTGAGGCCTCCCCAAGCAAAAGACATTATCTGTCCTATTTCAGAGTGAATCTACCTTCCCTATGGTCCCCTCTGCCAGCAGGGCTGAATTAAGCCCAACAGGTCTAAGCTAACATTCCCCTTTCTAAAAAGAGAAATACAATGATCTGTTTGTTTTTATTTAAAAGAATTTACATGTGCTCTTTTTTCTTTACCTGAAAGTTAAATAAAGCAGACACTGTTGGATAATCCCAGTAACAGCTCTTAGAAGAACTTTTCAGTGCGTTTCCACAGATGTAACCACCTGGAAATTTAGTAAACATTAAAACAATCCTTTTGATACCGTACAAAATGGAGTAGAAACCAGCCCATTCTCATAGCTCGGTTGGCTCTGCAAGACTCCATACTGTGCCCACAGCAACACCTATGCAATCTCATTGCTCTTAATAGGTTTTCCATATGTGTAACTGACTGTAATTTAGTAAATAATCCTATAGTTGCACAGGAAGGAAGAGACTTGGTTTCTTATCAGAGCTAAGTCGAGTGGGTAAGGTAACTAGTAGGGTGAAAGTACTAGACTTTAGGAAAGCTGATTTAAGTGAACTCAGGCAATTAGTCAAGGACGCACTGCAGAGTAGGAGTTTTGAAATGATGGGAGCCCAAGAAGGGTGGCTGTGCCTTAAGGAAACAATCCTTCGGGCACAAAGCGAGACGATCCCCATGCGGGGTAAAAGAGGGAAAGGGGCCAGGAGGCTTCCCTGGCTGACCGCAGAAATCCAGGGCAGCCTAAGGGCCAAAAGGGGAGCACATAAAAAGTGGAAACAGGGAGAGATCACCGAAGATGAATATACCTCCTCTGCTCGTGCTTGTAGGGAGGCAGTTAGACAGGCCAAAGGTACCATGAAGCTGAGGATGGCATCCCAAGTAAAGGACAACAAGAAATTGTTTTTTAGATATATAGGGAGTAAAAGAAAAGCCCAGGGAGGAATAGGACCCCTGCTAAATAGGCAGAAAGAATTGGTGACAGACAGGGGGGACAAGGCTAAACTCCTCAACGAGTTATTTGCCTCGGTGTTCCTAAGCTAGGGGTGCAACAAGTCTCTCACTGGGGTTGTAGAGAGGCAGCAGCAAGGCGCCGGACTACCATGCGTAGACCCTGAGATGGTGCAGAGTCACTTGGAAGAACTGGGTGCCTTTAAGTCGGCAGGCCCGGATGAGCTCCATCCGAGGGTGCTGAAGGCACTGGCCGACATCATTGCAGAGCCACTGGCGGGAATATTTGAATGCTCGTGGTACACGGGCCAAGTCCCGGAGGACTGGAAAAGGGCCAATGTGGTCCCCGTTTTCAAGAAGGGGAGGAAGGAGGACCCGGGCAACTATAG
>NW_005842023.1:1535817-1552524 GCF_000455745.1 Alligator sinensis | reverse complement strand
ACTCTTTCCTGCCTATGCAGGGGGTCGGACTCGATGATCTATTGAGGTCCCTTCCGGCCCTAACATCTATGAATCTATGAATCTATGCTAGTTTGCAAGGATAATAGGTGACTAAAGTAAGTAATCATGGCTCTGAAAATGATTGGATGGCCAAGAAGACCAGAGAGAATTTAATCTGAAGTCAGGCAGAAGACAGGGCAGAGATGCACCTTACTCATTGAATCAGATGCATATGATTTCATGATCCTAAGGTTGCTTAGACTAGGTACAGACATTCAGAGAGCCTGAGGCAGATTCAAACTCACTTATGTGGGTTTCTCTAAGTGGACCAGCTTAGTTTGGGAGTGAACAGAATGCAAGTTTACCCTTTGGGGATGTGGGAGGGAGATGGGGGGAGGGAGACACACAACTGGCTGCACTGGCCAAGTCCAGTAACTTGGGGGCGCTAACACATGCCTCCCAGCAGGCTGCTGGAGAAATGCCCATCACAACTAGCAGCCAGCCAGCCCTGATTGACCAACATGACTCCTCACATCAGCCCCACCTCTTGCCAGTTGCAGTTGGTTGGCAGGGGGTGAGGGAGAAGCAGCCCCTCCCAGCTGTGCCAACTCCAGCTGCATACAAGGCATCAGCAGCCAGAGTCATGGAGGTGAATGTAGGGGGAGTGAGGCCCCTGCCCCCACCAACACAGACCCTAGCATTCCCCTTTCCCCCTTGCCTGGCTGCAGCTGCCTCTGTGTTTCTGCATGAACCTTGTGCCCAGAAGGAGGGAAGCAGTCCCCGCTTTCCCTTGCTGCTCTGTCATACAGATTCAGGGACACAGATGCCAGGATTTCCCCACCCCCGACTGCTTCTGACAGCTAGCCAGAGGTAGGGCTGGGGACAGACCGAGTTCCAGTGCACTACCCTGTGAGGTGGGGCTAGCAGGGGCCCACAAAGCAGCCTAGGATGCTGGTGGACTGCGACCTAACTTGAGTTGGGAGGGGATCTGGTACAGAAGTTTGATAGACAGTCTAACCTAAACTGTTTGTCTGATACTACATTCATCCAGGTCTATCTTAGACTAGGTTCCACCATTTTTAAACCAGTCTATGTGCCTCGAGCTTCTGTTCTGCTTCAGATTTAGACCAGCTTCTGACCACTTGTGTTGGTTTATGTGTAATGTCTGTACCTGGCATTATTCAAAGATGATGTTTCAGAGTAGAAACTATGCTTTAATATGAAAATGTCAAATCTGTATAGCCTACTTGTAATCAGGAGAGAGCGTGTAAATGAAAGCCTTCCATTTGCCTGATTAAGAACTTTTTGCTTGTTTGTTCTTGAGATGGGACTGAGACTCACGATCCTAAGTAGAGTTAATTTTGAAATACAATTTTCTTGTTGTTGTTGTTCCTGTAGATATTTTTGAAGGAAAGACATCTCATAGAAAAATCTTGAACATAACCATCCTTGTAAAAAGTGCTAGGAATTTTTTTTTTCATTTCCATCAAGATATGAAACTATGAAAAGTCATCTTAGAAAAGGATGACTTACTTAATAAAGTTCTACAAGTCACAGGCCTTGCTTCCATTGCAGGATTAATTTAAGAACCTAGGCCTGAGTGTATTAGAGCATTGAGTCTGGACACGGCATTTCAGAAAACCTTTTATCCAGACCCTTAAAACCTCCCCAGATCCTAGTCAGTCCCTCCCATCATGAATACTGCAGACACAAAGCATGGTTTGATGACAAAATCAGAAAATGCCTACAGTAGGCCCCACATCAAAAGCAGGGGAGACCAGTGCCTCATGAGGTTATTTCAGTTTGTTTCCTAGCTGGTTTGCTGTCCTTACACAAAAAACCGTTATCTTGACTATAGTTTTAAGTGGGGTTGGCTGGTCTGTCAGGGGGGTGTAGGCTAGAGGTATAGTTAGCACAGTTTGTCAGATGCTAAACTAAGCTCTTTGTGCAGCTCAAGACATATTTTGTACTGTGAACACAGAGTTAATTTGAGCATAGATAATGAGTTAACTTTGTAATGAAGGTGTATCTGCAGATAGAATTACACCTTGCTCCTCTGCAATGCCAGCTTAGGCTTCCCAACTGTTGTATAGTGATCTAATTAGACCCATTTTTTAATTTTCCCATTTAATCCCTGAGACTTTTGTTAAGGTACCATTTGGGGGAGGAGATTGGGGAGGAGGAGGGGTAGCTGGGGCGGGGGGGGTTTCCGTTTTTCTTTTGTTGTTGTTTTTTTTAATGCTCTCACTAGCCCGGTCCAGAAAGAAGGAGCTGGATTCTATTCTGGCTCAAGCCTCAAGAGAATTTTTAAATAAACTGTAATTGAAAGAGTTGGAAGAAAAAGTGCATGGCCTGAGACAGTTAAGTGTCTTCTCTTCCTATGCATCCCACTCCTTCAGTCATAATAGCACATGACCCTGTAGCGTCTGACGGTCTTCATTCAGTTTCTTCAAGACAAGGAAATGACTTAAACACAGAGTGTGAGTTTTGTTTTGACTTCTGGTTGTACTCTCGCTGTCTGCGCTTCTTGTAAAATTCAGGATATAAGGTACAAGTTCTTCTTCTCAAACTGAAAAATATGGCCAATTAATTCTAAAATATAGTTTCTAGGGTTGGTGCTACAACTTCCAAATCTGTACTAGATTGTCTTTTCAGTACAGGTAATTGAAATCAGGGAGCCAAACTGACTTCTGGTGTGCTAAACACTGTAGAACAAAGCTGCTTGATCATAGTAAAGATGGAAGCTGTTGCCCCCTGACCACTTAAGTACAATTATGCCATACGTCAGATTCCACCTGCTGCATTCACCACTATTTTGGAAAATTATGGTTCCATGGAAACTGTAGGGAATAAACAAACCAGAACTCTGCTTCATACAGGAGAGAAAAGTAGGAGCAGAAGTGGCTGTAGCTCAGCTCTGCACTCGTGTGACCCTTTGTGTGGCCTCTGCACACTTACGCCAGCCTCAGTGCCATGAATGTCACGTGCTTCCCGAGGCTGGGGGGGGCACATTGACCATAGTGGTGGTGGCAGCGGCAAGGGCATGGTGGTGGCAAGCAGGGAGTTTCTGCAGGCGGCTGTGGCAGTGTTGGCAGTGAGGGGGATTGGCAAGCACCAACTGGCGATCAGCAATCACCTGCAGATGCCTCTGGCAGTGGTGGTGACAGCCAGCTGTGATCGGCGACTGCCCGCAGACACTGCCGGCAGTGTCAGCTGTGAGAGAGGTGGGTGGCAAGCAGCGACCGCCCACAGACACCACCAGCAGAAGTAGCCAATCTCAGGGGATGCACCGCCAATCTCAGGGAATGCACATGCACCCACATGCACCCTCTACACATCGCCAATGCTCAGTGCTAAGATAAACTATGCTGTATTCAGCCCTACAGTGAGGAGTTGCTGGTGTGCAAGCTATTCATGCCAAAGCCCCACTACTGTTCTATAACGCTTCTTTTATGGCTATGTTTATACTGAGAGAGGTAGCTAGCCACGTTAGTCTGAAGCCAGGCAGAAGATAGGGTAGATTTTCACCTTATAGACCAGAGACAGGCAAAGACCAGTCTCAGCTGTGCAGGCAGTATACATGGCAGAGCAGTGCAGGGGGCTGCTCTGGAGCCATTGAGAACTTGGGATGGTGGCAGCTTGCTCCAGAGAGAGGGCAGAGCTGCAATCTGTAGCCTGCACGCTCTAGGCAGGGGCACACAAGCGGGGGATTGTGGCTCTGCCCTGGATCCTTGCAGCAGTGACAGCTTGGTCTGCAGCTGGGGCAGAGCTGCAATCCCCTGCTTACACGGCCCTTCCCAGAGCATACAGGCTACAGATTGCAGCTCTGCCCTGGTTCTGGAGCAAGCTGCCCTCATCCCAAGTTCCCAGCAGCTCTGGAGCAGCCCCCTGCACTGCTCTGCCACACGGGCTGCCAGCGCTACTGAGGCTGGTTTCCATGGCAATCCCAGCCTGAGCTTTTCTGTTCAGGTAGGGCTGGGGTCTCCATGGAGATTGGCCCAAACTATGAGGGTAGGGGAAGCTGGGAAGTGGATTTCATAGATTTCATAGACATGAGGGACTGGACGGGACCTCTTAAGATCATCAAGTCCAGCCCCTCTGCCAGAGGCAGGAAGTCTTCAGGGATCAAATGATCCCAGCAAGATAAGCATCTAAATGCCTTTTGAATGAGTCCAGAGTAGGTGCTTGCACCACCAATGGGAGGAGTCTGTTCCAGACCTTGGATACTTGGACTGTAAAGAAGTGTTTCCTTATATTGAGTCTGAATTGGCTTTCTAGAAGTTTGTAGCCTTTACACCTGGTTATCCCTTGGGGAGCCCTGGTGAAAACTGTTCTCCCAGATCTGGCTGGAGTCCAGCTGCCGACCGGATTGGCCATTTTGCCCACCCCTGTTATAGACTAAATCAGTGATGCACAGCATAAGCTTTTGTAAGTAGCAGACCTACTTCTCCAGATGTAAGCTTTCATAAGGAACAGGTTTATGCTAGGTTCATACTTCCACTCCTAGTTTTTAGGGTAATTTAAAGAATATGGAGAAGGAACCGGGATTTGACCTACTCTTTGTGCATGCCTAGAGGATAACCATTCCTTTGCTACAAAAAAAGCTGTAACAGAAAAAAGGAGAATCACTTCAACATGGAAGAATATTTATTTTAATGACTTGCATCCCTTTTCACTTAAATTGGTCTAATGATGGTTTGTTTAATAAAGAGAGCCCATGCATCATTCTGGTATGTGTCATGGATGGATGATATTCAAAGAACTCTGTTGCTGGTGGTGTAAAATAGATGGAGGGTATACTCTTATAAATGGAGGATGACATATGGAAACCTGTATATGGAGTTTATTTTCTCCATGCACCCTTTTGGAGTTGCATATATAGATTTGGCCATAAAAAATATTGTAACGCATAAAAATGAAAAATTGTGTTCATGTATAGTGTCTTTCAATGCTGAATTGGTTTCCACGCTTAATTTAAGTACTTAAATAGTGTGCCAGATGACATAATTAGCATGCCGTGTAGAAACCTTGTGATGTCACTGTAGTAACAATCAATCAATAAATAAAATAATAAATAAATAAAGTAGCCCAGGAGTATATTCCATACTTGGCTTTATGATGAGATGCGTGGGCCAGAGCCTCAGCTCATGCTCACTTGGATAACTCCAATTTCAGGATAAGTATGATGAAGTATACCAGATGATCTGGCTAAGTATTCTTTCTAAGACAATGTATAAAAGTCTTCTTTCTAAGACTTTTGTATAAAAGATACCACAGCTTTAAATGTATACAGGGCATAGCAATGAGGTTGTACAGGCAATTCTAAAGCTCTGTTGCAGCTTGTCTTAAAAGGCATCTTTACATGTGCTCCAGAGTGGGGGCTTAGTGGGGGCTTTAATTAGAGCAGCTCCCAAGAGTTTGGGAGCTGCTCTAATTAAAGCACCCACAGTGCCATGTGTATTCAGCATCCCACACTTCAAAATGGCGGAGGCACGTTTTAACTAAAGCTCTATGAGATTTGGTTAAAGCGCCCCACCACCATGTCAAAGCATGGAAACACTGAATACACATAAAGCTGATGGAGCTTGGTAATTAGCATGCTCCAGCAGACTCGATTAATCAAATCTGCTCTGACTCATACTAATTAGCACATGTCAGAGCAGGCATCCAGCACATGTACGTTGCCCAAAGTGTTCGTTGTCTGCTAGTTTGAGAAGGGACAAGGAAGAGGAAATAAATTCTTCTGAAGGAAGAATAAATTTTTCCAGAAATTTAAAGGCCAACTGACCTATTAACTGTTTACAATAATTATGTAAAGGGAGATGTTGCTATCTTTAACTGCAACTGTCATTATGAATTCTCTCATTTACAATATACCTGCAAATAAAAACAGCAACTAAAAAAACCCTATTGTTTACTAAATTTCCAGGTGGTTACATCTATGGAAACCCATTCAAAAATTCTTCTAAGAGCCGTTACTGGGATTGTCCAACAGTGTCTGCTTTATTTAACTTTCAGGTAAAGAAAAAAAAGAGCACATGTAAATTCTTTTAAATAAAAACAAACAGATCATTGTATTTCTCTGTTTAGAAAGGGAAATATTAGCTTAGACCTATTGGGCTTAATCCAACCCTGTTTGGGGAGGCCCCAGTTTGTGCTTGGGACTCTATAGGAGAAGCATTAGCAGAGACAAATATAGCTAAAGTCCCTCCCTGGCAAGCACTGCATCCCTGTCTCTGGATGGCCTTTCTAATAATGGAGGCATTAGGTTTCTGCTTCTGTGTTTTAATTTGCAATTTGTCCCCTGACTCTCATGCACTTTTGTTTTGCTTGATGGGCAGGGAAGAATAAGTTAATTCACACTCTATATGGGTGGGAACTCTCATAACTTTATCACCAGCCTTGCTGTGTGCCTTATTAAAGCCCTGCCTCCTGGAGTCATGTGATTACATGAAAATCTCTGTTTTCATTTATAAGAGGATACCTCTCTTGCCTTTATGACTGAGGAAAAACATCAGAAAATATGAATCTTAAAGGCTCAAACATCAAAATGCAAAATAAAAAGAAGACATATTTAAACTAGTCATGATTTCAAAGTGGGTGGGGAGCTTGATTCATGAGTTCAAAATGTTTTAGACTGGTGATCACTATCCTCATCACCAGGTATCCAGGTTTTCTGTTTGCTACAGGAACGTGCGGAAAAACACGAACTTTCTCCTTTTAACAGAGAAAGATATGGAATTTTTCTTTTAAATCAGAAAATCTTTCTTCCTGACATTCATATGCTTGACAAAGACATAGTATCATAATTAATATCACCTTTTTCAAAGCAAAAAAGATAGTATTTGAATAAGAAATATGCCTGCAATGCACATCTGAAACATGGACAAATGGAAATCTTTGATCTTAACACAGTGATGGGTAAACATAAAATAACTGTGTCTGCCAGCTGGCCTCTGCATCAGCTCACAGTAAGGAAGGCTGCAGACAGGAGCACATAGCCACTTCTGCACCATTTTCAAAATTCACCGCAGCCACCCCCACCCCAAGTCCCCCTCCCAGTGCTGCCACCTCCCACCCCGAGCGCAGCCCACCCAAGCCCCACAGGGAAGAGCCTGGCACTGTCTCAGCCCCAGCTCGCAGTAGCAGCCCACTCTTCCCCTGCGCAGATCTGGGGGCACATGCCCTCCCATGCCTTCCTGGGCGGCATGCAGCAGTGGGTGCTGCCCTCTCTGCAACCCCCTGCCCCTGCACCCCCAAACAAGTCATTCATGGCTCCATCCCATGCCCCACCCTGGCTGTACAATGCCTGTCTCTTCCCCAGCCCCACTTTCTCCCTCGCTGCTGGGGCCTCGATCTGCTCCCCACTCTTCCCTCACAACAGACATACCAACTGGAACCAGCCGCTTTCTACACTGCCAGGCTGCACTTCTGGCTGCCTGCATGCTGCACTGTAGCTGCGCGTGCACAGGGCATTTATCAGCAACATTGCTGGCCACATGAGCCAAAAAAAGCCAATTGTCGATACCGTCACTTTTCCTTATATCAGTGCTGATCTGGTATGGGATTGATGTATCAGTGCACCTCTACAAAAAGTACAAACCAGGCAAAAAGAAAGTGCAAGGATACACAAAGTATATTCTTAATTTACAATTGTATAGAAAAGGAACATGATATAAGAGAAACCTGCCACACACACACACTTGTCAGTTAAATACAGTGTAGCATTAAGGTACCATGTGTTCAACCTTTTGTAGGAGGTTAACGAGATGCCTTTGCACCATTTAAGCCCCACTTCTGTTCTCCAAAATGGGACTTAGTGGATATAAAGGATTTATGTATATGCAGTCTGCTAGGGAGAATTAATCTTGGTTGCATACATCTTTAGAATTAAAAAAACACAAACTATTTAAAGTAGCAAAAAGACCACCTTCTTAAAAAAAATATTAATATTTGTATACTTTTCTCACCAGCTCTCTAGATTTCTTCAGACCTGGACTCATTCTTCACCTGTTTTAACTGTACATGTTGGGGTCCCTTGTTCTGTCTCATTTGTTTGGAATCTCCCTGTCTCACTTTTCCTTCTCTTAAAGTCCCACATTTAGAAAGTTCCCTTTTTTCTTCAGAATATATCTCTAATCACTTTTACAGGGCACTCTTTAAAACTATGCATTATACTTGCTATCAACAAATAACCAGTGCATTTTATTTACATTTGATCACATTCAGTAGAAAGTGTTCTTATCATATTTGCTCATACCGAACCACATTGGTGTTTTATTCTCAGCTAAATCATCACTGAACTTAATCAGGTAACTTACTTTTCCTCTGCTTGCTTCTAATTAAAATTACGCTCAAGCTGTGGGCTAAAGGACAGGGGCTTCTCAAGCTCTCTTTGTCAAGAAATATGTGGGGGGTAGTGATAATCAGGGATCCTGGTTTTCTCTGTAGAAAAATCTCAAATTCTCTGATTAAAACCCTCTGATCTGGATTTTTCCATGATTAAAATGGATGCCACTATATGTATAGGTATCAGTTGAACACAGTATTTTATTGATATACTTTCAGTTTTAAAGCAATTTGGAAATCTACTAGTGCTTCAATCACTATAGTAAAATACATTCTAAATACCTATACATTTTGGCATTTGGTTTTGGGTTTTTTATCATGGAAAAATCTGAGCTCCCCCTACCTCCTTTGCCCACCAGGATGCAGGTCAAGCTGTGGCTGTCCTGCCCGCCTCCCTCCCCCTCACTGCTTTGTAATGCTGAGCAGCCCTGATATGCTGGAGTCCTGCCCATGCCATTGCTCCTCACTCCCCACACACAGCCCCCAGGCCCTGCTGGTGTCGTTCACTCCCCACCCACACACACAGCCCCCTGTCCCCCCCAGCCCTTCCAGAGGGTCCCCAGCTGCCAAGGCAATGGGGCCAGGGACCTGGGTCCATAGCCCCCTACCCTCACAGTAGCGCCTGAATCCTCGCTGCCACCTGTAGGAGGCAGCAGCTGCTGACACAGAGCAGAACGTGGACCCCAGCTCCCCTTCCCCCATGGGTGGCACAGCCAGAGTGGAGTCTATTGTGGGGGTAGATGCAGGCTGGCCACTGCAGACTTGGGGCTCCCTGCCCTGTCACTCCCCCCCCCCCCCCCCCCCCCCCACAACTCCCAGGGCCTCCATGACCCAGCGAGCAGGATCTGGTGCAGCAGGGCAGAGTGGGGTTGGGCAGGGAAGCTCATCGATGCCACTGGGAGCTCTGTACCACCATGGCAAGACTCCTCCTGCCCACCTGGAAGCAGAAAGGGACACAACTCTGCACTGCCACCCCCACTGCTGCTGGATGGGCAGGGGGCACCTTGCCATGGTGGCGTGGCATGTGCAGAGGTGGCACTGAGCTTCCCTGCCCCACTCTGCTCTGCCATGCCAGGTCCTGCCTGCTGGCCGTGGAGGCCCTGGGGGGAGGGCAACAGTACAGAGAGTCCCGAGCCTGCAGTGGGCAGTCTTTCCCCACCCCACACGCAAATCTGGGGGGCATGTGGCCCCCATTCCTTCCCTGGGAGTGGGTGCAGTGGCAGGGAGCTGCCTCCCTGCATTGCCCCCTGGACAAGCTGCCTGCAGCCCTGTCCCACTCCCCACTCGGCCCCTGCAGCCATGCAGTCCAGCCCCAGGTCCCAAGCCTCACACTTTGCCCAGTTGGGCAGCAGCCCCAGCCTCAGCCCCAGCTCTGCCCAACTCCCTCACTATGGGGACCTCAATCTCCCCACTTCCACTTCCAGCCTTACCTGCTGGAGCTGCTCTCCAGGCTGCCTGGCAGCCATGTACATGCACATGTACATTGCGCCACCTGCTGATCGCTCTTTGCCCACTCCCTCCAGCCCCTTGAAGTCTGGAACTCTGCCAACCTGCAAAGGGAAACCCACTGTTTCCCACATTTTTCTCCTTTAAAGGAGAAAATCTGGGTTTTTCTCCTTAAAATGAGAAAAACTGGGTTTTACCACTTTTTTTCCATGCTGAGCGGAAAACCCAGATCCCTGGTAATAAAGAAGAGCACAGAGCAAGATGATCCCTGACTCCATGCTTAGCCCGCTCGCAGGCCAGAGTAGCCATCTGATACACAGAGAATGATGAGAAGGGAGCCTGGTTTTCTCTGTTTAAAAATCAAATTCTCTTGTTTAAAACCCCCCACAAATTCGCTGATTAAAAACCCCAAAATCTGTGTTTTTCTGTGATTACAATGAACCACCAGTGGTGGTTCATTGTAATCATGGAAAAAACAACAGATTTGGGGTTTTTAATCAGAGGATTTGTGGGTTTTATATATATATATATATCAGGATACCTGATTATCACTACTCTCTCTATATATATACAGGTATCAGGTGAACACAATGTTTTATTGATATATTTATAATTTTAAAGCAGTTTTGAAGCCTACCAGCTCCACAATCATTATAATAAAATAACTTCTAAATGCCTATACATTTTGTCATTGATTTTTGGTTTTTTATCATAGAAAATCAGAGCACTCCCTGCCCCTTTTGCTCACCAGGATGCAGGTCCAGCTGTGGCTATCGTCCCCTGCTGCTTTGTGGTACTGAGCAATCCTGATATGCTAGTGCACTGCCCCTGCCCATGCTATTGCCCCTCACTCCCAAGCCACAGCTCGTCAGCTCTGCTGGTGCCCCTCAGTCCCAACCCACAGCCCTGTGGCCCTGCCAATGCTCCTGACTCCAGACCCACCATCCCCTGGCCTTGCCACTGCCCCTCTCTCCCAACCGACAGCTCCCTGGCTCTGCCAGTGCCACTCACTCTGGACTCACAGCGCCCCAGCCCTGTCAATGCTCCATGCTCCCAACCCGCTGCCTCCCCTCCCCAGCCCTGCAGTGTTTCAGGAAGGGAATGGGTGCATGGGGAAGCTGCTGTAGCCCTGTGTCCTGCACCCTGCTATGGGCCCAGAAATCTCAGGGTGCACATGTCCCCTACCCCCTACCTGTGCTCCCTCCTCTCCCCAACCCCACCCACATCCCTATCCCCATAGACTTACCTGGAGGGAGCTGCAGGAGCTGCTCTCCACCACTGCCTGGTTGCCACATGCATATGTGTGCACATATGTATATGGTGGCCCCTGCTCAACCGCTCCACGCACCCCCGCAAAAAAATATGTGACAGAGAACAAGTAGGATAAAACGTATGTTATATTGTAGCAAAATTACAGTGGTGAAGTCACAGGAAACATTCAAGGTACTTCTGTGTGCTGCAAATAATGTTATATAACTGCTTCTATATATTAATGCTCAATGTCCAATTCCAAAAATGTAATTATACAAAGATATGCAGTTTGTGATATACTGCTATGGCCAATGCCACCCGGCTTTTGCAACTTGCTTTGAATGTTGCTCCCATTATAAGCTTATAACCGTCCAGCAATACAAGTGAGAAAGATGATGTGAGCTATTCCTCTCTTCTGGGTTGAGAAAATTCATAATGTATCATGGACTCTACCAGAAACAAGAAATAACTTGTAAGGATTGATTTTTATAATGATTGGATCTGGCTTTTTGCAGCTTACTTTGGCTTGGTTCTTTTTTAACAACAAGGAGGAACTGACATAACACAACAATGATGTTTACTGTTCAGTGTTTACAATAACCCACATCCTTTTTGTCAGCAGAGTACTACTATTCAGCATTGTTAGTCACCTGTCTTATCTTTCTTTAGGCTTTGCCATACATTGAGATCTTAATTTTGGCCCAGACCTGCATAATAAAGATTTTTATAGAAAACATAAAAATACCCACATCTAGATCTTAAATGCATGAGTGCTAGTGCCAGGGAGCCCATGGGAGTGACTCTTTCCGCCAAAGGACCTGAACTGCTTAACTAGTTACCATGGCATGGAACAGCAATTTACAACCTCTGAGTAGGCCCCTCAATGCATATGAGTTCCCTGTTGACGTCATGTTTTAAATGGCAGAAGCAAGAATAAATGTGGCTTGCAGAATAATGAGCTTGCAGAGTGAAATACACTTTTAAGAGGTATCATTCCTGATTTCCTATATATCCTATGACTGTTCCAAACTAGTTCATGATGAATAAAGCATTGCAAATTCAAACATACATAATTTTGTCTTCATTTATAGCAATTTTATCTTTGACACCCTAAAACATCATTATTTTTTATCCAATTTGCACTCAGAAAACAAGAATTTCAAGAGGCATCAACTTGTAAATTCAAAACCCCCACAAGCAACTGCATACAGCTTTGTTTTCTTTTCACTTTCTCTTTACTTTTAATATTGCTCCCTGAAATAACAATGTGGGTGATTTTTCTAAAACCATGCAAGTAGTAGGAAAATATTTACTGTAATAACATGGAAATCTGTGCTTCTACATTCATTATAAGTGTTTTTGCAACATATTGCAGTCAACATGATGTCATTTTCCTGAAGATTTTGCACCTATGTAGATATTGGTGGATACTACAGAAAACAGTTTTCCATGTGTTCAGTCTATACTTCCATTATTTTAACTTTCTTTTTTCAACCTCAAAGCATGTTACATATATTCACAAGAGCTTACTGGCTCCCTCTGGTGGCCATTTGGATATATACATACAGAAAAACAATTTTCTGTGTGTGCATGTGTGTATTACCCACCGAAAGATCCCATGGCCATATGATTGAACAGTTTCTGAAAAAGTTGTGTAGAAGATTATGGGACCCTCTATACATTCAGGTGAAGGTGCAATAGGATCTAATGCATGATCCAAGCAATCGCGCTTTGTACCATTCCAGGCAGGAGGCGCGACTGTGGGATTGCACATTAGATCTCATTGCGCCTTACTGCTGGTGCAGGAGATCATGATGTTGTGAGCCCCATAGCCAACAGGGGCAGAGTTCTCCCCACTGCAGTCTCACAGCTGATGAGGTTCACGGCGGGGGCAGCACCAGGAACACCACAACCACTGTGAGCCTTGTCAGCTGCAGGACCCTTGTGGCTGGAAGCTTCTGAGTTGTTGGGGCTCGCAGCCACAGGGGAGCACTTGTCCACAAATTCAATTAATGGTGTGTTTAGAACAAGCTACGAAGTTATTATACATTTTTGTAGGATAACTTTGTAGCTTATTGCTTGTTTTTATCATGCCATTAATTGTTTGAATGTGTAGGTGGGTCACAATTTAAGGCACGATGAACTGGTAAATCACGCCTTAAGTGTAATGTGTTGAGGGGGCCTAGATGTAGCATTACCGAACGGCTTTCTGGTGACACTGACTGTGCAGTAGCATTGCACTATGCTTTGTGCCACACACTGCTACTGCACAGTAGTAACGAGCTACAGTGCAGTCAGCATCTTGTGTAGATGTGGCCAGGGAGAACTTTTCTAATGATGAGGGTAATTATATGCTGGAATAAATGTTTAAATGGCAACAATCCTGCCTTGAAGGGATTGATCCCTTCCAGCTTTGTTTTTTTATGGAGAGGTTTGAAGCATTCCCACTCTGAAATACTTCATTTCTAACCTATCCAGTAAGTAAGGAATATATATTGATGCATTATGCATCAATGAAGCAGCTAAATTTAGTGGAGATTTGGTTTTCACCAAAAATATCTGTCATAGATATCTGTGATTAACTGCTGTGCACTATCACACAGTAAGGCACAGTGCTGATTCGCCTTTTTAGCTGGTTTACATCAGTTTATTTCTATTGAGTTTAATGGAAGGTAGGAGATGACAAATGTAAATCTACAATTATCCATTTCTAAGTGGATCCTATACTTTGGAGCTATGCATAGAACTGCCATTGACCTAAACAGGATATCATTACAACGCCTGTCTCTAAATTGAAAGTGTCTTTAGCCAAAATTTTATTTAGAAAGGGTACTTCAGATATATTTAACCCATTGTAATAGGCATGAATACCTAAGATGAAACATTTGTGCTTTATATTTCCTAGCAATGGAGACAGATCTTGAGTGAATGATTCTCAGCATGTTTAGGAAAAGGTATCCAGTTAGTGTAGTTGCAAGGCCAAGTGTTTCCTATTGGAAACCTATAGGGACTAGCAGGTCATGAGATGGTTTAACAAATATGCTAGCTCTCCTGGAACTGTTTTTTTTTTCCCTTGTTTGTTTTCCCAGTGAAAATACTGACCCATGGAGTATTCTGTTAGAATCTGCCCCATGAATTAGTAGGATGTTCTATTTTTTTTTTTAAATGGCTTCTCTTTTTAACATCAAACCACTTTAAATTATCTTATAATATCCTTTTTAAAAATATCACTGAAGATTGCATTCCTTGCTTTCTATTTATTCATTTTTGTCCAGTAACTACTATGAAAATGAAATCTATTGTAAGTAGAGAATCAGATTTTCTTTCCTTGCCAGGGGACCATTACAGTGGGCACATCTACATAAGATGCTTTACTGTGGATTAGACTATCTAATGCACAGTAAAGCATCAGTATCTTCACATGTGTGGGACGTACTGCACAGTAAATTAGGCTAATGAACTGTTTGCTTGTACTAACAAATACAGGTA
Source organism: Alligator sinensis (assembly GCF_000455745.1). NCBI lineage: Eukaryota > Metazoa > Chordata > Crocodylia > Alligatoridae > Alligator > Alligator sinensis. The sequence continues at coordinate 1,537,989 of NW_005842023.1, read as the reverse complement.
CTAAATTAATGGTGCATTAGGTACTACACAGTTGCATACATGTAGATGGTGACTGAAAGCAATTTGCTTCTGGTCAGCTGAGGCAGCAGGGGGCCACATAGGGTGGGTGGGAATGTCGTCCATAGCTCAGGTGCGGAGCTCAGGATCATAGCCCGGCTCAGCAATGCTGACTTGGATGTCCTGTGGTCAAGCAGCAGCAGTGCCCTGAGCTCTCCCTAAATTTTGCTTGCTGAGGGGACAGGAGAGCTCCTTGTCCCGGTCCTGGTGCTGCTCAGTTCCCAGTGCCCTGCAGGAACCAGGAGCTGAGCAGCACTGGGACAGGGGAGCTTTCTGTCCCTGCAGTGCAGCAGAAAAAATGTTTGTGGATCTAGTGGTTTGCAATGCTATGGTCATAACCTGCATCCATCTTCGTTTTTCTCACACAACTGCATTGGCCTAGATGTAGCATTACCGAACGGCTTTCTGGTGACACTGACTGTGCAGTAGCATTGCACTATGCTTTGTGCCACACACTGCTACTGCACAGTAGTAACGAGCTACAGTGCAGTCAGCATCTTGTGTAGATGTGGCCAGGGAGAACTTTTCTAATGATGAGGGTAATTATATGCTGGAATAAATGTTTAAATGGCAACAATCCTGCCTTGAAGGGATTGATCCCTTCCAGCTTTGTTTTTTTATGGAGAGGTTTGAAGCATTCCCACTCTGAAATACTTCATTTCTAACCTATCCAGTAAGTAAGGAATATATATTGATGCATTATGCATCAATGAAGCAGCTAAATTTAGTGGAGATTTGGTTTTCACCAAAAATATCTGTCATAGATATCTGTGATTAACTGCTGTGCACTATCACACAGTAAGGCACAGTGCTGATTCGCCTTTTTAGCTGGTTTACATCAGTTTATTTCTATTGAGTTTAATGGAAGGTAGGAGATGACAAATGTAAATCTACAATTATCCATTTCTAAGTGGATCCTATACTTTGGAGCTATGCATAGAACTGCCATTGACCTAAACAGGATATCATTACAACGCCTGTCTCTAAATTGAAAGTGTCTTTAGCCAAAATTTTATTTAGAAAGGGTACTTCAGATATATTTAACCCATTGTAATAGGCATGAATACCTAAGATGAAACATTTGTGCTTTATATTTCCTAGCAATGGAGACAGATCTTGAGTGAATGATTCTCAGCATGTTTAGGAAAAGGTATCCAGTTAGTGTAGTTGCAAGGCCAAGTGTTTCCTATTGGAAACCTATAGGGACTAGCAGGTCATGAGATGGTTTAACAAATATGCTAGCTCTCCTGGAACTGTTTTTTTTTTCCCTTGTTTGTTTTCCCAGTGAAAATACTGACCCATGGAGTATTCTGTTAGAATCTGCCCCATGAATTAGTAGGATGTTCTATTTTTTTTTTTAAATGGCTTCTCTTTTTAACATCAAACCACTTTAAATTATCTTATAATATCCTTTTTAAAAATATCACTGAAGATTGCATTCCTTGCTTTCTATTTATTCATTTTTGTCCAGTAACTACTATGAAAATGAAATCTATTGTAAGTAGAGAATCAGATTTTCTTTCCTTGCCAGGGGACCATTACAGTGGGCACATCTACATAAGATGCTTTACTGTGGATTAGACTATCTAATGCACAGTAAAGCATCAGTATCTTCACATGTGTGGGACGTACTGCACAGTAAATTAGGCTAATGAACTGTTTGCTTGTACTAACAAATACAGGTACTAAATTAATGGTGCATTAGGTACTACACAGTTGCATACATGTAGATGGTGACTGAAAGCAATTTGCTTCTGGTCAGCTGAGGCAGCAGGGGGCCACATAGGGTGGGTGGGAATGTCGTCCATAGCTCAGGTGCGGAGCTCAGGATCATAGCCCGGCTCAGCAATGCTGACTTGGATGTCCTGTGGTCAAGCAGCAGCAGTGCCCTGAGCTCTCCCTAAATTTTGCTTGCTGAGGGGACAGGAGAGCTCCTTGTCCCGGTCCTGGTGCTGCTCAGTTCCCAGTGCCCTGCAGGAACCAGGAGCTGAGCAGCACTGGGACAGGGGAGCTTTCTGTCCCTGCAGTGCAGCAGAAAAAATGTTTGTGGATCTAGTGGTTTGCAATGCTATGGTCATAACCTGCATCCATCTTCGTTTTTCTCACACAACTGCA
>NW_005842023.1:1467018-1535807 GCF_000455745.1 Alligator sinensis | reverse complement strand
ATTCCTGCCCAGACAGAGGTGTGGAACTATCTTCCTCAGTATTTGGGGTATTCCTGGAGTCCCTTATATAATCTTTCTGTGGTCTCTCTCCCTGGCAGAGTTGAAACATATTATTTCCATTGCATTTTGAGCATCCAGAAGCTATATGGAGTGGAGATAGAGCTAGACTTTAGTTAAGAGTCTTATGTTTGCAAAGATTAGAGGAGTATGTTCAGCACGACTGAATTACTATTATTCATCATATGGCAAACTTGAATTTTTTTCTCATTGGTTTAACTCTCAGGAAATAAATCAATTGTATTTAAGCAACATTTTTTATATTTTCATTGCAGTTGGTAGATGTTAGGGAAAACTTGGTCTCTGGCTATAAGGAAAATACCACTTAGTTTATAGTAAATCAAATTCTGAATTAGAAGCAACATGAAATGTAATCTTTAATTAAATAAAGTATGAGTGAAATTTTGACTCTATTGAAGCCAATGGCAAAACTCCTGTTACCCTCAATGAGGCCGAGGAGTTTACTAACAACTTTAACAAGAAAGTTCTATGATTCAGGCACTTGCATCTAAGTGTATACATACAACTGTCTTTCTAAAATTTATGTGCATTTTCCTCTAACATAATCCACTACTCCTATTTCTATTTTAGCAAATGGCAACTGCAGGACAAAGTTTTTATTAATGCCTTTCTTTCTTTCTTTTGTGCTTGCTTTCTTGCTTTCTCGGATATCTATAGGTAGTAATATGGACCTGGGTAAGTATATAGATTTTTGTAGGTGATGCATGCACATGTAAACACACAGATACAGAGGTACTTTGTGCATTATATTTCTATATTAACATATCGAGGTACTTCATTATTATGAAGTATAAATGTTGCAGCATTTATATATACATGGGTTGGCAGGTATTTCGAGGAATAGTATTATGTGGTTATGTCTAGAAGTTGCTGGTATGTAAACTTTCCGTATATAAGATCAGGTTGTGGGCAGCTGTCAGCAAATTCTTATGAGGAAATATTACTTGGCTAGTAAGGCAGGAAACACACGTTGTATTTTTCAAGCAGCAAGATCTGACTCTTCCTGAGAAAGTGAATCAGTAGTAGTGCCTTTTCAAACACATTTGCTCAGACTGTCAATGAAAGACAGCCCTGCAAGATGCTGAGTCTTCTGCCATCCAGTCTGCAAAGCACTTGAAGATTGTACTTGACATTAAACACAGGAGTAGTCCCCATCAAAGCATGTATTTATTCAGGGCTTTTCTGCATAAGGGGCTCAGTGCTGAGCACCTTGAAGGATTAAGCCCTAGAGGAGAGATTTACCTGAGGCTTCCAAATTCGTCTCTTATAGAGATAGGGTATGAATTAAATCTGCGTTGTTTAAAAAAAAATGTTTTAAAAATATTTGATCAGAATACTGCATACTCTGCCGTGCAGTGGACCAGGTTTTAAAAGCAGAAAAATCAAGTTTTCTGCCTGTTGTTCATTCATAATGTTCATTATGCAAGAAGAAACGCTTCTGTAAGTAAACATAAAATGCATACGACTTTGCTGTTTTAGTATTTTATTTGTTTTTTTTAGCACAGGATTTATGGTTCTTTTAAATACTGATTTTTATCCTTGAGCAGTTAGCTATAAAGCAAATAACAACTTTGAAGGTGAGGATTTCTCTACATGTTCTATCACCTAGTCAGAAGAAAATAAGCATCTTTATATTCAATCAGAAAATTACCTTTTTCATTAAAAAATGCTGTGTCAGTTCAGGAAAACAGTTTAATTGAAGAGAGTGGTGAAGTGCATATCTAACATCAAGGGAACTCTTGCAAGTGCCTAAATTTAGCATAGGTTATATTGTGTCCAGTACCTATCAGCACCCACTCAGGAGACTAAATTTAAATGGTCATTTAAAAAGAATCCTGGTCAATTTTTGGATGGGCATAGGTTCTGTCTTTAGTTAGTACCCATGCCATTAACCTGCCCTTGAGACAGTTGACTGATATTCCAGACGCTGCTCAGAATCTACAGCATGCAGCTCGCAAGATGGACAAGTAAACCACCCCTTCATCACCTAATCGATTTGTTTGCTCTGTAGTGATTGGCAACCACCTCTGCTTTCATTATGTGATGTGAATTACCACAAAGCAAATTATATGTGATTAAATAATTATCATGTGTAACCAAAAATGTGCAATTAAATGTGAAAACAAATCCTGCAAAATTCCCACCACTTCCTTCCTTGTTCAGTTAATTGTGTTACTGTCTATGACTGAGCAATCATTATTATTATTAGGGTTTGTTTTTTTTAACAAAATCCTATGTTTTAAGCCCTTGTAACATAAAACATTCAAAGCGTATTTAACAGTGGCTTTCCCGAAAGGAGGTGGAAGGGCCCTCACTCACCAGCTAAAATCATAGAATCATAGAAGTAGGGTCAGAAGGTACCTTGTAGATCTTCAAGTCCGATCCCCTGCCTGGGCAGGAAGAAAACTGGGTTCAAATGACCCCAGCCCTCTTAAAGACCCCCAGGGTAGGAGCCAGCACCACCTCCCTTGGAAGCTGGTTCCAGAATGATTTCGTTTGGATTATTGCTCTTGTTCTCAGTACAAACCATCAATTCTATGTTATTGTCATTGATTTTTGGAAGTAGCTGAGATTCAGGGTAGGATTTTTCTTTTCTTTTTTTTGTATGTGTTTCTTTTTGTTTTTAGGTTTAGCCTAACTTTGTCTTAAATGCAGAGCACCTACATCAATATTGCTGAACCCCTATTGTACTATCCTTTTTAATAACAATAACAACAGGTCCCATTTTTCTAGGCCTCAGCAAAGCAGAATTTCCAGTGGACATGCAGAATACAGCTCAATTATTTGAAGGGAGAAAGTGATAGAGTTAACATCATTAAAACAAGTATTATTAATACTATTGACATATTGAAACAGTAGGGGAAATTTTGGGTGTGTTAAGTTAAAGGTAAACTCCCAATAACTTATTTGAAGCCAGGATTTCACTTACTGGTGGATTATGATTTTGGAGCAATAAATGGGATATAATAAAATAAAAGTGAGCATTGTAGAGCAATATTGACTTAACTGTTTCTTTTAATTTTATTCTGCAGGTTTTAGCCCCTTTTTGCTAGGATTTCCATAATCAGCTTCCCATATAATCAGTGGGAGTCTTTCCACTGACTTCCTATGAGAGTTAGGTTTGCTTTTCATGTGTTTGTTTATGTCTTCATTTCTTTAAGCAGTTTGCAGGACTGAATTCTTATAGATACTAAAGTAAAAGAAAATAGATTATTTAATTAAAACAATACAAATTAATAGTTAGGGAAATGCTGGTGTGTGTTTTATACTAAAATGAAAAATACTTAGATCTTTGCTTTTGTGAACAGCAGCTCATTTGAGCACTACCTCTGCCATGTATTCTGTGGATGATCCCTAAAGCTTTGCAGACTCATAATGGCCAGTACCTGCTGATGGTGTGTTTTTAGTCAAGTCAGACAGGCTGAAATGTAATGTCATTCCTATTTTTCACAAATTAGCCAGGCTGTTGCTATTTCAGGTGGCTAAAAAATATGTGCATGGTTTGTACTTTGAATGTTTAATAAGCTTAAAACATAAAATATAAAATGAAGCTTGAACTTTCTAGTGTTATTTCATCACCAAAAAAGCAAAGTCTTGAAGCTCAGCAATTGCCTTTGTCAGAATGTAAATTCCAGCATGTAATACCCAGGCTGTATGTTTCAGGAAATCAGTATTAACCTATTAGCATGCAGTTTTCCTTGGAGAAGAGCCATCTTCACACTGAGCTTGTATTCCTGCTTCAAACCTTCCTGTCACTGTTCCGTATCCACGACCCAGCCTAAGGCAGCCTTTGACGGTTCTCTAGCTATTTCCTGCATTCTGCACTAGCACTAATTGAAAATTTGGGTGGCCTTGCTTATTTATTTTCATGGAATGTAGTGGGTTATATTTTCATGGCACTTTCTCAGCAGTGCAGCGTTTCAGCTTCAAAACCACTGCAATCTGAGGGAAAGTACCAAAAAATTAAAAAATAACAATAAAAAAACAGCCTACCTTTTTATTCTTTTTACAGTAGTGCTTTTGTAAAATAAAATGGAAAAAAAAGAACTTAATTTAAATATGAATTCACAATTATAATTTACAAGCATTGTGAGCATGTGTTTCAGTTCCAAGAGAATGACAAGATATTACATTATCTGTTCTTTGCCTGTCTTGTAAAGTTCAATAGCTGTGTGCTGTATGCATGTATGCCAAGCAAAATCCCAATTATATCTATATATGGCATTGGCAATGGTCCTAGAAGTTATTGATTTCTGTGAGAATGTTATTCCACAAAGGCCAGGTTTAACACTGTTGCTCCTTTAAGGTTTTGCATGTGTGTGTGTTAGATATCAAGTATGCCCTTCAAACAAACTCCAGATACGTACAAATTCTTATTTCCCTTTATTACTTAAGCACATTTTTCTGCTGTGTTTTGTCTGTCTTCTTGAATTTTGTGCAAAACCAAAACTGTCAATGTGGTTAATATTTAATATAGCCTCCCAACCAGTGAAATACCAATATTTTTTAAACTGAAGAATTGAAGTGCCACAGCCTTTTGAGACACATACTTTCACAGATATACTGTTAGTTTGTCTCTGAATCAATGTTTTTTGGAGTAAAAAATGAAGAGTGGAGTCCACTCTAACCTGTATGGACATCTAAATGGCGTTGCTATTATTTGGAGTTAGTCATGTACCCACTGAAGTCCAAATGCTTTAGAGATCCTTATAACAAGATATTTTAAAACTGAGGAAAAAGCTGTATTCATCTAAAAATAAAACCCTCGCCTCTCTCCAGATTGTTACTCTTGTTAAGAGAGTACCCTTCTGAAAATTTTAGCCAATTTTAACTCAGGGATTTGATGATTTTGTTCTTTGTTTGTATTGGTCTGTTTTAATTGGACACTGGGCATTACTTTTTCTGTACACTTCAATAGGATTTTTTTTTTAAATGGAGACATACTTAAACAAAATTTCAGCTTCTGGATTCTATCTATCTTCCCACTTCTTTTACCTCCTATAAGGCTCCAAATGTCCACAATGGGAAAGTTTGGAACTAAGCTTCCTAACTTGGACCAAACTATTTTTAGAGCTAGTTTGGTATACCTTAACCTGAATAAATGTCTTCTGGAAAAGGACGAGATTATGTTGTATAATTATTGTGCTGAGCTGGACCTGGTGTTAAACCACTTGTGCATGTGTGTGCTGTTTAATATTAGAGTATCAAATCCGTAAATATTATGTATGTAACAATTAATGTTTACCTCAGATTATGCTGGAAGTTACAAACTAGCTAAAACCTAAAGCATTCAGTTTTTCATGTCTTTTTCATTGTGATTTTTCCTCCCATATTATCATGTAAATAACCTTATATTTAAAAGCAAGGCAGAAGTAGATAACTTGTATCTTTAAACTGCAGTTAGTGACTCCTGAAGCTTTATTCCAATTTAGAAATGATTTTTTCTAATACTGAGTATACTGAATATTTTATGTTTGTCTGTTTTTGTGTTAGGAACATTTGAATAAGAACTCTTTTTTCCTTATGAGTTAATCCACTCCTGCTGTTTTTTTCCATCACTTGAAACTTTATCTGCTGTATATAACTGCCGTGGCAACCAGTTGTGATATGTATTACCAGAGCAGGTAGAGCAATGAGAAGCAGGACCCTGGTGTAACTCCCATTGAAAACACTAGAAAGACTTCCATTCACTTCAGTGGGCCTTGGATAAGGCCACAGAAATGGTTGAAAACCAGTAGGCAAGACACTACTTATCATGGAAAGTGCAAGAAGCATAGAAAAGATGGTATAATTCTATCCAAATATTGATTAGGATTCTTTTTAAATGAACATCCAACTTTAGTTTCTTGAGTAGGTGCTGATGAGCGTTGGGCACTTATGAAAATCAAGCCATTTCTGCCATGCTCCTACAAACACTTAAACAGCTGAATAACCTGGCTCACGTGAGTAGTCCCATTGATTTACAATAGGACTACTCACGTGAATAAAGTTAGGCGCGCGCTTGACTATTGGCAGGGCTGGAGAGTTGCTTAGGGCCCCTCTCCAGCAATTTTTGAAGCATATGCTTAAGTTGAAGCATTTGAGTAGCTCTGTTGAAGTGAATGGTAGAACTACACATGTGTTTAAAATTAAGTACAATGTATAAGTGGTTTCTTGGAAGAGGGCCAGAATGGAGCAGGGCTGAACTTCAAATATAGATCTCACAGTCTAAATTTAGGCCTTGTGTTTTAAAATACTAGCCAATAGTCTTTAAAAAAAATTCTGTGGAAGTATCTGTGGAGCCATTTATGTGGGCCAAATTCTTCCCTGGTGTACATCCATTGAAATGAATGGGATTACAAAATGGATGAGGTTGTCTCTGAACTTTGAGAGAGCCTGTTAACTAAGAAGCATTTAGAATGAATGTTTTTTTACCAAGAGAGGCAAGAGTGTTTGTGAGTGATATCTTTTATTGGACCAGCTGTGTGGTTGGGATAGATTTAGACAAACTTTTCAGTACTAATAATACCATGCCAGTAATAATCACTGTACCCTTTGTTAGGTCTCACCTGAGCAAGGGTATTGTGACACTCAAAAGCTTGTCTATTTATACCAATCATGCGGCTGGTCCAATAAAAGGTATCACCCACAAACACTTTTGCCTCTCATACATTTGCCTCCCATACATCCTGGACCATCATGGCTACACTCTCTTTTTACTGAGTCGCTGTTACACTTAGGATTTAACTTTGAACATAGTAGCTATTCATTACACTTCAAAATCCTGCAGCCAGAACATAGGATCTGTCCTGCTGTCATTTCTTGGGAAATGGGAATGGGAAACAACTCCCACTGAAATCCAATTCAAACACTGTTTGTAGGTCTTGATGATTCTGTGAAATTTAAATTGTCTTGAAGTTCTTAAACAATATTTCTTTCATGGTAGAGAATATATAAGAGAGTCTCATATAATATATGTTTTATTTAATGTTGGTTATTTCTCCCTTATGGCCTTTTTGATACTAAGAATACATTATAATAATAAACATTTAATTAATGTTGTTGGATCAGATACTCAAATGCTCCTATTTATTTTAATGGGCAGTCAAAATTCACATTTTAACATTAAACCTATAAAGAATGTAATACATTTTTAAAGATCAGAACTGTAAAAAAAAGATGCATTTTCTGTAAATATGGTTCAATTATAAAATTCATTTGATAAAATTTTAATTGAATATTCTCTAAGGAAAAATGATCATTTAACCCAACTGCATAATGAAATTAAATGTTTCTGTAAGTCTTTTTCTCTGCTCTTTCCTTCCTTTTTTCATTGAGGGGAAAAAGTGGAGGGAAAGGGAATGGAAGTGAGAGAGAGAAATATGGGAGAAATAAAAATCCCAAACTTAGAAAACTCAAAACAAAACTTTAAAAAAATTATTTAACCAAATGAAAGTCAAAACAACAAAATTAACAACTGTAGAAAATTTTCAAAAGAAATGTTTTGTGTGTATGTGTAAATTTTATGTGGAAAATACTTGCTACTTTTGATCATCCCTTATTTTTGTTGTAGTAGAACTGAGATGCCAACAGTCTAAGATCATGGCCTCATTGTATGAAACATTACATGCATAATAAAACAGAATCTGCCCCAAAGTGTTTGCAGTATAAGGCCTGATCCTGCAAGCACTTAGCATGTGCTTGGCTTTAAAGAATTTGAGTAGTTTCACTGGCTTAACTGACTACTCAAAGTCAGTGGCCTCATCCCAGCTTGCTCCCATAAGGAGCAGGACCAGAATGGTTATGCTACCATTTGGTGTTGTGGAAATAAGGACAAAATGTCACCCTAAGGTCCTAGACCAAACAATTTAAAACAGCTTTTCCTATGTTTTCTCTTTGCAGAATATAACACAAACCTGAGTATTCATAGCTTTAAGTACATCTGCTTTTATTCCTTAAAAATACTGACATGTGAATGAAGAAAGCAGTGTTTGAACTGATGCAAGTTATGTTTCAGAGGCTGGGAACATTCTTGACTCCGCTGTTGCATACGCAAATATTTTTAGCTACAAAGAGTGAATGAATAATTTGTTTTCATGGTGCTGTTTAGAGAAACAATGCCTTGGGGTCAGTAGTGCATGGATTCCTTGGATAGGTCCTTAAAGGAAAGAATGAATGTACTCTAAGCCAAGGGAGAGAAAGCAGTGTGAGAATTCTGTGTACTATTAAAAAGTGTTTAAAAATGCAAAAGGCTATACTTTTGTTTGATGTACAGAAACTAACTGTACTTGTTCAGGAAGGGAATTCAAAATATTGTGTGCATTAATCTATATTTTGTTTGTCTTAAAACATGCCAGAAATCATTTGGGGGCAAACACTGATCAGTAATGTGTTTCCTTCTCTCTCTTCTTTATACATGGGTAAATATATTTTACTTTACAATTAGTGTTTCTGGCATAAACTCTTATTTAGTTATAAAAGCACTGCCAAGGTCAAATAATGTATTGGTCTGTATTTGTTTGAAAAATAAATAAAAGCCAGAAGCTCTGAAAATATCAGTTCCTGGATGTCAACTTCATGTTGTACATCTAGTCAGTTTTCCATTGGAAACAAACATAAAGCAGATAATCCAAGATATGCAATACAATGTTCAGGGGAAAAAAATGCCTGAAAAAATGGGTATTGAAATTATTGAAATCTCTCTTTAACCTATGACAGCATCTAGTGCCCCCTCTAGATATTACAGGTATTATGCAATTAACTGGTTAATTGTGCCATTACCTGAGACTAGCTACACATGCAAAGTACTTATCACACCATAAAAAGGCCCAACCAGTTATAAAGTTAGATCTCAAAAATGTGTAATAATAACTGTATAGCTGGTTGCTATCTAACTTTAATTTGCAGGTGCAGCAGAGTCCCTCTGCAGCTGGGAGCCCCATCAGTTAATGGGCTCTGAGCCACATGGGTGTACTATGTGCAGCCAGGACTGGGAGCCCAGCAGCTGAGGGGACTCTCCCTCCAAGCAGTGCCCCATGGGCCTCATAGCTGTGGGAACATTTTACTTGCCAGTGCAGAGGGAGCCTGGGATGGCAATCTGGGGCTCTCCCTGTACCAACACTAGGGCATGATAGGATCTGATGCTGGATCCCACAATCATGTCTCCTGCTATGCAAACGTGGAATGGAAGGAGGTGCGACTCTGTGGATCACACATCAGATGGTATCATGCCTTTATCTGAACAACTAAAGGGGCCCTAGAAGTCACACTTAAAATAATGGAGAACATGGGTTTTAGAACTCCATAATCCTAACAAAATGTAGGGAACTGGAACCATTCAGAGCACAATTCAGAGGCCAGGGGGTTGTCACAAAAGGCAACCAGGAGTTAGGGCTTCCTGGTTTTACTGTTGTGGCGTTGACAAATTCTATAGCCTGTGATTGAAAAGAGATTTGGTATGTGTCCAGCTGTAAGTGTGTAAGCAACCCTGTTGATTTTGATGGAACTATTTACAGGCTTAAATTTAAGCATCATTAGGCATTTTTACACATGCTTTGGGATGCGGTGCCTGGTGCTCTAATTAGCAAGCCATGCTAATTAAAAGCGCCCACGCATCACATATATCAGCATCCCTGCACTGAAAAAATGGTGACAGGGTTGCTCTGGACTAAAGCTCATCGGACGGGTTTTATTTCAAAATGCCCTGACACCATTTTTCCAGTGCAGAGACACACAAGGATGTTGATACATGTGACACAGAAGGCTGTCAGAGTGCATCAATTTCTGTGCTCCAGCAGACTTGATTAATCAAGTTTGCTCTGATGTGCTGGATTTCCAGCGCCTCAGAGCAGGCTCCCCACATGTGTATAGGAGCCCTTAAGCTTTCTCTCTGTCTTAAAAAAATCAAAGTCTCTCTCCCCTCCCCTCCCCTTCCCCATTGTAATATATCTAGCAATTCTGACTACAGCTGGAAATATATTGTTAATACTGTACACAATATCCCTGTATCCCTGTTACTGGGCTATTGTGTTTGAAGTCTGATGCCCACACTACAACTTTAGGAAGAGTTCTAGTGGATTTTTGCATCACTTAAACTTTTAAAATCAAGATTAGGTTCCTTCCTAAGGGTTTGCTTACATCAGGAAGCCACTGCCATTTGTATCTGTTGGTAGTACCCCATGGTAGAGATGCAGCTTGTGCCAACAGAAGGGGTTTTCCTGCCAACATAGCTACACCACTTTTCTGAATGGCATAAACTGAGTCTTCTGTTGGCATGCCACTGTCCACACCAGGGGGCTAGCTATCATAGCTGTATCACATCTTATTACTGCTTACAAAAGTAAAAAGAAAAACAAAACCTGGCACTTTAGACTCTGTGTGCCCCCACACTGAGCTCAGCGCATGTTCAGAAGAAGCATCACATTCGTTGGACCTGGTTCGCCTAGTGCCTGTATAGATCGGGGGTTTTAGTGGAGCATTTTTGGTGCTTTTATATAATAGCTGATTGAATCAGTTATTAAATAAAAGTGCAAAAAAGCCCCACTGAAGAGACGCTGTAGAGCTGGGTATAACTAACGCATTGCTTCTGCAGTCCTCCCCCACTTCCTCAACATCTGTCAGTACCCTGGTGTGAACACGGACAGGCTAGCAAAATTTTGTATTGTAGGCCAGGTGTGAGGACAGGGATATAATTCAACCAAAAGAACTGTGTTCGAACGAGTCACTTGATGAAACACTATGACTTTTGCTTTGTCAAAGGTCAGACTCAATGGACCTATTAAGTCCCTTTGGTTGTCAAATATAAGTCTGTAAATGCTTATCAAATTCTCAGAAGCATTGAGAGATATTTTAATATTTATAAATCATTTTAAAATTAGAAAAATGGAATCATGATCTTTAACTGAGTAAAATGTCACTATTTAGTTTAATATGGGATACTGTATGAAAGTCTGCCACTTCTCTTCTTTCCTCAGTTTTAATGGGACTAATTTCTTTAATTCTTTCTTTCTTGAGTTCTTATTCTTCAAATATATAGTTAGAAGTGCTTTTTTTTCCACATCTGCCCTGGAGGTGCCTTTTGCCCTATCTGTTTTCATTTATACTCCAAAACAAAAGTTGTTAGCTATAGAGTTGCCTGGTGCAGGATCTGTCTGCAGCATAGTTGCAAAAGAACTTAAAAGTATCTGCCTGTGAGCTTGGAAAACTATGGTAAATTCAAATGATGCAATGTATAAAAGCAGTGATTGTTTGACCATTGCAGGGCAACTGGCCTGGGTTAGAATTACAGATCCAACCCTGGGTAGTAGGTGTGCGGGCCGGGCGCGAGCCGGGCCCTTTTTCGTGCTCCGTGCAGGCTGTGGCCAGCAGCCCGGGCACGCGGGGTTGGAGAGAACGCGCGACACACTAGAATTAGGCACGGACTCGTAATGGTAGATTTAAAGATTGTTTACTTACACCGGAGATGGTTGCGGTGCAGGCTGGAAAACTTGCTTGAGTTGCGGTTACAGACAAAACAACACGAACGACCACGTGGAGTTTGCTAGGCTCCACGGAAACAGAGCTCCGGATGCCCTGGACAAGCGCGCCACCAAAATAGAAACTTCGTAGATACGTCTTATAAAATTATCGCTCGAAGACGGGAAGAGGTGGGCGATGGATCAGGTCGCCAAACTCCTCTGAATCTCACACAGGGTTTCTGTTACCCTGCTGTGTACCCAGAGTCCCCACAAGATGGATGTGGAGTCCTCTTTGGCTTGGGCGGAAACCGCTCAAGCCTCTTATATGGCTAACTGGCCAATCGTTAGCCGCCACGTGGGAATAATTTAGAACTAGCCAATAGCGGCGAACAAATTTGCATGCGGGTGGCAGGAACTCCTTTGCACCGTGCATTTCCCTTGCAACTTGAGCAATGCACCCTGCAAAGGAAGCTACAAATTGGCGGGAAATTCTCCCTTGCACCGGGGTTCTCCTCTTCAGCAGAAAACTCCACCGTGCAACAAAGCTGCAATTTAGCGGGGATAATTCTAGTGCCGAAGCACATACAAAATCATACCTTTGGGTTATGACAGTAGGTAAAGTTGGTGTCTGATGGAAAGTAGATATACCATCAGGACATGCATATGTTTATATTGTTGTACAGTTTAGCTGAGTTCTGTAGTTCTCACAAAATTCTGTGCCACCAGAATTTTAGAGTAAACGTCTACTTAAATTATATTACTAGCACATTTAATAGTAAGCCTTTAAAAGTGAACTTCAGACTGCTTTTCAAAAAGTCTTGCAGCTCCCATTGATTTCACTTGAACTCATGCTTGCAATTTCTGACATGTAGTCCATTTCTCCTTTTAAAACAGATAATTTCATCTCCAGTAGAGATGCAGACCCTAGATTTGATTCTAAAATCTAGATCCAGATTTTTATCTGATTACCTGCTTGATTGAGTTATTAATTCCAGATCCTTATATTGCAAATTGCTCTTCATGGCCAACCTTTTCAACTGAGTCTCATAGTTCAGAGAGGCATACAAAAACCCGTATCCATTGAAATGGATAAGTTTGCAAGATTGGTGTGGTGCCTACGAAGTGGAATCCCCCCGCACCCCCTGCTTATATTTAATCATGCATTTTTGTTTGCCAAAAGTGGCCTGTTTGGTACTATTGCATGGTGTTCTTTTAAACAAATGAAAATGCTGATCTGATAGGGGGAGGAATGATGCTGTAATAGGTGACACAACTTTAAGAAATTTACATTACAACATTCTAAGATTTGTTTTACTAAGGGACCAGGGAGCATACTTTATAGTTTCCTGTTTATTAGCAAAAATAATTATTTATTCAAGAGAATTAAATAAAAAAGAATCATTTTAAAGAAATATTAGCATATTAGCAAAAAGAATTGCTGAATTGTTACCAACAAATTCTGAACATCCCTGGAGAACAGGCAAGGTACCAAAAATTGCGCTGAAGTTGGTGCAATACAAGGCTTTAAATGGGCAAAAGAAAAGAGTTGGAAATTATCAACCAATTCATTTTACCTCATTGCTAAATTAAACATTCTAACCTCATATTTTGATGTGTGTAGTGCCCTCAACTCTACCTGACACCAGGGGGATGAATTGGTGAAAAAGCATTGTGCTTAAAAGTGTGTAAGTTTTTGTAAAAGGGGTTTTTTTTTGTTTTGTTTTGGGGTTTTTTATAATAGCATGTATTCCACTTTTAGGTGGATTTGAATAAATACATAAATATCATTGACAGTAGTCTTATATAGAGTTTAGATTACGATTTATATGGGATGATTTGGATTGGGATGATCCTGCCTCAGGCAGGGGGTTAGACTAGACCAGCAGCTCCCAATCTGTGGTGTATGTACCACCAGTGGTATGCGGACAATGTGTCAGTGTTATACATTAACAGATTTATTATAATTACTTTATATGACAAAAATTTGCTGGTGGTACTTAAGGTTGAACTGAAAAATTTGCTGGTGGTTCTAAGTTGTATCATTTTTAATTGGTGGTATGCAGTGTATCAGAGTTTGGGAACCACAGGACTAGATGACCTTTGGAGGCCCCTCCAGCCGTACTTCCCTCTGATCTGTGATAATTCACTAAACCAGATTTTGTTATAAATAGGGGTCTACCAAACTCAAGGAGGTGGCTAGCCAGTTTTGTGGGCAGCTCCAGGGGCCAGCTGCTATTTTCATGGGCTGAGCATGGTGGGGCTCCTCCCTCATGCCTCTGATTGGCCAAGGGGCCCTGGCAGTCCTACTCCTCCCCACAGATTGCCACATGGACTGAAACTGCAGCTTAATTGCCATGATTAAGCCTGGGGAAGATAATTCATATGTTATAAAGTGCAGATTAATGGCTTTAGAGGGAGTTGGAGGGAGGGGAGAGCTAGGGAGGAGCAGGGGGCGAGGCGGTGCTACTCACAGCAGGAGGTACAGAGGCAGCTTCCATGCCTCCTGCTGCAAGAAACCCTGCCCTGCTCCCTCTCCTCTCTTTGCCCTCCCCTCTCCTCCCCACTCTACCTTCCCCACATGCTGCAAGACTGCAGGGCTTCCTGGTCTTTTCTCTGCTCGCTGGTAAGTTTTTTTGTGTGTATCTGTGTATTCTTTTTCCATCAAGCCTGCCAGAATCACAGAGCTCACCTGAAATTGTGGTTTCCATGAAAATTGAATAATCGTTTATATATATATAAAACCAAGAGTCAATAAATTGAGACTGTTGTTGTGCTATAGCTACTAGAACTGCACGAAGCTTCAGTCACTGATTTGATTCGCCGTAGATTCAGCCCAATTCGGCGGCTGAATCTTCAAATCTGAATCAAATCAGTAGACTCTTTAATTTCTCCCTCTGAATTGATTCGGCGAGATTTGGAAAGATTCAATGATTCGGACATAGACACAGCTTTAAATGTTTTTTACATACCTCAAGGTACCAGGTGGCTTGTGAATGCTGTGATGCTGGAGCAGATGGAGCGTCCCATGGGAGAACAGGGAGTGGGGGGTCCCCAGCGCGCTTGGCAGTGGATCCGGAAGTGGACCAGAAGTATTTTCAGTCCACTTCCAGGTCACTGGGGAGCATGCGGGTGGCCCTCCCCATGCTCCCTGGCTTGGCGACTGGTGCATCCTGGGTCTGGGGGGGCATTTGGGGTTCCCCCCATGGCTGATTGCCAAACCGGGGAGGTGTGTGTGTGGTGGGGGGTCCCCTGCGCTCAGCGGAGGACCTAGAAGTGGACTGGAAGTACTTCTGGTCCACTTCTGGGTTCACCGTTGAGCATGTGGTTTGCCCCCATGCTCCTGTGGGATGCTCCATCTGCCCCAGCATCGCAGTGTTCACAAACTGTGCCTGGTACCTCGAGGTATGTAGAAAAAACATTTTAAATTGTGTCTATGGCTGAATCGCTGATTCTCTGAATCAGCATTGAATCTTCAGATTCCGAATCAAATTGGGACAGTGATCTGAATCAATGAATTGCATCACTGTCCCCATTTCTGGCCGAATCTGAATTGAATACAGCCCGTTTTACATACGCCTAATAGCAACTTGCTTCTCTGTTAAGTGCATAAAGTGCTGAAAGGGATGTATTGGGTAGTCGTGTTGGTCTGAGGCAAAAAGAAATGTAGAACTCTTGGTTCAAATATGATACTTTTATTAGACCAACTAAGAAATCGCAAAAAAAAAATTACATATGGGGACTTTTTACCATCTTTAATTTCCCTGAGCCTGATGAAGGGTGTGTGAGCCCAAAAGCTTGCAGAAAAAAGATTTTTTTTATTGTGATTTTTTTTTTTAGTTGGTCTCATAAAAGGTATAATCTCCGAATCAAGAATCCTACAGTTTTGCATTTCTTTAAAGTGCTGAAATGCATAGCATTTTTCAGCCCCAGTGTCTGCTCTGTAACAGAATTGTATTCTGGTTACAGTGACTGCACTCTAACTGCAACTGTAACTGAGTATACTCTAGGTGAAGCAGAAACTCTGACTGGAATGCAATAAGGAGAAAATGACAGGACTTAGTCAGCTTCATGACTGCATGCCTGCATTTTCAAGGTTTCTAATAGCAGCCCAGACAGTAATTACTAGAAGCCTTGAAAATGAGTGTAGCTAGTTAGTTTCAGGGCTGCTAATACCACAGGACCAACTGTGCTTTGTACTTGATGAACACTGAGTAATGCTGACCTTGAGTTTGGATAAGTGCATACCTTTTTTAGCAGTCCCAAGGACATGGACTTAAAAGGTACACCAATTTTAGGCCTGGTTTAATGATAGTGTAACTGTAAGTGTTTCACCTCTACCCACCCCTTCTTTTTTTGTTTTTTTTCCAGTTTTCATCCTACATTGGTATTTGTAACCAAATGCCAGAGAGCCCTGCAAAAATAAAGAAAACACAACAACCTTTCTGCTCCTTTCTATTGTTAGGCCTTTCAAGAAGGCATTAAAAGCTGGGCGGGGGGGTGGTTATTCCATTGGAAAACTTTTGGCCCTCTGAAAATGCTGATTTGATGGAATCAAAACCTTCTGCTAGGGACTCTGCCAGCCTGCCTGGTGTCCTGTCTGTCCAGGTTCTCCCTGGCATTGCTACCTCCCTAGACTATCACTTCCTTGGAGAGTCAGGCAGCATGGAAGGAAGCTGTTTGGGGAAACAACTGATTAAACAACTGGTTAAGTGGAGAATAGTCAGGAAGAAGCTGATTTAAAATTCCATTTCCATTCTCCCAAATGGAATCACAGATTTTTTTCAATTTTTCCCGGACAAACACTTTTTATTAACTTTGTGTCCCTGTTTGAATTATTTGAAAAGTTTCCCCCAGCCTCCAGCAATTCATTGTTCATATGGAGGGAAATATAATTATGTGGCCAATTTACACTTCGCTAATAGCCAGAACCAAACTATAGGGCTAGAGACAGACATTATATATAAGCCGGTTTAAACGATCAGATACTGGTTTAATCCTGTAATGGAACTATGTATGTTCAGTGCACATAAACCAGTTTGAAAATGGCTGAAACTGGTTTAAGATAAGTCTGATACTATATTCAACCAGGTTTAACTGATTTGGGTCAAACTGGTTTATGCAATGTCTGTCCCAGACCCCTTCCTGGTTTAACTTAAATGAGAGTCCCCCAGCATCCCAGATCCCCTTAGGTGCAGCCTTAGGTGGGGCTGTCTACTGGAGCAGAGCAGGGTTGGTCCCACCCCTCTCCTTCCTAGCCAGAGCTATCAGTGCTCCGGCTGGCTGAGGGACTGCAGCGGCTGCCAGGCTTCCCCCTGTCTGCCCTCCTCCCCAGCTGCTCAAGCAGGGATCCCCCTGCCCACCCCTCTCCCATGGCACGGACCCCAGTGCAGGGACATGCTATCTGGCCATGCTTCCCTATGCTAGCTAATGCTGAGGTGTCTGTTTGGGTCTCTAATTTCACTGGAACAAAGGACAGACAGCTAGTGGCTTGCAAATGCAAATGCACCCTGTAGATAAAAAGAGCTTGAAACTAATGAGAGAGATTTTTTTCTTCTGTAGGTCTTGATGGGCTGATAAACTTTGTTCTGACAAACAACCTACTGGCTGCAATCTGTCAGTCTTCAAGAGGGGACAGAGAAAGGTGTGATAAATGACCTGGCTTGCAGACAGGCTGAGGAAGCAGGGAGACGGAGATTGAAAATTTCACTATCAACAGATGCAGGGTCTGGCAACATTCCTACCCCTTGAACAGGCAGCAGGAAAAGCCTGGGACGGTGCAGGCAGGGCTGGGGTTTACACCCCTCCCTACTCAGAGCATCTTGTCCAGGCCTGGCCATGCCCCACCTCAACTTAGTACTATGGAGGGGAAGGGAGAGCTGCTCTAGCATCCCCTGGCTTCTAGCATGAGCCACTGCAAGCATGTGCCTGCATTTCTTCAGTCCAGAGGGAATGTCTGTACATTTGCAAACTGATTCAATCTAGGCAGGCTAGACTAGAGGCCCTGATCCTGAGCATACATGCACTCAAGTGCATGAAGTTAAGTCAACCCTGCACCAGGTGCTCATGGCTGCTAAGTCTGGAGTGGATTGCTACATCCCAGGTCAAGGGTGGATCTGGGGCAGAGGGAGGAGGGTGCAGTGTTGCAAGTTGCAGCTCCTTTGATTCTTGTTCCACTCAAAATTTTGAAACAACTTCCAGGCAGTGGCAGCAGCATTTTTAGTCAGGCAGAGCTGAAGGAGTCACTCGACTTCATGGCCCATTACAGCCTATCTAAATGCTTAATTTTCCAGGTGTTAACAACCCTCTCTCCCTTTTTTAATGGTTTTGATGTTCCACCAGTCAAGCTAGCCTTTGTTCTACAAAACTGCTTTCTGGCAGCTTCTCTTAGTAACCTAGCTCCTCTTCCACAGCCCTGCGGACAGTTCTCAACCCCAGCTAAAAGCATTCACTGGGGTGTGGCAACATTAAATGACTGAACATTATTACCCAGGTGCAGAAGACACCATCAGCGAAGTGTTGGCTACAGGGTCCAGATGCTCAGGATGGCCAGATTTTGTTGTAGGCGTCTGACATAAGAGATGCCCAATTAATTCTAATGGCTGCAGGACTAATGAAACAACAACTTGTAATAACAACTATAATAATCATTATATTTATAATAACAAATATAACATTATAATTAAAATATATAATAAAATAATAAAATTAATAATTAATATATATAATTAAAATATCTACCATAAAAATGAAATCATAAATATACAATCATAAAAATAAAAATAAAAAATAAAATAATAAAAAATCATTAAAAAGCATAAAATCAAAACTATATCATAAAATAAAATCATAAATATATATAATAAAATATATCAAAACCATAAAAATATCATAAAATATATATCATAAATACATTTATTATACACAATAATACAATATAATGATATGATATAATCTTGTAATGATAAAATAGTACTTACTATACATAAATTGTATACAATTATATAATCTTGTGATTACAATATAGTATTCATTATACACCCTAAATATAAGAATATTAAAATGAGTATAATAATAGTATGTTACTATTTTTATTATCATTATTATCATGTGTTATTAGTGTCATTCAGTGTTTGTCATTATCTGATTCATCATTTATTAGTTACGATTCTCTTTTATCATCATTATGATTTTTGCCTGTTATTGGTTTTATGATGTATTATTGGTCATAATTACGATTATTCACCGTTTACTATAATGCAACAGGAGGATTACTGTTATTTTCGTCCACGACACTGTGTTCCGCGTCACGCGTGATCGCACAGGACTGAGCCGCCCACGTGACGCGAGACCCAGCGTCTCGAGCCAGCCCCTCCCTCCACCGCACCAGCCCTGAGGGGATTCCCTGCTCCAACCACGCCCCTCCCCTTGTGGCGCATGCGCAGGGAGTGCCTCGCGGCTCCACTGCTCGGGGTTACGCACTGGGCTGGGCGATCGACGCGCTCGGCGGCGGACTGGGCAGGCCTGGCGCTGCCGGACGCGGGGGCGCGGCCGGGAAGCTCAGCTGTCTCAGGTGCCGGATACTAACGCGGCGGCTGGTGAGTGACGCCCCCGCCCTTCCCCCACCCGTTCGGCCCGGACCTTCCTTGCCCCCCGCCCCTCGGGCTGCCGGACGGAGCGACCGAACGACACCCCCCGCGAGACTTGGTGCCTTCTTTCATCCCTGAGGCACCTGCCCCCTTCCCCCCCCTTGGAGCTGGTGGTTTGACCCGCGTGGGTGCGTTGTGTACGGGTGGGGGAAGTTCCATTAGCTGGGGGGGGGTGCTGGCTCGTGCCACCGGCAGGTGCCAGTCCTGAGGGATTGGAAGGAGACAATAGGGTGGTGGTGCTGGGGTTTCTCTGTCCCTCCTGCTGCCTGCTCAGAGGTGGGGCTTGCCTCCGGTCCTGGTTAGTGGCCAAACTCTGGCAGCCCTGAGTAGAGCCCTCTCTTCTTCCTTCTTGCTGTGGCCGTGGCTGCAGTTCCTATAGACAGTCTGGGGGCGTGATTTGGCGACCCTGCTGGTGCCCTGTGGTGGCACCTTGCCTAGCTCCCGCAGTGTACACTGGCTGGGGAGCCCCATGCTAGAGCTCAGCTTCTAGCCTGCAGGGCCTTGGCATCCGGCCCTTGTGGGCCGGGAAGATTTTGGCAGCAAGGGAGCTGTGGTCGTGGCTGCCTTTCTCTGCTGCCAGATTACCAAAGCCTGAGTTCTGCAGTGGGTGGGAGCCAGGCTGTACCCCCTTCTCTGCGTGTTTGGGTTGGGGCTGAGCCGGGCCTTCTTGGCATCATAGAAAATTGGGGTTGGAAGAGACCTCATGAGGTCATCTGGTCCAACCCCCTGCTCAGAGTAGGACCAGCCCCAACTGTGGCTTTGTTGAGCTGTGCCTTAAAAACCTGCAAGGATGGAGGTTCCACCACCTCTCTAAATAACCTGTTCCAGTGCTTCACCACATTCCTAGTGAGTTTTTCCTGATCTCTAATCTGCATTTCCCTTGCTGCAACTTGAGACCCTTGCTCCTTGTTCTGTCATCTGCCACCACTGGGAACAGTCTAGCTGTTTCTCCACCCAAGCGTCTGGGTTGGGCCAACATCAAGCTTTGCCCCCTCGTGCTGGGCTAGGACCCTTTTCCCATCCCCTGGAGGACCAGGTCAATCCCTGTTTCCCCCCATGAGGCTACATCATGCCCCCTTCCTCCCCTCTCATGGTGCTGGGACCATGTCAAACTCCCTTCCCTCCCGCTGGGCTAGATCAAACCCCTTCTTCTCTAAGGGGCTGGTTCAAGCCCCTTTCCCTTCCTCTCCCCCCATGGTTGGGTTGGGACCATGTCAAGCTGCCTCTCCCTCATGGGGCCAGGTTGGTATTGGGCTACCCCCACCGCCTCCAGGCAGTTTCTACACCCATCCCAGGTGCCAGATCAGGACCATTAGCCAGATTTGGCCTGTGGGCAGACCTGGCACTGGCCATCTGGCTTGCCAGGCTAAAAGGTGGAGCATCACTGTTCTAGACAACAGGGGTCTGTGAGCTGGATTGTTGGACTGTTATCCCTTTGGTGCCTACCTACCCCATTGTTAGAGTAAAGAACCGGGGCCTGTCTTGGAGAGCTGAGTGGTTTGTTTGGGGAGAGAAGGGGAGAAGCTGCTGCTATAAAACAGCATCTTTAGGATTTCTTCTCTTTTTCACTGGGAGTTTTGTCCCACACAATGTTGCCCCTTTTCAGATCTCGATTCCCCACTTGCAGTGCTAGCCTCTCATCACATGTGCTGTTCCTTATGGCCACAGGTGTGTCAGGTTGGACTACCCATTTTCAGATTTCAGCAATCTTAATTGAATAAATGCTAGAAAATCCTCATTTGTGTACTGGCCTTCTCCTGTAAGGTACCAGGCACCCTCGTGCTCCCTCTCACCAAATGTGATCTTCTTTGAAGCTGTAAATAGCCACATTTTCAAATATGATAAAACCATATCCTACTGCAGTGTGGAACTTCCTGGCTTGTAAACATTCAGTGTCTATTTTGTTTTTAAAGCAATCCCTGTGTATTTACTGCTGTAAACTTCCTGTCAGGGACTGTTTTGCTAAAGTAGGCTAGACAAAAATAGTGGTAGCACTGTATATTCTCCACCAAGATTGCTTGTTGGGTTACATTATTTGACTGTTGCGTTAATTAGCATATCTTGTTTTTTCTAGTGATGATGGAGTTTTCAGATCTAAATCCCAGGCTATTTAAAAGTTCACTAAGGAGAACTCCATGGTGGTGAATGTGATTTGCTGGTGCTACAAGCTTTTGTAAAATTTTTGCCTGCAAACATTTTTGCTTGCAAAGTTTATGAGTCTGTAGTAAATGACTCCTAAAACAAAAAATCTAAAGCAAGGAACTCCTCTACTTCAGTTGAGGGTAAATGAATTAAATAATGTTGGGATAATTATGTCAAGCTTTGTTTGCTGCAGTGTTCTCTTTAAAAAGTTAGGGTTTTTTTCTAAAAATTAAGAAGAGTTCTTGTCAGATTTCTGTATCTATAAAACTGTATTGTAATTAACTCTAGGCTTCTGTACACACTCTGCTGGGATATCAGAAACATTACTATGAAATTTTTCATCAGGCTAAAGCACTTTCCTTTTTTGATATGTGGAGACCTACATGAAATAGTGAATTGAAGGGCTTATCTTTGGCTATCTGTACCACTATATACCACCTCTTCTTCTGACCACCAGTTCACTCCGTTTTTTTTAGGATGGGAAAGAAATGCCATTAGATCCTTTTAAAACAAAAACAATAAGTTTTTGGCCTGGGAAAATCATCCTGTTCCTTGCTTTACACTTTCTCTGTCTGAAGAAGAAACACAGAAGGTTGACACAGTCCCCTGTGGTTGTGGTATCTATTACAGCCTGCACTGACCCAGCAAAAAGTGGTGAAAGAACTTGACCCACAGACTGAGAGTCATAGGCATGCCCTGAACAACTCCTGCTGCTGATTTTTCCCATGGATAGGTTAGTCTACTGCTCAGCCATTACCTGTGGCGATAGTGATTTATATGCCCCCCCAAAGGACATGTATTAAGGCCCTATCCAAATGAAAACATACTGTGCTTTATATGATCTTTCCTCTGTGTGTAAAAACAGGATGGATTGATTTACACGAGCAATTTAAATTGATTTTAATCATGATTAAAATGAGTAATAAAGCTTAACCAAGATATTAATTGTTCTTTTTAGCTTTTTTGGTAAAATTCATTTTCTTTAGCTTTTAGCTACTTGGTTATTAAAAGTAGATGTGAACTAATAGACTAATGGTGATGTTATGTTCCATTAACATACATGCTCTCTGACTTGTGTGTCTTTTTTTTCTTCAATCTTTTTTTATAAAAATGTTAAAAAGTAAAAAATCTTTCTCGCTTGCACTCTTGCTCTCATGCGCACGTTCTCTCTCTCGCGCGCATAGAGTTACCCTGTTTGACAAGTTGTAGTTCTCCAGAGGTTTCTCTTTTTTGTTTTATTTAATGCTGTATTTTATGTTTGTTTTATCAAGCACTAAAATTATCACAGAAATAATCTAATTCTAAACCCTTTTGTTATAATTTAAGAAAATGTACTCATTGTTTGAAGTACTTTATTAAGTCTTTTTTGTAATGGTTCATTGTATTGAACAATATAATAGCATTTGAAATATGTGCATTTATACAAAGAAAGGAGTTCATCTTAATTCAGTTGACAGTGTTTACAAAGTGTTTTTGTACCTATACTGGTTGAACCCAATGCATTTTGGGTAGGTATTAGAAGTAGTCAAGGGAAAAACAGACAGCAAATGGTATTGAGACTTAGAACAACTTAGTGGCCAACTCTATGTCTGATTGAGTTGAGACTTTCTTTCCTGTATAGAAGTGCTCCGCAGGGTAAATTTGGTCCTAAATGCTTTCTAAATAAGTAAGTAGATTGGAAATGACAGAGAATGTCATGGATCTTGGTCATAAAAATTGTGAAGCTAAGCAATAGATGACATTTAACTGATTGTTTTCAGTTTGTTTATTTATAACATCAATGAATTAAAGAAGCATGGTCTTTTTAAAATTCAAACAGTTGGCTTTAATAGAAAATCTGCTTTTAATATATTTCTACTTCTGCTGTAATCTGAATAATAGTATTGCACATTTGTGTCTAAAATACTGAATGTAAAATTCAGTATCTTAATGTGATAGAAGGGTGGACGCAAGATGTAGTCTTAAACCTGTATTATTTCAAGAGCTGGTGAATATCAGAATTTATGAAAAGTGACATTGATTATAATGAAACCTGCATTTCAATACCTCAACATAAATTGGCCTGGAAAGCAAAAAGGTTGATACTTTTCAGAGTTGTTTTTGGGGTTGGGGAAGTGGGGGGAGGGGGAAGCTGTTCTCTTTTTTTGTGATTAATCAATGATTTATAACTGAGGAAAGTTTGATATTCCCTCAAGTATAAGATAAATAGTAAATCTGTTGTAAAATACTTTGCTTTGTATAATTGATTTCTTTTCTTTTTAACATTCAGCATTCTTAATAGCGTTTTATGCTGGTTTTATTTCATCATTTGATAAAAATGGAAGCTGCTGCTGTAATAAAATGTCAGCTGTAAAGTAAAATTAAAATTAAATGCATATTCTGTTAGGAAAATGGCTCAATCAATTCAATTTAGCAATGATAAACTAAGACCTGTTTGCATGATATCGGTTTCTTTTCCCTTCATTTTATGTTTTTAGGTGGAAAACAACTATACAAGACAATACAATCTTTACGTTATTTATCTGTACATGTATTTCAGTTTTCTAGTTGAAGATAACAAATTGAGACATTCTTTAACATGTTCTGTAACAGTTCCTCCCACCTTTTTCAGGGTTTTCCATTACACTGTGGCACGGGCTCTTACGTAGTTATACATAACGTGCAAAAAAAGAGATGCATAGCACCTACACATCTTGTTGCAGTCAGTTTATTAGCAGCTTCTCAAACTAGGCTGTTTTGTACGTGCAAATTCCCTCTTCAACACTGAAATGATTTTCATCTGATTAAAATAAAGAATGATTTATGAAATAAATAGGCATAAATATACTTATCCAACTTTCATATAAATATATGCAGATTACAGTGGCAGTCTCTTATGCCACTGTTTGTTCTAATGTTTTGAGGGGGGGTTTCTCCTTGAAGGATAAACGTGATCCAACAAATATGTTGTTTAAATGCTGGTTATATTGTCATGAAGATATATCCAATAGTATCTCCCTTTTAATAACAAACCTTGTTAGAAAACAGTTAAGGGCTAGGGAGAAACTTTCTTGAGAGTCATAGCTAGCTGGGAATTATTTGAGTGGCATCTTTCAGTAATTTAAATGCTTTTGCTTTTTTATTTTGATTTGTTTGGAACTGACCCTTTTCCAGAAATGTACTGACTTTTTGAATTTTTAGGCAGGTTGGGGTGTTTTTTTGGTGTGTTTTTATGGCCAGAATGGAATTCAGAGCAGAGAATAAAGAGAGATTCCCTAGAATATATAATGCCCTGTCAGTAAGACACTTTCCTGGGATATGGGAGATCCAAGCAATTGTTCTAAATCAAGCAGAGGAGAGATTTGAGCGTAGGTCTCCTACATTCCCTGAGAGTGCCATAATCACTATTCTTTGGTGGGTAGCTTGCTTTCTTTTCCCCAAGAAATTTAGAAAGGTTTTGTTGTTGCAATTGTTTTGAAACTAAAAGAATTGCAGAACTTCACAAAATGGAAATCCTTTCTGGTGAACCCTCTAAAAATCCCCTTCTAGAGATCTTGCCCCTCCTCCCTCCAGCTATGTTGTCCTTTTTGGGGAAGACAGGGTTTTCCTTCCTACAGAAAAAGCTACAATATTTCCCTCTGAAGTCAAGCATGTCCCCCAGGTATATCTGTGAAGGTGCAAGGCTCTAATTGTCCCTCCCCCATCTCTAGGTAAACTTATTTTCAGCTATTATTATTGCACAATACTGCTGGGAGACATCAGCGTAACAATATAATGAGATTTAAACAGCTAGTATGTTGGAGCACATATACCTTTTTAGGGGGGAACCCACAACATTAACAGTTTCTTATGCCACTTCCCCACTGTAATCTGCATACATTTCTCTAAAGTCACTTAAGTTCACACCTGTTTATTATGGAAAGAGCTGGTGGTCATTCACCTCTAATCTTGCCCCTGCTGTATCCTTTTTTTTTCTTTTGATTCATTGCTTAGCTCCCCGTGTTTGTTGGATTTCATTACCAACAAAAAGCTTTGGCTTTTGAGTTGCTTTCCAAAGGAAGGTCAGAATGGTACTGTGGAAGAGAGATAGGTAAAGGAAGGAAGAGAGACCTGTCTTTGGAGGTGATCATCAGACCAGTGGACTTAATAGCACATGAAATAGATGTCTTGGGTTTTTTCCCCCCTTTGGAATTAGATAATGCATATGCACAGTAGTTGCTTTGCAAAACAGCATAGGAGTTCACATTACATCCTCTTACTTGCTGTATATAGCCAAAGGCTCCAGCCTGTGTTTACAGCTTGCAAAATAAAACAGATTTAAAATTGAGGTATAAGAGCAATCTGAAAATTAGTTTCTGTTGTTTACATTTCTACATCTCAAAAGCAGCTGAACTGTGGCTTGTTCTTCTAAGCTCCAAATTTGATCCAAAAACCCCCCAAAACCAAAAAACCCAAAACTAAAACACCTGGCTTTTAGGCTCTTATGCCAAGAGTCAGCCAGGGACAATTTTAAAGTCAAATTATAAACCTTTATTTTCCGGAATTTCATAATGGAAAAGGCACACCTTATCTACAGAATCTCACCAATATCCCAGACTATTGTAGCAATACACTGGAAATGACAAAAATAAAGCCAAAAAAATTCCTGTCTCTAGGTGCATTTGTTTTTAGTTCAGTGATGGGGAAAATGTTCCTTTTTTATTTAAATGACACTTTTTTTTTTTTTTGCCTGATCTTGAAAATGCTTAACACTTGTTCCCAAAATGACATGGAATAATTTAAATGGTAGTTTTAACAATAGTAATAAGTAACATGATGCTGACTCATTAGCGTAGACATGGACAAGATATGTTCACTATTGTTGACGGTTATGGGCAAATCCTGTTTGGGCTATGTCTGCATGCATCTGGGGTGGGGAGGAGGGAATGAACACAACTGAATTCCAGCGAGGTCAAGCCCTAAAGGAACCTTTACCTATCAATATCCAAAGGAATTTTAGATTCTTACTTCAATGAGAGTAAGAGCCTTTACTGTGCTAAGAAGACTGAGGTGCTTGCAAAGATTTTGAGTTATTAAGAAATGATAAAGTTTTATAAAACTGTTTGGAAGCCTAGAGAAGAGCAATCGGTAATTAGAAAAGGGGTAGTATCTTGTAAACAAAAGCAGCTTTCAGTATATGGTGGAGAAAGAAACGAGTGTAGCTTTAAATTTAGGGAAGGGGTTCTTATAGCTAAAATCAAGAAACTTTAGGAAGGTTCATATGGTGATTTTGTGCTAAATTGGCTATGTGAGGGAGTGAAGAGGGGGGGAGGTGTATGTGCATACACGCTTGTGTGTATGTCTCCAGTTTGTTGAATTTACTGTATTGCTGTTTCTCATCTAATGAGTAAATGTGGATGCAGCTGTTCAGTATCACAAATCAATAGTTTTAAATGTAATAAATATTAGTTTCTTCAGACAAAGAAAAAGCTAGGGAACAAGATCTTAATTAACTTGAAAGCAGGCTGTTCGCAAGTAAAATATAAAGGTTAGAAATAAATGTAGAAACAAAAATAGATTTTGGGATAAGTGGACCTTCTTTGTATTTGTGAAGGAGGAGGTTTGTCACCAAATGGTAGGAAATTGTGGAATAGAAGATTATCTTCTAATAGAAGATTATGAATGGATGTTTGAATTTAGAATTTTATTTTTTAAGATATGTTCTTCTCCACCTAGTTCATTATGAATTGAGCATGCTTTCAGAAAGCATTGATATGGCTTAGCTGACACTTACTAATAGGTTAGATGTTGTACAAACAAATACACTGGTAAAAGTATTTCGTATCTGCTCTCGCATACAGCAACAATGATAAGCCTATCTAGTTAGTAGACTGAATTCGTTGTGGGGTTTTTTTGGTTTGTTTTTTGGTCAAATAATAATGCAAACTTTACATTTTGGACAACATAAACTTGAAGAATTAAATATTCTTTTGAGGTAAACTGCATATTACATGCCTTCTGTCATGTAATAATCTTTAGTTTTTCATGGGTGTTTGCTTTTTTTGTTTTGCTTTTAATTCCCCTGCTGGAGAAAAACATAATCCTGGTTTATAAAGTTCTTTGCTTTGGCATCTATGAATGATTACAGTGAAGGACAGTAAAAGAATATAAGCTTTTGTGGGTGACTTTGTTAAATCGGTGCATATGTAGGTTGTCATTTAGATAAGTAGGTTATTGAGACCCAGTCAAAGTATGATTGAATGATTGTGGGGTGTTCGCTTCACTCATGCATGCAGTCTAAGGTTGAATGTTTGCTGGAGGGCATATTAGCAGTGCTTTAGGGAGGGAGTTTGGAAGGATAGGAGAGAAGGGTTGATTTAAGGTGAAAGGCACCCTGAGTGGAAGTGTATTAAAGTACTTAAAGTGGTCTCTAAATTTGAGTAGTTCTTCCCATCTTTTTTAATAATGCAGGGTTTCCCCTAAATGGAGGAAAATGTTTAAGTGTGACCACTGTTTGTAGAAATGTCCTTGGTTATGTTTGTGTTTTTGGCAGGGTGCGTCTCTCTTCTCAGCCTAAACTTCTATGACTTTGCTTCAGTACTGCACCTTCGTATACAAGGAAGCCCATTGCTTTCAGTGAGATTGTACAGTTCCTCACAATGCAAGCAAAGTGCTCGTTGGTCTAAATACAAAATTGGACTGGCTCAAATAAGTTGTGTTTCTAGACCTGTTTAACTTAAACTTGCACATCTCTGTCTAGACAAGTGTGAAGGCTACATAGGCTGGACTTGAGTTAAATGCTTATTATGGTGATTTTCCTCCCCCTCCCCTGGATGCTCCCACTCCTACAAAAGCTGTGCTTTTAGATGTGTTAAGACATCGTATCATGACATGTCTTGATACTATCTGTCACATATAGTGGACTAATTTTATTATTTCCAATAAAAAGGCTATATACTAGCGTAGGATGACTTTCTGACATATGATAGATAGAAGGTTAATTGATGTTAAATGGATGCTTTGTTAGCCCTTCATCAGCTACTAAACTAGTACAAGAGGAGGTGCAAGTCATTACTACAAAAGGCCACGACCGGTATGTTTTCTTAGTGAGGTTTATAGGTCTCTTTTTTTTCCCCTCCTCCCCAAACCACACAACATACAAGCCAGCTGTAGCAATAGGAGTAGGCAAGCAGCTTTCTTAAACATATCCTCCCCACCCCCACACACACATACTCCCACCCCCTACCCCTTTTCCTCTTCATACCTCAGCAGACTGACAGCTTCTAGATGTTGCGTGCGAGCAAGTTCAGCTGGTGCTGTGTGGTCTGGGTGTGTGGTCTCCAACTCGGCCGAGAGGCTGCTAACAGGGTGGATGAGAGAGAGCAACACTGTTTACTTTAATTTATTTCGGATGCCGGAACTGTGCCCAGAGCTTCTCCTGAGCTTGATTCCACAGTTAGCGGCGTCAGTCCCTCCCAGCTGCAGTGCAGTCTGAAATGTGCACTGAACTCTCCTACCAAGTGCTTTCACGGCATCTGCTTCAGGTCCATCCTTTTAATCCCTTGTGACTCAGAAATGTTAATGGCATTGCTGAGTGCTGTGATTATTTTGCTTTCACTATGTCAAGATATATGGCCGTGAAGATGTGCCTTGTTGGGTTAAGTAAAGCAGGAGTTTTAAGATTATTCCTGAAATAGGCAAGTACAGTTGTTGTGAAAATAAGGCTTTTTCCCCGCGCCTTGGTAACTTTAAAGATAAAATAACTAATGTATAGACTTTCTGGCTGACTTGATCTTCTAGTCAAAAGTAATTTCCCTGAAAAAGAAAGTATGGCATCTTAATAAGCTGTATTTTACTATTAAAAATTGTTTTCCCTCATGTGTTCCCCAACTGTATAGTTTTTCAATTCCAAATGGATTTTGGTGCGTAACATTTGTCCTGTAGGTGACTTGCTTGTCAGTATCAAAATTGCCTTAACATATCATGCCAGATTATGACAGTCAAAGGCAAACGAGGGTTTATTATTTCTGTGTAACAGTGAAATTGCCCCTTACTTTATATTTGTTAATATTTTCATTATAAGTAGCTTAGTGATGTTTTGACGATTTCCCCCCCAACCCTGTATGTAACATTCATGAGACTTCTTGTTTAAATTGACAAGTCTTCTTTTATTATTTAAATAAACATGCGTGGACTCTTAATATCACTTGGAATTTCAGCATTGTTTAGCTTATTCACTTCCCAGTCTTTTCTGGCAGGCTTGCAGGAGCGGACTTTGTATTATTGATGCAGTGTTGAAGGCTGTGGAAATTCTAGGGCACGGAGGATTTCCAGAGGGGTTAATAAATGTCAGTTATTTTCATTGTGCTGCTTTCAGCTACTTTTAAATCTTAGTTTGTGTAGAGTGTCTGTCTGAATTTGTGTTGCTGGAAGATGAAGCACAGAAAAGATTGCACTCATGTTTTTCATTAGGTTGAAGTGACTGTTGAATACAAAAATATAAGGGACTTTTCTCATTGTCCCTTTTGAGGGTTGCTTGCCTTTACTGATTGTTGTGTTGCTCTCTAATAGTGTTTTGGAGTTTTCTGTTGAAAGCAAATGTGTTGGATTTGTTTGGAAATGTATGTTTTACAGTTAAAGTGAAGAGACCATCACCCAGCCTCTGGATCTGTTGGGTTTTCTGTTCATGTATGTATATCTATTTTACGTCTGTTTGAGAAGTCTGTCTCTGTTCAGTTAGCAGTTAGATGCTGTGTTGTCATGCAGTGGTACTGAATGCATTTTCAAATTTAGTCTCCTAGGTAGGAGGCACCTAATAAAACCAACTGCTGGATGAATACTTTGATTGGAAAAATGAGACCAGCCTTATCAGGGCTATTTGGTAGCCATGTTGGTCTGAGACAAAAAGAAATGCAAAACTCTAGAACTCTTGGTTCAGAGATGATCCCGTTTATTAGACCAACTAAGAAATCACAAAAAAAAAATCTTTTTCTGCAAGCTTTCGAGCACAGGTGCCCTTCTGCAGGCTCAGGGAAAATTAAAGACTTAAGAGCCTTATCAGGCATTCCTTCTATGTCGGTGGTTCTCAACCTCCTTGATTTGAAGCAGCCCTCCTTAATTTTTGTGAATTGAGCAGCCTTCCATTTCAAAAACACATTTATTTTTTACAGTGCTTTCCTCCTTGCAGAAGGGCCTGTCAACTGGACAGTGGGGGAAGGGTGGTCAGGAAGGGCAGAGCATGAGCCTGCACTTAACTCCTCATGTTGTGTGGCACCCTTTAAAAGATTTTGCGGCATCCCAAGGTGCTTCAGCACCCGCATTGAGAATTGCTGCTCTATGGCCTATACCCGAAGTGAGCAAGCAGCTAATTGTAAATAGATGTAGTGTTCTTTGGGATGACAACTCAATTGATCTAATAAAAGATATCATATCTACCCAAAGCACCTTGCCTGCCTTTGAGACTACAGCTTTTATGCAAAGACACGTTGGCCTTTTTATTGCTTGTCAAGCAAACCTCCTTATTCTCTCACAACTTAGGCTTTTTTTTAATTCCTGTGTGAATTCTGATTTCCTCCTTCTTGAGGACAGCAATACTGCATTCTAACCTCAGGTATCACCTGCAATCTGATAAAGCCTTAGAGTTTATCATTTATAAGAAATTTTGTCCTGCGAAGTGCTCCACTTAGAGTAGGATTTTCAGTAGTTAGAACTAATTACCTTCCTCTTACAGAAGTCAGGAATCTTTTTTTCTTTAAGGACACTTCTGTTGGTATTATTTCCTATTTATGAAACGTCTAAAAATCTAGTTAATTCTCCTCTTCTAGTGATCTGTGCAGGAAGTTATCCCTGTCTACCTTGTGGATATCTATGCCGCATTTGAATCCAGTGGACAATGTGAGACTTATCATTTAGTGTTTATGACCAGATAGTGCCTTCAAAGTACTATATTTCCTCAAATTGAAGGTGAGGATTTTTCCCTCACTGCATGGGGGGAAAAAGCCCCTTATCTTAGATTTGAGTAGAAACTGGTGGTGGACAGCAACAGATGCAGCTCTGACCCCAAGTCTGGGACCTTAGCTGCCGGGCCCCCTGCAGCCTCTACTTGCGTCCCCCCTTGCAGCCCCAGCTCTGGCTGGGGTCCTATTCCATCAAGAAGCACAGAGCACATGCTGCCTCGGCTCCCACCTAGCCAAGTGGTGGCAGCAGCTCTGACCCTGGCTCTGTGGCATGGGCAGGTGGCATGGGGGCCAAGTGGTGGGTCGAAGCAGCCTCTGGAGGTACAGGCATAGTGGGGAGGGTGATGGGGGGGCGACGACAACAAATAAGAGAAAGTTTTAAAACTTGACATTTCAGAATGCTAATTATGTCTAGGGAGAGCTATATCTGAACACCCTGTGCTCTGACAGTTTCTGATGTCTAAATATATATTTTTTTGAAGTTTGTCAAACTTTGGGCTTTTACAGAAAGAAGCTGGTAGTCTCTTATTGAGCTTGTTGTCATGAGACTACCAGATTTGCAAAGGCTGCTGTGGAAACAGTGCAGTTTGGAAACACATATTCCCCACTTGCTGGCAGTACCATTTTGGGCTACGTCTGATAAAATGAAGGAGAGACTTTCTCTACCTTTTAAGCACTATTTATAAAATTGGTGAACAATAAACATGTGTGCCAAATCTTCTTCTTGGAGTTTCACTTACAATTATAGCCAGAGCCCATCCCTAGAGTTATGATGTAGTATTTGTTTAATGTGCTGCTTTGTAGATCTATTAAAAAAAAATGTTTATTTTCTGTTTAACCTTAAAAAAGAGGTAAGAGAGATGAAAAATCAGAAACTCAAATTTTGAGGATCTCAACTTTTTTGTGTGTGTTTCTTTTCATTTATAGGTTGCTACTTTAAATTCAGGTTATTGGCAGATTAAAAAAAATGTTTAGCTACTGTTTTTGTTCTGTGTACGTTAAATGGTAGTCTTTGTAGTTCCCAAGAGATGTATGTTCACATCATACATACAAAACACCCTTGGCAGTCTTAGCAAAGATGTCAAGGATCAAGTGATCTGAACTACTGGTTCTTGTTTTTTCCCTTTTGGATGCTAGAAGCAGTGTGTCTGTAATCAACACATTTTCAAGGCAGCCTTGCAGAAACTTAGTGATCTTGTCCATAGTATGCTAATTTTAGGTTTTTCTACATAAAGAAGATGGCTTAGAAAATATACTGGATAGACAGTAAAATATTCTGTTTATTCCTAAGTCTCAACTATAGTTGCATACATACGTTTCATGAATTTGAATGGGAAATAGCTAACTGTTTTGGGGGGGTTTTTTTGGTTTTTTTCAGTGTACCATATAGCAAAAATAGAGGGCTTTTTTTTTGTTAGTGGTCTTCATCTCTTACTTACCTCAGAGGCCTTATCCTACAATTAGGCTTGTACCCAAGGATGCTTTGAGACCATTAGGCTGCACATGGAATCAGGTTCCTCTGAGAAGCACCTCTTGAAACTACCATTAGTATACTACATAGCATAGACTTAATCTTCAGAGTCAGTAAGTGGCTATGCAAGAAAGGCTTTCAATGTGAAATAATGCTGCCAAGGGCTGCTTAGATTATACTTCGGTTTAGAGAAAAAAAATCTGATGCTTTTTCCCCTTCTTCCTTGTGGTTCCCTCCCCCACCCCCTTTGAAAAGATGCCAGTCGCTACTTTATTTCAGCCAAGCAGTGCTGTTCATTTCTGGTAGGAATCTTTTAGAAAATAAAAGACTGCCTGTCATGCCACTGAGCGTGGATGAATCCCTCTTAGTTTCATAGGGAAAAGAGCTAATTTTGTCTTTTCTGACAAATGGCTAGTGAAAATGAGAGGACTAAAACTATAATGCTGTTTCATGTTTACAGGTGAAACATTAGCTAGAAATGTATTTGCTTAGTAGAATGAAAAGAATGAGAGAAGTATACGGGACATACCATATTTTCTTGCCTGTAACATGCCCCAGAACAAAAAGGTATGTTATTTTGTAAAGGCAAAAAATAAAGAAGCTTTTTCCAATTATGTCTGGGATAGAGACTAACTTTCAGCTGACTCACCTTCCCTTTCCTACTTAGCTAATGTTGAAATCCTAGCTGCTGCTGAAGACTGGTTTCCATTGGTGGATCTATGATTTTGAAAAGAGCTAAATAATTTCTAAGGCTGTAAAATAGGGGGATAGAGGCCCGGAATAGCTAGGAGGCAGCAAAATTGCCCCAAGAAAGGTTAGCTTGATTAGTGGAACATCAGGACTATGAAAAAGGAGAGGCAATTGGTAACACTTCTGGAATGAAGAACAATGAGCCATTAACTTAATTGACTGCTATAGCTTCCTGAATAGGAATGCAACAGCCACTGCATTGTGGAGCAGGAATTAAAGCAGGGTGCTTCTACTCTGGTCAGCAAAATCAGCCTCCCTGCATATAATACATGCAACCCAATTTTAGGAGGCTGATTTTGAGAAAAGAGGTGCATGTATGTTAGAGAGAGTGTGTCATAATAGCAATGTCAGTTATTTACGGAGCTGTTACACTAATAAAAATATTGGCAAAAGCTTTACCTAACATTGCATTGGGAAACTAATTTTAGTGTTTTATGTAGTATTTATACTTGAGGTCTGTGTAATAGTTAGGAACCTTGTATAATAATATTTATGAGCATTGTATTCTAAATTGTCCATTCTACACCAGTGTTACTGGAAAGACATAATCAAGCTTCACATTTTTTCTATGTGCAAGTGTGAGTGAAACTTCATTAACAGAATGCCCCAAGCATTGGTTCAATCTCTGTAGCAGTCAGGTTATCTGTAGAGTGCCTCTAGCCATTTTTGACGCAATGAAGCCAAGTTACTATAAAAGGGAAAAAGAAGTAATAGGCCATCTGAATGCTACAGTCTAGCTATAACATCTTGAGATTTACCCTACTGTTCCCATTCCAGTGAGATATTTTTAAAGCAGTTCTGCAATAAATGTAGAAATACCTTAGAAGAAATACTAGACTTCAGGAGACTCTGCTTTTATTATGTTTATTCAACTCATCATGAAAAGGCATGGAGTGCCAGTTTCTGAAATCCAACAAAATATGCTGTAATATTACTTTCTAGGTTAGTATTAACTCAAACACATTACCTATGGGCCCACATAGCCTGACAGAAAAGATAACTTAAAAAGAAACTAAAATATTTTAATGAAGAAAAAAAGGAATTTTCTTACTGACATTTCATTTCTCCTTCTAGAGATTTCCCCATGGTACTCTTGAGACCTTGTTGATTCCCGTATTTTGGCTTGAATCTCTGGAAAGTTGTCCAGGAACTTATAAAATGGTCCAGATACTCTTCCCAGTTCCTTTTCCTGAGGGAAGGGGTACATATGTTGGTACTCAGCAAGACAGTCTGAAAGCACGTGCTTGGGAACTAGAAGTAGGTGAGCAAGGAGACAGGGAGTAGGATGGGGATGTGGAGGCCAAGACTGACTATGAGGATAACCAGAGTCAGACAAGGAACCAGAGTTGGAAAGAGATTTGGGATGAAGAACCATTTGGAGGGAATGAACTGAAGACTCTTTTACCCCTTAGAATGGAATGGGGTGCCAATGTCTCACTATTTTTTCTTGATACATCAGAAAGTCCCAGTTCTTTTTCTGATGGTCCACATAGAGGATTCACAGAAGTTTAGGGGTGGAAAGGACCTCATGAGATTATCAAGTCCATCCCCCCTGCTCTGGACAGAAAAGACTGCTGGGGTCAAATAACCCCAGCAAGGTGTGCATCCACTCTCCTTTTAAAGATCTCCAGGGTAGGTGCCTGCACCACCCCCACTGGGAGTCTGTTCCAGTCTAACTACTGTGAAGAAGTTTTTCCTTATCCAGTCTGAAATCTTCTTCTAGGAGTTTATGACCATTGCTCCTGGTTTTTCCCTAGGGCACTTTGGTAAATAGTTTTTTTCCAAGCCCTTGACGCTCACCCCTAATACATTTGTAAGCTGCCACCAAATCCCCCCAAGTCTTCTCTTTTCTAGGCTGAACAAGTCCCATATCTGTCAGCCTGTCCTTTAGAGGCCTGAAGAGGAAGCCATACATCATATGAGTGGCTCTTCTCGGAACTCTCTTAAGCTTCTCCAGACCCTTCTTGAAGTGTGGCACCCAGAACTGGATGCAATACTCCAGCCTTGGCCTCACCAATGCAGAGTAGAGCGGGAGAATAACTTCCTTAGTTTTGCTTCTTAGCAAAGTTCCTAAGTTTTGCTTGAATAACTTTCTTAGTTTTGCCTGAGCAGCATCAGCTGCTCTATTAGCTCAAGTGACAGTGGTTTATATAGGGGAGCTGACGGATTTCAATCCTAATGGGTGTCAATATAATGCCTCATGACAGGATCTTTTCTTCAGTAGTCTGTTTCTAAAATCCTAGGAAACATTGTTAAGGTTGCAGGGTTACAAAATGCTAGGATTAATGTTACCAATATAATCTTAAATCTCTTATACCAGAATGCCTTGGAAGGTAGCACTTCATTGTGGGGGGCAACCTTGTGGAGAATTGGATTTCTCCATTGTGAGAGCTCTGCTGCAGGAACCAGTTTTGTTCAAACAAACAAAAACTGCCTTTGTTGCTGATACCAATTTGTTGC
This sequence comes from Alligator sinensis, assembly GCF_000455745.1. Classification (NCBI taxonomy): domain Eukaryota; kingdom Metazoa; phylum Chordata; order Crocodylia; family Alligatoridae; genus Alligator; species Alligator sinensis. The sequence goes on along the minus strand of NW_005842023.1, from coordinate 1,499,911 downwards.
TCACTGTTTCGGAACAGTTACTACTTTGTAACCTGATAGTTTATTATCACCGGACTCCAAGGTATTTTCGCTCCTTCCCAAACTGTTGTTGTTTGTCTGCCATTTATTTTGACTTCCATGCTTGAACTTTATTAGTATGTTGACTTTAGTATGTTGTGTCTGGTGGTCAGCACTGTTTTGGAGCTTTAGCTGCAAGAATATTTAACGTTAAGTTGCTTCCTGAGGGGTGCTTTTCTAGCAGAAGGCTGCTGTATTAAGTGATCGTGTAACTAAAAAAATTATTTTTCTCCCTCTACACAGGACCCCTGCCTCATTCAGTGCAGAAATGAACAGTGTTCACTTTCATGAGAAACTACTCAATATTTTGTTTTCTCGTTTTAGTTCAATGTGTCCCCTTATTTTATTTAAAGGCTGCTTTGAAGATAGAATTACTAAGTTCTTTACAGTTATTTCCATGTTGTTCGTTACTGCAGTATCAGCGAGTGTTCATAGACAGGCTCTGGGTGTGTGTGTTGGGGGTATACTTTAATTAGAGTGGCTCTGAGCGTGTCATGTGTATCGGTGTCCCTGCACTGAAAAAATGGTAGCAGGGTCTCTTTGACTAAAGCTTGTTTAATGAATAATTGGGAACCTTGTACAATACATGTGATGCTGGAGTGCAGTAATTACCACACTCCAGCAGATTCGATTAATCGAGTCTGCTCCCACAAGCTGTAATTACAGTGTGTTGGAGCAGTGTTGCTGCATGTGCGTAGGCGCCCAGAGTGCTTCACAGATATTGCTGCAATTCTCTTTGTGACACCTTTTTGAGGCATGGAGATTAATTCTTGTACATGTGGGCAGCTGAAGCACAGAGAGGAAGGTCAAAGATATTTACTAGTTTGGGTACCACATCTGGATACCTGGGACCAGATATAAGCAGAGCATTTGTACATTCAGAGTACAGTTTCCATTGATATGCTTGAGCTGGGAACACTTGGTACTTCTCTAAGTTAGGCACCCAGAAAATGAGGAATAGCATAATAGGAAACTATGTTTGAAAAGTACAATGTAAATGATTTGCCCAGTATTACAAAGGTACTTTGTGGCAGAGAGAAGTACACATCTATTTTCCCAGAGCAGCATTTGACTGCCTTAACTAAGAAACTTTCCTTCTTTTTGCAGTCTTGCTTCCATACCTTCTAGTTTCCTCAGTAAATGAGGCAGGGGTGCTTTGAACAACAGCCTCCTTCACTATACAATCCTGATTCACCCCCAGTGCAGGTTTATCCAGGGCACTGCCTGAGGCAGGAGGCCTGTGGAAAAACAATATATTACCATATAATTACTTCATCATTTTGCACATATCCAAGGGAATTGAATTAAGGTTGCACATGTTTGCATTTCCTAACTTTTGGGTGCTTGAATATACAACTTCAATAATCCTTGGGCTGTAGCTTTTTCATTTGTGGTATTTGGGGAAATATTCTGGGTGTTGCTTATTTTGAAAAGCCCTGCCAAAAACAAAATGTGTTTTGATTTGAGCGTGTTTGTATACATTTCTATCTTCTGTTTCCACCAGGCGTAGCTTACATTGTACATGTGCTTTTGTTGCCTTGAAAGGATTTTGTGCACTAAACTGTTAAATATATTTTTTTTAACTACTTGGAATTCATTCATGATGGATTATGGCCCATTGCACTTTCATTAGCATCTTTTGATCTTTTAAGGTTTTGGCTATTCTCTCACTGGTCATATATGGTTATTGCCTTACCTCAGACAGATACGTTCCTATTAGACATTTGCTGCCAGATCGTTTTTTTCCCTTGAGGAACTGCAGTCTAGAAGGGGATGAACACTGAGGTTCCCTTGCAGAAGTTTAACCATGCTGTCCTGGTGGAAGACTCTGGGTATCACAGTAGATTAAGGACTCCACACAGAGGAGTATCTTTATAATTGGGGAAGCAGGAGAAGCTGCTCCAGATGTGCTTCCGCTTCAATAGGATCCAGTCTTCTATACGCGCTGTTCTTCCACCACAGTGTTGCAGCAGCTTCAGAGTGGACCCAGTAGGAGTTGATGTTTCTTCCAGCCATGTGCATCTACTTCTTGAGCTTTTCTGGCATACAGAGTAGTACAATAGAAAGTGCCGGTAAACAACAGGAAATTTAGTATCAAATTAATCATGGAATAAGTATGAGCTGTGTAACTGCAGTTTTGGTAGGGTTTTTTGACTGTTGAAGTAGCCTTCTAATTTGAATTATACATTAATGTTCTTCTCAAAATCTTTCTTCAGTAATTTCATGTACTCTTTCAAATATGTTTTTTAATACATAATCAGCATTAAGTGGGAACTTATTTTTCAGATTCTTGTTGATTGATAATTCCTTTGAGTCCCATCTCAAAAGCAATCTCTCATGTTTCTTAGAACAGCCACCAACTTGGGGAAATGTTAAACATTTGTTTAAACTATTGTTGGGGAATCATTTTCCCCTGTGTGGTTGGTTATTTCAGTACTGTACATACACTTACTTGTATGGATGTGCAATTTGTCATCTCCCACTTGATGGGAGACTTTGCTTACATGTATTTGTCATTTTGTTATTTACTGAATGGTCTTCCATTATCTGACTAATAAAGAATATCTAGACTAAGTCATGGTCAAGCCTTGTTTTCAGAGGGTATTACTATATCTCCTGGTTCTGCCCAGGGACAGACTCAAGCTTTGATAAATCCTGTTTAATGTTGCCTTCTGTGACTGTATGCGTGTGCATATGAACAGCTGTGATTTGTTTCTTGATTTGTTGTCTTCTAATTTGCTTTCTATTCCATCATAATTCAGAACTGGAGCTATAAATACTAAATATACATATATGGGGGTCATGAAAACTGTTCAACAATGTGCATCCCTGCTAGAATTTCTAAGACTGACTTTAACATCTGTTTCATAATTTTAATGTTTTCATGCATTTCTTTTTATTACTGGTTTGTAAATACTTTTCTTATTTTGCTGAACAGGTTGCCAAGTAACTGAATTCCCAGTCACTGCCAGAAAACAACATGTCTCGATCCCGCCAACCCCCACTTGTGACTGGTATCTCTCCCAATGAAGGCATCTCGTGGACAAAAGTCACAATCAGAGGAGAGAACTTGGGAACCGGGCCAGCTGATCTCATAGGTACAATGAGAAACATGGTTTGTCCTGTTTAGTATTTTTAAGGTGCAGGGCACAGAAACAGACAACTGGCAGATTTGGCAAACTTTCCTATTAAGAGAGAGGACATGATAGGCATAATATCCAGTACAGTTGGAAGGATGCTTTGGAATCAGTATTATATATAGTAAATATATACATGTCTCATTATGTCTATCTGATGTAGTTCATCTAGTGGTTATAATCCATGGGTGAAACTGTAACTTCTTGGAAATAACTGGGAGACTTGCTTTTGGCCTTACTGGAACCAGGATTTTGCCCTATCGCTTTAAATCGGGACTCCCTAACTTCTCTCATCTTCTCTGGCACTGATTTCTGTTGCTTTGGGCAACATTATTTAGCTTGTTCTGAACTTCAGTTTATCTACTATGAAAAGAATGTATTAAAGCTTAAGGAATGTTTATTGAGATACTAATATACCAATTAGCGTGTTGTTAGTCTTGCTTCCTGAAGTCGTCTTTGCTGGGTTTCTCAAAAGAAAACAAGACACAGCACCTTGCACCAGGTGATAAGCCCTAATAGTCCAGTGTCTGAGCAGTTATACAATCATCTTTTTTTTCAGTATAAAGAAATCTTACAAAATTCTGTTAAGAATTGTCTTGCGTTTTGCATCATTGGAGTTGATAGTCATTGTATTTCTTACTGTAGCTTGTTTTAATACTGAGTTTATTCTGGTCAGCGTCTGTGGTCCTAGTCTTGTAAAGATTTATGCATATGCTTAAATTATATGTTTAGAAACAAAATAACTATTCCATGAGCCACTTGGTAATTCATGGAATAAGAAAGTAAATTGGGGACATGCACTTGCAATTTTCATTTCTGTTCCTTACTTTTTAAGGCATCTTACTACTCAGGTGTTCTAATATTGCCATTATATGCTTACCTTAGGAACTGTGAGGTCCTGTCATAGTGTGTGACTTACTAACTAATTCATGTTTCACTCAGGTAGCCAAGTGCCTCTCTTCTCCTCCACTTGCTTCCATCCAAAGCATCCTATAACACTTGGTGTTTAAACCCGGATTGGGAATCTTGGAAAACTCTTTTCAGCACATTGAGATAATACTTTTATTTATAATGAGTCTCTCTCACTTTAGAAAGTGTGGGGTTTTTTTTTTTTTTTTTTTACTGTTAAATGTTCTCTTTCCACACATGCCTATCTGCTTCAAAGTTTTCATTATGAGTCACTATTATATTTAGTGTATGGTGTGTAAAATATTAATTTATGTCAAGTCAATTACTTTATCATATAGTATAGCAGTTCTCAAATTACAGCCCATGGACTGGATCTGGCCCATGGACAGGGTCATCCTGGGGGGGGCGAACTGGGGAGACGGCCCCGGGCCCCGAGCTTTGGGGTGCCCCATGATGCTGGGCGGAGTGGCCGTGGAGACTGCACTGCCGCTGCCAGCTTAGTGTCCAGCTGCTCGCTACCCCCAACCACCACCGCTGCCAATGGCAGTGGCAGCTTCTTCGGTCCAGGGCATGTCGGATCGGAATGGGGGTGGGGCCCCAGTCCCTGCACCCTGCTCGGGTTGGTTCTGCCCATGGAGCTCCCCGCAGACCCAGAAATTCAGCAGCAGGATAGCAGTAACAGCATAAATTGCTAGATCTCTGGAAGCTCTGACAGCTCTGAGAAGTGTGGCAATTAATGCTGCCACTGTTTCCCTGCTACCAAACTTCCAGACCTGCAGGGAGTCTCACAGACTGTATGACTTGGCTCCATCTGCTAGATTGGGCCTTCACACAAAGCCAGTCAACAGCCGAACCAAGTGTGTAGAGTTGGATTCAGCACATTGGATTGCCCATGAACCCCATCCAAACCAGGCCATATTCTACTCATCTCCACCTGATCTGAGAGCCCAAAAGGTTGAACACCAGCAGTATAGTATATTTGAAACAGACAGTTCAGTGTTAATTTTTAAATTGGCCAACTTTGTCAACATAACTGCTCATTCAGAAGGCAGGGCCAGGTGGCACCCTTATAGATTAATTCATTCAGAGAGGCATTTCGGAACTAATCTGTAAGGTGCTGCCCTGCCCTGCCCTGCCTTCTGCCTAACTCCAGACTAACATGATGAACTAGCTCTCATTTTTATCCGTAGAACACAATTCTTAATTAAGAAATAAAATCATAGGCAGGAATGTAATTAAATATATCCTCATTATTTTAAAAGTTTTGCACAAATATAAACATTTCCTGTGCATTCAAGTGCAAATTGCAAATACATAATTAAATGATTCTGCTGAATATGAAATAAAACTTAGTGAGTAGACTTCAACAGGTGATCTGCAAAGTAGGAAAAGTAGTTCCCCCTTAACTTTTTTTGATAGATATTGATACCATGAAGGTATTCATTACGCTTTTTAAAAAAATGACAAAGTAAGTAAATAGTATTTTTCTCCTGCTTGCTTTTGCACTAGAAATGCCAGGTCCTATTTTTTGTGGGAGGAGGCTTATCAACACCTAACAAAGTAATGAAAATCATTTAATTCAATTTAAGAGTCCTTAAACAATGACTTAAATAACTTGCCTTCTTAATTGCTTGGGTTGTAAAATCTTTAGCAGTTTTGAATGTTCACCTCTTTTATTATGTGTTATGAGATACAGCTTTCAATCTACCTTTTATACTGTTTGTTGTTTTTATATGCTTTGTTGTTTCTACATTTTTAAAAGGAACAGTCCTTTTAATCTTCCTCCATGTGAGAGTGACTGGCTCTAGGGCTGCATGAGGTCATTTGAGGTCTTGTGTGTCTCTTGGGGAAGTTATAAATTTGATTGGTGCTTCTCTTTTTTATGTTTTGCCTCATCAATGAGGCGCCATGATTAGTTCTTTGTGAATAGTCCAGAAAAGCTTTTGTTCTTAGCTAGTTGAAGGGATAAAGAAGAAAATGGACTGATTATGTGACTTGTTCTAAGGTGATCTTAATTTCCAACTCTTCCAGTCTCTTCATTGTACGTGTGTTGCAAGAGAGATAGAAGCAAACAAAATATTTCATGAAAACCTTGCTTTTGTGTCCACAAAACAAGTTGAATAAATAATTTTGAAGAAACATTATTTTCTTACAAACACTTTGTGGTAAATATTCACAATAAAAAAGTGTTTTTGTAGTATTGGGTCAGCACAGCCCACAGGCTGAAAGTTCAAAATCCTGTAAAATAGTATGGAAGCTTCAGTCCTGTTGACTTGGTTTGAGTCTTTCCCACTTTTGGAAATGGACTTTAAGCCATTAAGGTTCTTTAGAAATCTTTCCTGTGTGCTGCATTGATTTATATGTCTTTAGAATGCTTCACAGATATTAAAATTATTTCATGATCAGTCATGGGTGAGGTGGATGTTAAAGGTTAAACACACCATTTTGCAAAAGCTTTTTCACTGCTGTACTCTGTGATTTTGCACACTTAATTTAAAATTTGATTTTTCAGGCTTCCCCTTGTTTTATGGAAGCTCTGTGGATGTGAAAATAAGATGATATGGTGGGGGGGGGAAGTGTTCCATTACAAATACTTTTATTCTGTGCTGTTAAAAGTCAATATATTTAAGCTGTGAAGGAGCCAGAAACATTTAAAAAAACTGAGTTGTGATCCAGTTACTAAATTGGGAATACTAGGTCCTGTCAAAGAGTTGCATATTGGTAAAATGACACTTTGAGTGTCTATGATAAATTTAAATCAAAATAAGACTTTTTTTTTTCCTCCATTTTATTCACAAGAAGTCTCTCTCAATTTCCAGGTTTGACAATCTGTGGACACAACTGCTTACTGACAGCTGAATGGATGTCTGCCAGTAAAATAGTGTGTCGAGTCGGGCAAGCTAAAAACGATAAAGGGGACATTATTGTCACTACAAAGTCAGGTGGCAGAGGAACTTCAACTGTATCCTTCAAACTCCTGAAACCTGAAAAAATAGGTATTTTGTCTTTCTTTTGCTAAATTATTAAAACTGATGCGTTTGCTTTTACAAATGAAATTTAGGTGAGATACCTAAGCCAACTGAAACCTTTAAAAAAAGCAAGGAAAACTTTTTACTACCTGCAAAAATATACATGCATGGGCAGATCTAGAATTTTGAATAGGGAGTGCAGATGGTGAAATGCACTGTCACACACAAATACATTTTCCCCAGTTAAAAATAAACTGGAAGCTTTACTAATATGCTAGGGACTTAGTGCTATATTATTCAGTTTAAGATTTGAAGCAATAAGAAATATGACTTAATTGGAATGAGTTAAAAATAGTCTGTAGAGCTGTGAAATGGGAGCTTTATTACCAGGAGCAGCTAACAGACAGCAGAATTGCAGACCAAAGGATAGCTTGATCAGTGGAACAGCAAAACCATTAGAAAGGAGAGGGTCTTTAACACCTATGGACTGAAAAGTTCAGAACAGATCAACTAGATTATAACGGGTCAGCTGAGTTCCTCAACACAGCGTGACTGCAAAGGCTGCTGCCACTGCCACGAAGTCGGTTTTAAACTTTGGGTGGAGGAGGAATCAAAGAAGGGTTCAAGTGCATCACTGCTCTCCTCCACCCCTGGATCTGCCCTGTATACAGGTGATGCATTCTATGATAAATTGAGCAATGAGCATGTTGCATTGCTCACTGAAGTACATAATGCTTTACAAAGGTCTTTAATACCACCAAATAATAATAGCCGCAGTTATGGAATTCTTTTACTGATCCTTTTAGCTCTGATTGTCCAGGGAAGCCACAAAGAACCTGTGAACAGTATGCCAGAACACTAATTGACCATTATCCTTTTAAAGAAAGAGTTGTATGTGATAGCTTATGCATGCTACTATATTTACTTGAATATAACATGAGGGTTTTTTTCCCAATCAGCATGGCGGGAGAAAGCTCCTTGTCTTGCATATGCATACAAGGAAACCTCATTAAATACATTGTGTACTGTTAAACTGTTGCCAGAAGCAGCATGTACTCCGTAATGGACATAAACTAGGAAGTTGATTAAATGTAACCAATACTGAGCAGGAGCAACACATAGCCCATGTTTGGCAAATATACTGATGGGAACCTTTTTTTGTTGTTGTCTTAAACCCACCCCCAAAAAACAGGCAGTTGCTCCCCCAGGGGGGAACAGGCACCAGCCCAGCACTCATAGGGTACATCCAGGAAACCTCCACATGCCTCATAGTTTGGTGTTTCTGTGCTACAAGGGCACAGTGCCTGAACGTGCGCTGCGTCTGAGTCTTTTTTCTGAAGTTTTTTTTTACCCCTGGATATGAAGGGGTAAAAAAATAAACACGGAAAACAAACGGAGCAATGAGTGCTCAGCCAGAATTGCTGCAACAGGAGCCCAGGTAAGGCTTCTTCTGCCCCTGGGGTAACTTGCTTCATGCCAAAGCATGCATTGCATGGATGTTTCCCAGGGACAAGTAGTGGCAGTGAAAGGTGCAGCGCTGCTACTTGTCCCCAAGGAACCAAACGTCTGTGCATGTCTGGAAGTGCCCAGAGGCCAGAGCAAGCTCCAGCACCCTCTGCTTAAAAGTATGTTTATGGAATATTTATGTTGAAGCTTGCAGCAGTTTCAGATAAGTTGAAATGTATCAATTTTGAATGAACTAAGTCTATGTCCACCAATAGTTATTTGCATATATGTTTATTTCAAAATCAGTGTTTTCAAGTTTGCTTCTCATGTCCATGTGCTCAGGGAGAGCAGGGGATGGGAGGGGTGGAAGAACTGCAGGGGAAAGAAATTGTGGGGCAGAGGGCAAGGAGGCTAACCCATTTCCTGGATTTATTTTCCTGCTGTAGCAGTAGAAGGGGGGCAAATTTAGGGAAAACTTCCAATAATTAGATTCTATACCTGGAACATTATAACAAATGTATAAATTTTCCATGTATAGCAGGGGTACTTTGAAAGGTTCCAGGGGATACTCAGGGGCAGGCAGGGATGGAACGCCACCACCCCGCACCGCTGCCTCACAGGAGCAGCTGCCACTCTCCACCCCTATCCCCTCCCCGCCCCCCTCCCCACTCTGCGTCCGCCTACTTGCCACCTCCCCGAGGGTACACTTATTAAAAAAGGGACCACCAGGGGTATACTTATTTTTAAAAGGTTGAAAACCCCTGATTTGGGGAGTTTGGGATCTAATTGTTGGGGATTGTTCTGATATTCAGAGTTATCTTATTTGAGAAAAGCTCAAGTAAGTAGACCTTGATTAAGTAAAACTCAGTCCTCCCTGTAAACTAAGAAAATACTTTTTTGGAATATTTCATTTGTGGTATGTAATAATTAAAATGATGTTCTCAAACAGTCTAGTCTGCAGATTTCATCCAAAGTCTTATCAAAATATTCTCCGAATTCTAAATGATGTCACTTTCAAATTTGTTCACTGAAAAATAATATACCCAATTTAATTTCACAAAAACAATAATGTAGGTTATTGTTCCTCTTCCACAGTTCCAGTGGCTGATAAGTAGCACATAGTGTGCTCATGTTTGCTACTTTTTCAAATGTATTTTATAAACCAATAGGTAAGCCAAATATTTGTTTATAAGTGGAAGCTTTATTAGGAAAACCCAAGGGAGGGAGAGGGGGGAAATTTATGGTTTTTGCCAAATGAGGAAAATGCTGAAGAGCAATAAACAAATGCCAAAATCAAAGATGATATTGGAGAGACTGGTTGCAATGCCACAATTTTCTGCCAAGCACTGAGAGTTGCTATGAGTCATCCACTCTACCTTGGCCTTTGCATACTGTCTGTGTCAGAGTTGTGGGGATGAAGCTGGTTCTGTTTGCTTTATGCTAACTGAAGAGTTTGCATGCTGGGGGAATCGTCAGTGAAGGGGCTTGACTTTGCTCAGAATTGTCTTTGTACTGTCTGTATAATATAAAAGGAGGAGTCTTTCTCAGTACTCTAGAAAGAAACCCACCTTTTGAAATCAATTCTTAACCTTCTTAAAGCACTGGGTGACAAGCTTGTAGGTAGAGTGTAAAATGCTGTATAAATACTAACTACCATCATTTTTAACTTGTGCATATTGGTAGATTGTAACTTAAATAGAACAGTACACTGTGTGAGATGTAATATTCGATGCCCTGCCATTGATATCTTTTTTTACCAGCCATAATCAAATAATTTAGCATAATTGTATCCAGGTTGTTTTGCCCTGTATCTTCCAAAATATTACCTAGGCACGCATTTTATATTTATCTGGCTTTTTCAAATTAATTCAGTATGTCAGAAGCCGATGGTGCTGGACAGCCCTTGTTGTTTTAAGGATATATGCTTTGTTTTCCCTAGGTATCTTGGATCAGTCTGCTGTCTGGGTTGATGAAATGAACTATTATGACATGCGCACTGATAGGAACAAAGGGATTCCCCCCTTGTCCCTACGTCCAGCTAATCCACTTGGTATTGAGATAGACAAGTGAGTACCAAAGGCCTTTAATCCACCTTTTTTAGTGGTTTTCTCAATATACAAGTACATGAATTCCAGCAAAGTTTAAGCCTGAGTCACAGAAGACAGATAATGTGCATTAGCTTCTGGTCATGCTATCCAGTAATCAATAGTGTGCATTGTTTGGGAATTCTAACTTTTTTGTGTGTGATTACTTAGCACTCTAGCTAATCTGAAAGCCTAGTTCATTGAATCTTGTGATGTTTAGACTTTTGGGATTGGTAAATAACCGTAAGATCCAAGGATTTATATACTTCAGTTTTAGAATACTCAGTGTTGCATTTGAGTTTCATGGGGCTTTTAAGGATGTTTAGATAGCCATCTGTTCTTAGAATTGTACTGTAAAATGTGACTTCTGGATCCATCAAGTAGTTTGCTTTTATTGAAATATTAATGTTGGTTTTCCAACCACAAACCCCTTTCCTTTTTTGTCATAAATACTTTAGACATTATAAAACTTTTCTGCAATAGAAGCTTTATAATAAGTGATTTAGTTTATCTGAGGGCTTTAAAGGAATGCTGTCAGTACCCAAAAATTAACCAGCCCCTAAAAACAATGTTTTTCCTGATCAACTTATCAGCCCCTCCAAAAATGAAGGCTATTTAAAATCAGATTTTTTTGCTGTGGGACCTCTTCTATTCAGAAGGCATAGTGTGTTTGTGATGTGTGGTTTTGCTACCCTGGCTCTTAGGAATATACATTATTTCAGTATCCTTCTTTCTCTCAAGATGAGGGCAGAATGGCATGTGACCTGCATATCAGAAAATCTGAAAGGTCTAATTTTGACCTTTTTAAAAAAAAAGTTTAAATATCTTCATTTCTATAAAATACTTGAACTTCTGCCACTCTATAGTCCTGGAAGTTATGCTTTCCCAAAGTATGGGTTCTAGTCCTAGTAAAATATTGACAGAGAGATGATGAATTTTCTCTGTCACAACACAAATATATTACATTTCTTGCTTTCCGTTCCATCAATAATTTGTAATTTTATCCAAAAAAATCATGTTAATGGATTTAAGGCCAAAAGAGACTATTAGATCATCTAACCTGAGCTCTTGTACGTCATAGGCCGTTACATTTTCACCCATTTATCCTTGTATTTAACCCAATAATTGGTATTTTCCTAAAGCACATTTTCCATGAAAGCATCCAGTCTTCATTTGAAGACATGAAGGGACGGAGGATCCACTATGTCCTGGGGTAGCTTGTTTTTGTGGTTAGTCTTCCCCCCTGTTCAAAATGTGTAATGGATTTTAATGTGTCTGGCTTCCAGTTATTTGTTCTTGTTATGCCTTTGCAAAATTCAAGAGCCCTGTAATACCTAACATCTTATCTTGTGAATGTATTTGTCCACTATAATCAACTAACTTCTCTTTATTTAAAAGAATTAAAAAAAGATTGAGCTCTGTCTCAGTACACAATTTTCTCCAGGCAGGCCTTGACTGACACTTGGCTCTTTTCTTTACCGCTTCGAATTTTCCAACCTCCTCCTCTGTACTTTATTCTGGTATCAGTATTGCCAATGCTACATGCAGATAAGCTGCATTCTGCTTCTATCCACTACTCCTCTGTTTATGTCCAAAGATTACATTAGGCCTGCATCCTTCTGGGCACTTATGTCAAGATGCTTGCCTGCTATGATTGCTAAATAATCTTCAGCATTGCTTTGCAGAATACACCGCCCTTTCAGCCACCATTCAGTAGCTGTGGCCTTTATTCCTTGTTCTAAATGTGTAACTTGAAATTAGTGGTTTTAAAAACTTGTTTTATTAGAAAAGGCTGACTGACCAAGCAGTTGGGAAGGGAGTTGTATAGTAATGCCTATGCCCTCTGTATATGCTACGAAGACTTAAATGTAAGTTTAAAAACAAAAAAGGAAGGAAAAACTAAATGAAATTCTCTTGAAAAATGCAAGATATATTTGGCAAATTTATAATCCTCACAACAGATATTAATTAGAGATAAGGATTCTGTGAGGTAGAATTCTGAGAGACAGCTGTCAGGGAAAGGGCACAGATGATAAAGTAGTATCATGTTAAAAAAAAAATCAGTGAAATTTTGGAGGGCCAATACATGAACAATGCATTACGCAACATATAAGCAATGACTAACTAGGTAGAACATTATGTGCTTGGTTTTGAGAGACTCTTTACAAAAAAGGTGACTTTGTTTCCTTCTAATAAAGTAGAGGAAGTTTTGGAGAACAAAAAATGGTTGTTGAACTACAAAAATTATTTTGTAAAGGTGGGGGTTTTTTTTAAGTAGGTGGTAAAGATCTATATTTCAGTAATAAAACCAGGAGCAGAATTAGAGAGGAAGCATAGCTAGGACTGAGATAAAATTCAGAAAGATAAATCTGAGGCTAGTTATTAGAACAAAACTTGAAACTGTCCTGGGTAGAGGTGCGCTGATACATCAGTCCAATATCGGATTTGGCACCAATATAAAGAAAATTTTCTGTACTGGAAATCAGCCCGATGCTGCTGATATTTTGTCCAAAAAATGCCCATGCATGCATGCAGCCCCAGCACAGCATGTAGGTAGTGAGGAGCACAGCTGGCAGCGTGGAGTGCTGTATTCAGCTGGTAAGTCTGGTGTGGTAGAAGGGGAAGGGTAGGGGGAAAGAGGGTGGCGGGGTGCAGATGAAGGTCCCCATGGCGAGGGAAGGTGTGGGGTTTAGGTTGGGGCAGGGGCTGCCCAGCCAGGGCCAGGGTGGGCATGGGACGGAGGCACGGCTCGTTGGGTGAGTGTGGGAAGGCAGTGGTGGCTCCCACCATTGTGCGCAGTTCATCCAGTGCTCATCTAGCGGCTTCTGCCACTGCTCCCACTGCTCTTCCAGACAGAGGGGAGGCATGTGCCCCTGGATCTGTGCAGGGCATGGCAGTCTGGGGCTGGGATCTTCCCAGCTGGGCAGATCTGGGGGTGCACCCCCCCCACCATGCCCTCCCAGACAAGCGGTGGTTAGCTGCCAGACGAGCACTGGACGAGCCGCATGCAGCAGCGGGAGCCGACCCCCTCCCTTCCTGCACCCCTGCAACAAGCTGTGCCTCCATCCCATATCCGCCTTAGCCTGTAGCTGCAGCCCATGCTGAGCAGAGCCCCATTCCCTCCCTCACCACAGGGACCTTCATCTGCCCCCACCTACACCTCTTCCCTCCCCTTCCACCACACCAGACTTACCAGCTGGACTCAGCTCTTCAAGCTGAAGAGCTGCATATCAGAAATGGAATTGGTATTGGCTGATATACTTCCTTAAAAATCGGCTATCGATATCAGCCCCTAGTCCTGAAATTACCTTCCAGAGGAGTTGTGAAAACTGCCTCATTGCCTGTATTTATTTAAAATTATTCTCAAACAAGATGACATACAAAAACTAGAACTCTTGGTTCCAAAATGATACCTTAAATGATATTTAAATACCAAAAGGTATCATTTTGGAACCAAGATTTCTAGTTTTTTTTTTATCTCAGACCAACATGGCTACCAAGTACACTGCTCTAACAAAATGGCTTTCTTCTAGAATAGTTTTAAATAGTACTATAAAGCATGCATTACTAGGAAGATGGACTAGATCAGTAGGGCCCAACCTTTCTGCCCCATGGGTTGGATGAAAGGTATCAGGTCTGTCTGTGGGCCTGATCTAGTCATGTGAGACTTGCATTTGGCAGTAGGGCAGGGGTGGCAGTATTAATGGCTGCTACTGTCCTGCCACCAAATTTCCCAACCGGTGGGGAGCCCCATGGGCCCACATGCCATGTCTCTGTGGGTTGGATTTAGGCCCCTGGACTACATATCTTTACCACCAGGATCACGCAGGAAGGGAGGGGGCTGGCTCCTGCTGCTGCATGCGGCTCATCCAGTGTTCGTCTAGCAGCTAATCACTGCTTGCCTGGGAAGGCATGGACGGGGGGTGCCCCCAGATCTGCCCAGCTGGGAAGATCACAGCCCCAGACAACAGATCTTTACCATTTCTGATATCTCTAACTTTTGTAAGATATTTAAAAAACTACTAACAAGTAAGGATGCATTTCTCAGGCATAATTTTGAGGCTGCAAGGATGTGCCATGGTTACTCAGCACTGATTTGTTTCTGTGGAATGTGCCACCTCTAGTGCAGTGATTCTTAGTGGGGATCCAACAGGATCCTTTGAAGTATGCCACAAGGTGTGAGGAGATTAGCAGATAAGCTCAGGCTCAGTCCCTACCTGAATGTTCCCCTGCTCCCCCCTACATGGTTCCTCTGCAAGGACATAAGCGCTATAATAAGTAAGTTAGTTTTGTGAATTGAGTAGTCTTTTTCTGACCTAGAGATGTTTTTTCAGAAAATCAGTTTACTTTCCCATACATACAAATAGTTAAAATATTGAAAAAGGTGTAGTTTGATTAATTTGGAAATAAAGAGGCATAATCAATGAGGGCTCTTGTATGGTGAATTATAAGGTCATAGTGATTGGAACATCTAATTTCACTGACACTGTTTGTGTATGTATGCAAAATGTATCTGAAAAATTGGAGTCCCGTGATCTCTGGGGTGAGTCTGAGTATTATCATTCTTTTAAAATGTGACATTTTTACAATTTTTCCTTATTATGTATGAGTCAGAATTTTAAAGTATTTTACAGGTATGCTTAGTGTTCAGCCACTAGTTTTCAATTTGCAACTTTAACTGTTAGTCAAATGCTCTCAATAGATACTGTTTCATATTTTTAAAGATCTCAATTTATGTTCTTTGTTCACATGGTGCCTTCCTGCTTATAGAAAGTAACTAAGTGCGGGAAAAAAACTAAGTTGGCTTTCCAAGGAGACATGTCTGGGAGATCATAAAGCTTTTCTTGTTGAGATTTTATTCTGATTCCATATTTACGAATTAATACCTTTCTAGGCGTTTTTGGGGACGGGGTGTTTTGTTTGTCTCTGCATTTGATGCCTTTTCTAACTTAAAAAAAATATAGATACAGATTCAAATTATGTGAGATTTTGCTATCCAGCCTTGAATCCTAAATTCATGTTGTTCGGTATGTTGTTTTTCCTGTAGTTACTATTATTTAGATTCATATTTCCCCTGATCCAGAAAGGCTTTAGCCAGGTTTTTGGTATGTTTATGAGGTGAGAATTCAACGAGCATATTAAAGTAGTTATTAACTAGTAGGATAACAAGAAAAATAATTTTATTGTCTGTCTGCTTGTATGCAGAGGGGAGGGGGGATCTAAGTGGAAGGTGGATATACTTAATTCCCTACCCCTTCCACCTACCTCCAAGGATTGTTGCTTTCTACGATGCATGAAATTGTGGCCAGTATGTTTACTGGTTTCCCTGTCTTTCCCCATTCAAAATTTTTGGAAGATGTAGTGCCTAGAATTTTGAAGTTCCAGACACATTTTTAGTTAGTATTTCATGATGGTGTTGGATGAAAATTGGGACCTTCCTGTAACTTGTTCTGAATGATTCCTATGCCATAGCAATGAGCATGTAAATAAACTTTATTTGCAAGAAGTGATCAAGATATGTTCTACAGGGGTTTTTTTTGTTTTCCCAACTACCCTTTGGCAGACCATGAAAACTTATTTCCTGCAAAGCAGCAACTGCAATCAGACCTAACTGGTGTCTAGTATGGTTAGAAACTTTTTGAGTAATGTTTGTTGTTTTGCATGCAGCAGTGGTCATTACTGAAGATCAGTCCTGTACATGAAAGCAAATGCTGACATGCTAAGTACATTCCACATACTTCTATATCCACCCACTCAATACAGATGCTTACATCTTCCCAGGGCTGGCATCCAAAATATTTCTGCCAAAAAGATACACCACTCTGATCTTATGCTGCCACCTAATGGAATATGCCAATTTTTTTTCTGTGATGGAGGAGAAGACCATTTCATTAGTATACTATCCTTATGCCTTGTATAGAAATACAACAAACACTTTTTTTGTTCTGTAAAGATGACTCGGGTGTTAATGGCAGCAGATACCTCATACAAAAAAAATGCATTTTCTATTTCTCTTTCTTGTTTTTTTAATTTCAGCATACAGGTAAAAATCACTCTATGCATGTTCAGATAGTATACTGTACACACAATGTAATATTTTGCTTACTGTGTGTGACATCTTGGCCCTAACAATCTACTTTTCTCATGGTCTGACTGGGTCTCTCTCACAGCATTGTCCCATGGTCAGAAGCTGGTCTATCCTTTGGGTAGTGTATATATACTGTAATCAGCACTACTCCACTCCGGGTTTATTTCCAGAGTACATCCTTGCCTCTGTCCTACTTCTGCAAAAGTCTTCATTAGCACCTTTGATTTGTTCTGTTTAGTCTACGCCAGTGTCCTTTATGTTGGGCTCCTTGTATGCACGATTAACAAAGTACATCTGGTACAAAGCCCTGCTTCTAGGAGTCTGACTGATACCAGACAGAGAGGGATCATACAGTAACTGTAGTTTTGGCTTGTTTATGCTGGTTGCCATTCAGAAATCTGTGTTTACTTAAGCTGCTCCTCTTGACCTATAAACTCCTCTGGAATTGAGTTACCTTTTAGTGACTGTAGTCAGTTTAGGGATTGACTTCAGTCTTTCCAAATGTTTTTTCTGTGTGCACCACAAAATAAATACATTTAGAACTTAATTCCTGAAACTTAAGTGCGTATTTAAAAAAAAAAAACCCTAAAAAATCTGTAATAACCATCCAGTTTCAAGCATAACTTGTCTAAGTGTATTAGTGTGCATTGTCTCTTAAGCGTACTAGTTGAATCTCATCTTAAATTCAGGCTAGTGATCCGTTACTTGCGTTTACAAAGATCACAGTCTGGTCTTGATTGAGCCTTTGTGAATATTATAAATAATAATAACAATACTCTGTGAAATGCAGGCTCAATCATGGAATTCAGGAAGAGCAATGTAGGTCTTGATGAATTAAATTGAGGTGGTTGAATGGTAGGGATACTGTGCTGATGGTTTAGAGTAAAATTAGGATTGCTGGGCCCAAATGGTATAAATGAATACATAATCATATCTTACAGGAATAGAGAGGTAGTTAGCTGTGTTAATCTGAAGTTAGGCAGAAGGCAAGGTAAGGTGACACCAGAGAGTAGCAGTGGTTTTCAGCCTTTTTTATAATCTAGGCACCGTTTGGAAAATGGCAGCCATTAGTTTTCATTTGCTTTTGATGACAAAAATTACCGACCCCCCGTTACAAAGAGCACAGAAAGATCACAGCAGGTCAAAATATTTTTAATCCTATGGATTCCTATTGGAAGTCTCTGGGTTTATCCCATGAATCATGTTTGCATATCAAACAGTGCTAACATTGTGTTACTCTTAAAATAATCTTGAGGCACTGCTACTATACCTGATTGTGAACCACTGCCTTAGAGACTCATTTTTTCAGAGACATGAGTTTTCATAGGCTGCAGCCTACTTCAGTGGACAAAGTAGGCTGCGGCCTACAAAAGCTTGTGTCTCTGAACAATTTATTCTCAAGTGCCGCCCTGCTCTGCCTTTTGCATATCTTGTTATGGGGAGTTCTTGGTAGTTCAACTGGTGTTCCTTGTAGTTGTAGGTGAGGGTTTGCAGTGGCAGTTTTGGGGATTCTTCTGCTTGATGAGTGCTGGCGAACGGGCTAGACTCGGTGGCCAAGGAGACCCCTTGTCCTATGTCCCTAGATTTTCAATCAGAACATATATGTATTTTAACAAGAAGCACAGACTTTTACAGCACTCTGATATGTAGGAATCGTGCCCAGACCACACTTCAGTGTAGCAAGTGTATATGAAAGCTCAAATCCAAATTCTAATTTTGTTGTAATTACAATATGAACATCATATGAAATTTTAATACTTTTGTGTTCTTAGTATGTCATCACAGAGTCACCCAACCACTGCAGTAAAAAGGGCAACAGAACTCCAACATCAGATTGAAATGTTTAATAAGAACACAGATTCAACAAACGAAAGGCATGACAGAATGCAAATCTGAGAGCCCAAAGGTCTTTCAGCTCCACTGAAAGTGTCTGTCAAGGGAGATAACGTCAAAGCTGTGGTTTCTCCAAGAGGGCAGTCCTGCCTACTAGATCCTTGAGATCTTGTTCTGATGAGGTCCAGCCAGGGCCACTGATCTCTGCTGTATAGCTATCAGTGACAGTGTTGTGAGAACTGCCAATGATACCTTTTGAAGGTGTTTTTTACTGTGCCTGTCTCCTATTTAGATGTACTATACTACTTGACTCTATTTTCTGCCTTATTTAGATATAGTGATTTATTAGATGCAAGCTGATTTTTGATACTTTTGTAGAGTGTCAACATGATCCTTAGTTTCATACAGATGTTCACTACACAATGTGCTGCTCTTATTTATTACTCAGGTGAGAAAAAGCTTGTTACCAGTAGAATTGCTTCCTGTTGTCTGGTTTTAGTGTTTTGAGGTAGCAAGCTAGTACTTAGAGGCTAATTTGTTAGTAGAAGTTAATGAAATATTCACAGTATGCATGTGGAGCCAGTCTTTTGGGGTACCTTAATCAGATATATTTATTTACTGGTAATAATTTTGATTAATCTTATTAAATTAGAGTTATCTCTATTATTGGACAAAATACTTGTCAACAACATAACCTTATTTTATCTTGCTGTATGTTAACTCATGCTGTATGTTGAAAGATTTTTCAGTCTCCCATGCATATTTTATGGTTTTGTTGTACATGTCAGCCATATCTGTGATACTGTCTGTGCATATATCTAATTTATAGCCTTAAGTGCCAGAATAAATGCTTCAGAAAATCCCTCCATAATTTTAGAGAGCCATATTTAAAAAAAATACATATTTTTTTTCAGTTTGTATTTCTTTTGACTGTTGCCCCTACAAATGAATTTGCAGACCTTATTAAAAGCTTAACAAAATGACTGGGGATTATACAGATCATTGCAGTAAAGGTTAAAATTTCCCACAGTGTTCTTGTGTGTGATATGCAAGTGTGCACCTTATGTGTTTTGAGAGAAACCTGCAAAATCAAACAAAGAAACACTTTATAATGATTTCTGAGAGACTATATTCTGTTCTCTAGGCACATGAATAAATTGTGTTGTCTTTTTCATGTTAAGTAAATTTATCAAGAGCGATTTTAACATGTATTTCTAGTGTGATTATCTTCTCTTTTCCGCTGACAGTTATATGTATTAAATCTAAAAATTCAACTTTTGATTTTTGACTGCAAGGGTTAAGATGATATAGTCATGTTTTTGCTATGGATTCTGTGAGCACCACAGTATGACAGTTTTTAAAGTCTTGTGGCCCATATGTATTTGATACTATTTAAAAAATATTATCATAAATGTTCTTGTATAAATAATTACAAAAAAGAGGTATTTTCTCAGTTACCTCTAACAATCAATATTTCCCAGTTAGTATACACAAAATGTATTGCCAGGTGAGTAACTTAAGGGATCTCACTTATGCACACCCATTTTGCTGTTACATGTACCTTTTTTATCTAGGGCAGACACAAGCAATTGGGCATTCCACTATTGCCTGCCATCTTTATTCTCATGATACCTGTTTCTTTTGACTGCCCCTCTCCCTGCTGCTTCTATTCAAAATTCTTAAAGACAGCTTAAAAAAAGAGAGTGCAACTGGTAAATGGTTTCTGTGCCCCAGTGCATAGTCTATGCCATTCTTTATGACTGCTGTTTCTAATAGTTCTCTGCATGCAAATTGTGGTGGAGCAAGGGGAACTTTTTTTTTCCATGGAACACTCAACGTTTGAGTACATTTTTATCTTAGGTTTACAGCTTAATTTTAATCAGCATTTTGCTTATCAACATTTTAGATTAATAATGCATATAGGCTAAGATCAAGTGTAGCTTACCCTGGCAGAATGTTTTATAATTCTTTTTGCCTTTTTGAAATATGCCTACAAATAGCTTTTGTTTTTAAATAGTTTTTAATTGTCATCATTTCCAGTGAAAAGGCTGGAAATGTTTTTCCAGTGAAAAACATTTTAGTGTTTTCTTCAATAATTTGCTTTAGATTCATTATTTCACTTCTTTTTGGCCTTCCAGTTCAATTTCAAGTGCAAGTGTGAAATACTGGAAGTTTTCTTTGTTTGTTTGCAGTGGTTTTGCATAGTCTAGCAGCAGTGTCTAGCTCATCTGTCTCAGAGAGATTTTATTTCAAGGTCTGTGCCTGACTTTTTATGACTTCATTTTTGGACAGTGCTTTTGAAAACTTTCTTTGGCAAAGAACTGAGCTAGTTTATGATGTCAGGATGCAGCTGTGAATAGATAACTGAGTAGTGAATGTCTCAGGTGATTTTTGATTTGAGAATTTTTGACAAAGCATAAAAATGTTTTATGTATGGGAGAAGACTCTGTATTATCTCTACACCTTCAGGAAAATGAATTTGAATTCTTTTCTTTCTTTTTTCTTAAATTAAGGCTTTTATTTAGAGCAAATGGTGTAAATTGCATAATTATGACAGTTTGTGTACATTTACCAATATTTTAAAATGAAACTATTGCAGATCTCTTCTTTTTCACAGCAGTTGACTATCTGGGTATGCATGCGGTATAAGAAACTACATCAAATAAATGGTGTATGTCATGTCACTAAGGATAAAAATGCCTTATTCCCCATACTTTTTCGTGTGGGATACCTCCACACCCCTAAATACAGTGGAGTGAGCGTGGCTGTTGGACAGGAGGATGATGCTAGGTGTAGAAGGTCATCTCTGGAATCTTCTTACTCTCCATGTACTGTGCTGCTTCTGAGATTGTGTCAGTGTTTGGTGAGCTGGGGTGTGGATGTGTTGATAATGAAGGTGCTGTTTGTAAATAGTTACTTTCATCCTCATATTCCTGTGCATGGGCAGGCAGTTTGCTAATGTTTCATGATATGGGGACAAATAATTCTTTTACGTCACACTGGCCTCACTCTTGACTTGGTTAGTAGGGCCCAAGGTTTTATTTATTCATATGTAAAGCTAATTTGGAAAATACAAAGTTTTTGTAATGCATATAAACATAAAAAGTGTCATATTGGGGTGTGTCTTGACCAGTAGCTAGTATAGAAGTCTTTCCTTTCCCACCAAGAAAAAAGAAAAAAGCCCCAAACAAAACCATTAAATTAAATAACTTTGTTATAGTGCAAGTTAAGTTTCTTTCTAACCAGGTATGGTGGCAATGCAGTTAAAGTATCTTACAGCAGATCGAAGCACAAGCTCCAGCCTTGCTCTTGATTTGTACCAAAAGCCAACTCCAGTTGAGCCAGCTGGGAATGAATGTCTGGCCAGGTAGTTGTTGGCGGGAGCAGTGTTGTGAATGTGATTCTCTGGGTACATCACTTCCTGTGTGCCATTTGCTGAGAAATGTATGTGCTTTAACCATGCTTACCCAGTAGGCCATTAGGCTTGGATGGATTTTCCTTCATTCTGTCTAACCCCCTTCATTCTTTACTTTGAGAAGTAAATTACAGTAGGTAGAAGACATTACACCCATCATTCAGATTTGTGTTTGTTACTAATATGATCTTTTGAAATATTTGACTCCCAGAGGTTCTTGACTTTCACTTTGGGAACATCAAGTTTTAGGCTTGTTTTATAAACTTGGTCCAGTGGAATGTTGTTTCAAAGCAATAACAACAAAAGCATTTTAAACAGGTTTGCACTGTTGATGAAAAGGGAAGACTATGAAATCCAGAAGACAAATTCATTCATATACAGAGAGATAATTGTCAATATTTTGGGGTATACTTCAAGTATAGACATTCCCATTTTGAGAGTCAAAATATTTACCTTTCTTAATGCTATTCAGCTTTGTTTCTTGGCAGTTTCTAGCCTTTGGAGGTTTTAATGTTAATCACAAAGGTGTTAAAATGTATATTTATAAACCAGAGCTTTAATTTTATTTTAAAGTGTGTACTCAGATTTGTTTTTATGCTTTGAAAATCTGTAGTATATACTTGCACACATGCACCTGCACACAATTTTTGTATGCGTAATATGCATGATAGTGGGGGAGATGCTTAGACTTCAATTTGAGTCGGATTAGGCTTCAGATAGCACCAGGTGCTATGCTATCCATCTGTTTCATCTGGTACAATAATAGGGTATAAAGGACTATCAATAAAGGGAGTTGGCTTTTACTTCTCTAGAAATTAGTTCCTTGAGCTTGTTTTGCAGTTTTTGTCGTGGAAGAATTAGAACTAAGAGTTTTCTGGATGTCTGTGTATAATGAGAGACAGGGATTAGGGTGATATTTTTTCTGGGCTACGTAGTTGGGATAGTTGGACAAACTTCTGAATGCAAGACCTGCTTCATCATATATTGTTGGTCAAGTGAAAGCTACCACCCTAAGAAGTTCTTGCCTTGCATAATTTCTAGATCATCATGGCTACAACATCACTCTTACACTACTGTATATAATAATTCCTTTTTTTAAATCAGTAGTCCTTTTCCCAGAAGTAAAATATTTTAAAGACCACTTCTACATTTATTAACACGGTATTTTTAAAAGGTGTTAAAGGTAATATTTGCATAAAAGAAAATACTTTTGTTTAAATGTGAATTATAATATTCAGGCAGAGTTTAAAAATTACCAAAGGATTACTGTATGTTCAAGGTTATACTATTACTTGTTAATTACTGGTACCATATGTACTATACATCTTCAGCTTCCCTGTGTATTATTAGTGGCCTCAAAGCAGCAAATCTAATTTTGTATTTTAATTATCCTTTAGGTGTTCTTTGTGATTGTTCAGTACGAAGTTTGTTTCAATACAGTGTTAAAATTCTGTGATGGTGTTCTGCTAATACAGGGGCGGGCAATTATTTTGGGCGGAGGGCCGCTTAACTGAGTTTTGGCAAGCCATTGAGGGCCTCATGACAGGCAGCCAGGGGCAGATAACTATTAATTTTCTAAATTTTTTAGGGGCCCTGTGGGCTGGATAGAATGGCCTAGCAGGCCACATCTGGCCCACCCCTGTGCTAATACTTAACATTACCATTTGAAGAATGGAACAAGGGCTGTTTGTTTTCATTATAACCTTTAATAGCAATTACCTTACTTTACCAATAAATAATTTGTATTTCTCAGGGGCAAATTTCATCAAAAAGATTTGGAAGCTCTCTTCCCTGGGATGAGTCCTGATTTCACTAGTGAAAACTTCTCTGCTGCCTGGTACCTGATAGAGAACCATTCCATGACAAGGTTTGTGGATGCTATACTGTATAAATAACAGAATTTTAAAACATAAGCCTGTATTCAGTCACTTCACATCAGCAGTCAAAAGTATTCTTCCATATTGAAGTAATCTTTACAAGCTCAGTTAGATTTAGAGTTGCTCTTTATACAGGCAGTGTACAGACATAAAGTGAGAGAGAGGCTTTTAATTAGTAGTTAAGGTGTATCATGTACACCTTATTACATGTGTGTAATAAAAGATCATGCTTTCGTGCAGGTTTTCAGAATCGTGTGCAAAGAATTTGATATCATAAAGCCTGATCCAAAACCCACAGATATCCATAGGAGTATCTCCTAATGTTACTGGAATTTTTGGTCAGGATTGTAACTACTATTTATATAACACGTCCTTGCAAGATCTATGATTTCCACAGGCATAACATTTTGCATGTGCAGTAGAACATGCATAAATCTGACTGGACCAGTGGTCCAGTGTTGTTTGAATGTATAGATTTAATAGAGAGGATTAAAAAATGCCTTGTAATCACATGAACTTGAAAACTTGTTCCAGAAACACTTAATCTGATTTATCTATTTTCCCGGGAGAGGGGGATGACGATCCGGGGGTGGGGGGGGCTGGGTGCTATTGTTGGTTGTTTGTTTCTGATTTGTTTAATGGTTTGTTTAATTCTTTTTACCAAGGTATAAAGAATACTAGAATACAAAGTACATGATTGTTGATCTAAATGAGAGAGATGTTTAATTCATTTATACTGTAATTGAAATGGAGATTTGAACGTGAATTTTTTCTTTTGTTTTTGCTTGGGTTTTTTTTGTAAACTGTGGGACAGTTATTTTAATAGTGAGGGAACTTTCTGCTCCATTATATGTCTAACATGAGGGGCACAGGCACAGTTTAAGCGAAGTAGTTGGGCACAACATGTAGTTTAAGCACAACATGACTTGATTTAAATTATTTTTCCTTAAGGTTCCCAAGTACTGTGAGCCTAGTTTTCCCATCTTTACTCCTTAACAGTAACTCATTGGAACTCCTCAGCTTAGAAGTGGCAAATTTGAGCCGTGATACCTGCCAGTATTTTTATTAATTACTTGGATGAAGTAATAGAAAATACACTCAATGTTTGTGGATGGCACCAAATCGGGAGGAGTTGCAAGCAGTTAAAGGATTAGCATTTGAAATGACCTCGATAAAATGGAGAAATGGGTTAGAGGATAAGAAGGATGAAATGCATAATGGCAAGAGCAAACTACTGCTTTTGAAGGAGAAATCAAATGCACAAATACAAAATGGAGAATAACTGGTAAGGTGCAAAAAAAAAGAAATTATTTTGCATTCATTTGGTGCTGGTGGAGCCTCATTTTGTGTCCACTTTAGGGCCCAACATTTTAAGAACAATACAAACTGACTGAAAGGAGACTAGAGGAAAGCCACAAAAACAATGGAAGGTTGAAAAATGTGATGTGTGAGGAGCTGAAAAAAACATTGGTCCTTTCAGAAAAGAGAAGGCTGAGAAGGAACAGAGAAATCATAATTGACTCTTGAATAAAACTTTGGCCACTGAGAAATACTGCTGCCAGTTGAAAATGTAAATGGCTACAGTAGCTTGGCATAGTTCCCTTCCTTAACTCCTTGCTGTGTTACATCGGGTCAGTTCTTACATATTTAAGATGTCAGCATGAAGCTTGTTGCACTTTTCTTTCAATATTAGCTCAAAATGTTAATCTGTCCTTGGAGAATAATTTGAATTACAGCTTCCTTCAAAACAATTCTAATGTGGTGTAAAATGTTGTTGTATACATTTTTTTTAGTCATCAAATTATGCTAATTCTTTTTTTACATGAATCCACTGCTTTGAACAGAAGCCATAACTTGTAGATATTAGTGTCCATATCAGTGGGAAAGGGGAAGGTCATCTTAATTTTTTTATTTTTAAACTGAAAAGTTTTTTGTATTTGCTTGTTTGCTGAGCTGACAACATTTGTCATGATGACCAGTATACACCGGGTGTAAGGGTTTGGCAGAATGGGAAAAAAAAGCATAAACATTTGAAAAAGTGTCAAAGACGCAAATATTGTTTCAGACTAATAACAGCAAGGGTGACTTGGAGGATATGTTGAAGCTGGCAATGTTTCAGCTGTAATATTGGGTTAGATTTAAAAACAATATGGGAAGAAAGATAAGGTTAGGGGTTAAAGGTCACTTTGAAATTTTTAGTCTTCAGTACTGTGTCAGGTTACACCCCCCTTATCATTTTGTGCTATTTTTCTGAAGGGCACAGCAAAGTCTGGCTGCTTGGTAACCCCAGGTAGCAGGAACTCTGTGTGCAGCTCTGATATTTTGGTTAGCTTATGTTTGTGTTCTTCCTTGATGGAAATTCAGATGTTTTCCCCTCAAAGCTGTTTTCCTGATTGAACCTTCTAATCCATATAAACAAACTAAGACTTTGGATTAGTGGACCAGGTAGCATGGAAACTGCTTCTTAAAAAGGGAACTGTACTGGTTTTGTTCAACCCAATAGTTTGAAAGTTTCTGGTTAGGTGTATTTAACTGTATGCTCAAATACGCCAATCCAGATGGTGAGTAATACGATTTCTGACTGGCAGATGGAAACGAAATAAAACAAAAATTTTGACATCATTCTGGTATAAAGGGGAACTGCCTTTGCAGAGCACACCAGTAGTTTCCTGTCTCCCAGCAGGTAGAGATCACCTTCTGACTGGCTGAGCACAAGTTTCGTTTGTTCCTTTAACAAACCCTTCCAAACATTTTTTTTTAATTGATAATGTTTGGTGCTATTGTCTTAGGTGCGTCTCCAGGAGGGAATATATATATTTTCCTCATGATCTTCCTGAGTACTGGTTGTCTGTTTTTATTCTCCCCTCACTTTATTTCTCTTTTTAAAAACTTTATTACTCCACAAGCAGTAGTAAAAGCTCACAAATATCAAGTAAGAAGGAAATAAAGTAGTAAAGTTAATACAGATCTATTCCTGAATACTACAAACAAAACTGTAATCTGTGGAGCAATCAGTCATTAATGTGTGATCATTACTTGGAAAATAAAGCTGGTTGAAAAAGTATTTCAAATGTTAACTATTTCACGGAAGCAAAAACCAGCTAAAAGTAATTGGGAGACCTACTTTTTTTTCCTAGACCACTGTTTTCTAATCTGAGGCAGCCTCTACACATGTAGGTAAAGGCACAATCACAATTGTGCATTAGATCCAGTTACACCTTATTGCCAATGTAGGGGCAGCTCAATCCTTGGCTCTCCCTGTGTTGGCAAGAAGCCGACACCCACGGCTGGGAGTTCCCTTTGCTGAGGGGTCTGAGCTGCAGGGGCCATGCACAGCTGGGACCTAGAATCTCGCAGCTGATGTGACACTGCGTCTTGACAGTGCCTCATGCGCAGCCAGGATCAAGAGACCCCAGAGCCCTGTCAGCTGCGGGTCCTGGGCGGCATGTGAGGTGCAGTCTGGACCCAGAACCCTGTCAGGTGAGGGATCTCTTGGTTCCAGCTGTGGTGAGGTGCAGCTGAGACTGAGTCCTGTTTGGGCCCAGGGCTTTCCCATACCCCTGAGCCTCAGGGATCATGGCAGCTGTGATCCCTAGGCCTTAGGATCACAGCTGGCCTGCACGTGGGAGCCCTGTGAGCTGATGGGCTCTCAGCCGCAGGGGAGACCCTGCTACACATTCAAATTAAAGCTCGATAGCAACCAGCTATAAAGTTAGTACATACTTCCGAGGTCTAACTTTATAGCTGGTTGGAGCTTTTTATTGATAGCTACTTTACACATGTAGCTAGTCTCCAGGTAATTGTGCAATTAGCCAGTTAATTTTGTGATACCTGTAACATGTAGAGTAAGTGTAGGAATAACAGTGGACAGACAGCCTGTTGGACAAGAATTTGCAGTATAAGTACATTTATATCCATAACTGTGACCCAGAAAAGCTTCTTTTCACAACTGTTGAAGTGTGGAGACCTCTGAAGCTCTTTACATACTTTCTTCCTCAGCCTGAAGGTTACCTAGGCTCTTTCAGTTTTGCCTCTGCATGTGCCTAGCCTGGTAAAAACTTAGGATTTACATTCCAGTCCAAGGGGATTGACTAGAAGTAATACAGGAAACCCTTGCTATTTGCGGGTTCAGCATTCACGGTTTCAAATATTTGCGAATGCCGAACGCACATTTTAAATACACTGTATACACTTACAGGACCTCCTTGGGAGCTCCGCGCTTGCTGCCGCTGAGCTTGCTGCTGCACTCCTGCCATCGCTGCCAGAGCCGTGCCCCTCCTCCCCACCCCGCAGCCACCAGGGACACTGCGTTCAAGAAAAGCAGTGCCTTATTTGCAGATTTCACCTTTTGAGGGGGATATGAGAACATATCCCCTGAAAATGGTGAGGGTCACCTGTACAGTGAAAATTAGAAAGGGGAAACTTGTGACCAATATCACCCTAAGACTTGCTGAGTGATTAAGACTGTGCAAAAGACTCTCTTACAAGACAAATAAGGGTAGCCTATCATTAGGGGTAAATTAGGCCAGGGTTTGGCAACCTGCAACTTGCAGGCTGGATCCAGCCTATGGAGCTTGGGGGACTTTGGCAGCATTTGGTGGCAGAGGGCTTTGCCTATGCAATAGGTAACTGGTGGGGAGAATCAGGAGTGCCAGCAGCTGGATCCCAGTGTTTGCTGGGCCACCTCTGACCGAATCCAGCTGGATCATTCTGGCCCACCATCTGAAAACATTGCTAACTGCTGATTTTAGAATTTTTAGAACTCTAGAAACAAAGCGTAGAAAACAGTTCCTTGTCAGGGTAACTTCTAGATAACCTAATAAATATCCTTGTCCAAATAACCTCTGATATGACAATATGCATTTATTTTACCGTGTCCCTTGTACTTTCTGTCCGTTTTTCATTGCATGAATGAATGCCAGTATGTTTTTTGCTCGATTTCAGTTTTGATCAACTCAAAATGGCAGTTATGAACCTGAAGAAGCAGGCCAACAAGAAAAATGAGGGGAGTCTAGCATATGTTAAAGGAGGTCTCAGCACTTTTTTTGAAGCACAAGATGCCCTGTCAGGTAAATTAACTAATGATTGTATGAAAGAAGTCATATATACATGTAGAAATTTGATTTAAAAAAAATTTTTTTTACTCAAGAATTGGTTTTAAAGAATACAAAAATACAGGTAATCAGAGTTGTTGGCTAGCTGGATGGGTTGTAAATCTGGTAAAGATGTCTTCAAGAAATGTCTTAGAAATTTCAGGAAGACTGCATAATCTGCAGATCCAGGAGGGAGAAAATGTATTGAAAAAACTGATGGAAAAGATATTTTTGCAGGCTATAGCAATATAGATTCAGTGCCATGTTTCCACCTAAATTTAGATGACAATATTTGAACTACCATAGGTTTCTGTGGGTAATCGTACATACATACTTCTCCATGCATTGGTATGCGTTGGTATCCTCATCTGCAGTGGAGCTGAGAGCCCCGCCCAGGGCTGGAAAGCATCTGGGATGCTGGGGGACTCCGGTTTAAGTTAAATCAGGAAGGGTTCTGGGGCACACATTGCATTGGGTCCAGTTTGACCCAAATCAGTTAACTCTGATACTACATTCAACCAGGTTTATCTCTAACCAGTTTCGGCCATTTTCAAACTGGTTTATGTGCACTGAACATCTGTTCTCTTACAGGTCTAAACAAGTTTCTGATCACTTAAACCGGTTTATGTGTAATGTCTATCCCTAGCCCTTGAGATTTCTTTTGGCCCAATCTTCCAATTAGTTTAGCTCACTCTGAATCCTAGCCCTACCCTCCAGTGTATCTACTACAGGTTAGTCAGGCATGATTTGCCATTGGTGAAATCTATGCTGACTCTTCCTAATCACCATCACCTTCTCCAAGTTTATCCATCCAGGTTTATCTTAAACTGGTTTCAGCCATTTTGAAAGCAGTTTGTGTTCACTGAACTTCTGTTGTTACAGATTTGAAGTGGTTTCCAATCACTTATACTGACTTATGTGTCATTTCTGTCCCTGTCCCTTCTGTGCATCATATCTACTGCATGCACTCAAAAAAATAAGTAAAAGGTCTTGGTGCAGTTGCTTTTGCACCATAAACACTGTGAATTCAAAACTGAGGGGAAGCTGAAAGTGTCTTGGTGCCACTTTGTGCTTCTGACTAGTGACATGGTTTGTCCCTTCCTTTCAGACCCCCTATGAGAATTCAAAAGGAAAGGGACTTGGAGCTTGTGCCAGTGTAAACAGTGAAGGGAGGGGGTGGGGAAGAAACTCACTGAGAGTGACCCTGATGCTAATGCAGTTGAAAATTGGAGGATTTAAGACTTTGAATCTTCCTTGCATTCAGAACCTGTACCACTGGAGTTAGAGGGACATAGTAAAATCAAATTAATGTTTTTAACTTTTATAAATTGTAAAACCTAATTTTTAGTGAGAACACAGTACCATCATATGTTGTCTTAGATAATATTTTTCATGCCAACTTATTTGTAGCTTCTTTACAGGGACACTCTTTTCAATAACTTTTGTTTAAAAATGTTTTTTGCTTATTTCTAATCTAACGAGGGATATTTTAATTTGTGAGTATTTTTTAATTTTACAGCTTTACTGCTCTTTCAATAATCGTGTTTATATACATGTAATTTTTTTAGGTTTGTAACAAAACAAAATGCAAAAAAAAAGATATTCCATTATATGGCATCCTAATATTAACTACATGAGTCATCACTAGTGTCAGGATGTTCACATCCACTGTAGAAACATCCAGTACTAAGCATAAAGTTTTCTGTGATTCCTCCCCTGTTTCCCATCCCCTTCCCCGCCCCAACCAAGCTTTGACCATTCCAGTCCCTTCCTATTCTTGTCTTCCTTACCACTGGCTTCTCATCTCAGTTCCACTGTACTCACCTATCTAATCATAGATTTCAATCTTTGGGCTTTACATCCCATTCCCAGTCTTATTTGCCCAATCATACCAGTTTCTTCTTTCCAGTGTCTTATTCTTCAGCTGCCCCAACATATCTCTGTCCCTACTGATCCCTGGTCCCAGCCTTTTTATATGGGTTTTTGTCCTATCTGTCACCCTTTGGCCAGCCCTTGTGGGTTGTCCCAATGCTCTTCTGTCACAGTTCTTCCTTACCCTGACTCCTAACAATTCAGTCTGAGATAACCACCCAAACCTGGAAAAATCCAGCCAAATTCTTCTAAAAACAATTAATATTGAAAAATGACTTTAAACTTAGAAATTTTAAGAATTTATTATTGGGTTGTAAGAATGATATTGATTTCTACTGGGAGTTATAATACTGACATTCTTTCAGATGCAAATAAAGTAGAACTTGCATGGAATATTTTTTATTCTTGAAAACCAAAAATAGTGGTAGAATTGTTTTAAACCAAGCGATCTTTATAATGTAGCTTGTATTTGAAGCTGAAATGTGGTTTTGGCATAACTCAACAAAGAATTTAGGCTTGAATTTTGTAAAGTGTTTCACTTTATAGTTACTATCATATAGCAGTCATAGAATCACTAAGCAGAAGTACAGTTCACATCTACTCTATCCTTTTTTATACAGATTAAAAGTCTTTGAGACTATAGCACTTCCTCTGCTTTCTATGAGGAGACAATTCCACAATCTAATAGATTTTTCTGATAGTAACATTTTAGTTAACTAAAAGATAATTCCCTGTCGATTAAATGTCTTAGATTATGCCAATTTTCTTTCGTTCTCAAATACTTGTCGGCTCCTGTCATGTCCTCATTTTAGTGGTCCTTTAACAAAGGCGCTCACTTCTTGCTTTTTTAATCTTTACTTTCAAGTTGCTTTTTCCTAATCTAATCATTTTTAAATTTTTTTTTTAAACTTGTTTCCAAGTTGTGATAAGATCTTCAGTGTAAAGAAGTCTCCATATTAAAGAAATACAATGCTGTGTTAGCTTGCCAGGTATCTTGAATGTTCAGTTAAGTATGAATTAGGACGTGTTTTTATATTTTGTTGTTGTTTTTTCTCCTGCTTGAAAACTTGAACTTTTGTCAGTATTTTCCAGAAAAAGGACCTGATTTTGCAAACACTCAATTTACCAATTTCAGTGTAACTACTCTTACTAGTAAGTTCTAGTAAAATTGGACTTCCACTGAGTGACTAGAATATCACAACTGGTCAAACATTTAAATGTATTATTTTGTCTTTATAAAGAGAGAAAGTGGAAACAAAAAGAATTGTACCAAGATGCTGATTATATTATGCAACTTAGGAAGTGTTTATTAAGAAAGTAAGAGGTCAGGTAGGCCAGACATCTTGTTGTTTGCTTTAATTTCCTGGAAAACAGGATTGCCTTATCAGATCTCCACGTCTCTTTGTCTGTTAGCTTGGCTGACAGTTTGACAGTGACTTTGCTGTTGAGGAGATGTTCAACAGGAAGTTTGCTTCGTCAGCAAAAGGAGGCTGTAAATTGAGCTGAGGGGAACTGCTCACCTTGACTTGACCCACTTGTCAATGTCAGTGAATTTGACTGGTCTCTTTCCCATAATGTTAATGGCAACATGGAAAGTAGTATTCCAGACAGAGTTACTGTTTATATCACCATAGAGATGTAATGTCATGTTGACCAACCATGTGCCTCACAAAAGATCTGGACAGAGAGGAAAAAATAATGAAAACTTTTATGCGTTCTTTTAAAGTTACAAGATTTAGAGAAATATCCATTGCCACTTATTCTGTTACCCTGAACTTTAGCGTGGTGCAAAGCTTCGGTAGCTGATTTGATTTGGAGGAGATTCGGCCCAATTCAGGGGCCGAATCTTCAAATCCGAATCAAACCGGGAGACCCATTAAAAAGTGTAAACTGAACTGGAAGCCTCCGAATCAATTTGGAGATTTGGGCGGTCCTCGCTTGCCACCTCAGGGAGCTGGACCTGGGCTCCATGCTGGTAAGTAGGGGCGGGGCTGGAGGTGGGGGATTTTTCCATGGGGGGACCTGTGCCTGGCCTCATCCCCCACTGGATCCCCCATAGCCACCAAGCCCCCCTGCCACCTGGCCCCAGTGTCCCCGCACTTTAAAAAAAACA
>NW_005842023.1:1462149-1466962 GCF_000455745.1 Alligator sinensis | reverse complement strand
AGCCCCCCCCCCCCCCCCCCCCCCCCCCACCTGGCATCCGTGCGGCAGCTATCATATCGTTCAGGTGCAGCGTGGCTCAGGAGGGCACCACGAGGCGCCGTGCGCTGTTCAAGAGCTGGGGCTTCTCGGGATGAGCACTGAGTGACTGCTGGAGCCACCCCAGCTCCAGGACAGCACCCAGTGCCTTCTTGAGCTGCACTGCACCCGCGCAATGTAACAGCTACTGTTCCAAAAGAGAAGAAAAATGCCTGTGGTATTTTGGGACTTGGGAATCTGAAAGTTTAAAGTATGCTGATGTGATCTGTGATATGTAGATGGTTCTTCCTGTTAGGTATTAGACATAAATATACTTTTTTTAGCCTCTCCCTGGTATTGCTACGGTTGTTGATGGCATGACGTGGTCAGTCATAGCTCCTGCTCTTTCAGTTTCTGCCCTTTTCCCCACCTCTTCCACCCCTTTAATTTTTCCTTGGAGATAGTATTGGAATGGATTTTTTTTTTTAACTTATACCTCTGGGGAAGGGTGGGTTGATGTATTCTGAGCACTTGTCTTTGGGCAGCCAAACCTTCTCAATGGTTTATCTGACTGAGAAACATGGTTTGGGGGCAGTATTCTGTCAATTAACTTGGAGGACATTATTCAGCATAAAGGCATTTCTTTGCCTTTTGCTTTTTAGATGGTAAATTCTGGGGCAGTAAACATCTTGTTCTGTCTTTTGTACAGCATCAACACAGTGAGGTCTTGGCCTATGGCTAGGGATTTTTGGTGCTGTGGTAATGCAAATAAACATAAGCAACTGAGGTTTGTGTAGGGTTATTGTGCTAGCCTTAACTAATTGTTACACCCTAGTGTGTCTGATTCTCATGTAGCTTTGTGTTTTATCCTACTTTTAACAAATTTACACTGGTTGAGCTAAGTCAGAACTGGGACTATAGTAATTACAATCAGGTAAATAATCGTTAGACAATAACCATTTAGCTTTAAATCTAGACTTAGTCAGAGTCCAGTCCCTGACTAGTGTGGCCTTGTGTTGATTGATTTTTTTCTGTCCAGAAAAGTAGCCTGATAAAGGTATAAACCAGGGATATCAAACTTCTTCAGCCCCACAGGCTGGTCACAGTCCAGATTTAGTATTTAGGGTCAGTGTTGGGCTGGTCCAGGGTGTCACATGCAGATCAAGTGTGAGACCCACAGGCTGTATGATGGGGCTCTGTGGCACATGGACTGCATCTTTGACATCCTTGGTGTAAACCATCCTCTATTGATGATGGTGATGACGATTCTTGTTTTTATCGTGTCATTGCATAGAGCCAAACAAGATTTTTGGGCTCTGTTATGCTATGTATTATACAATTAGAGTAAGAAAAATGTGGTCTATTCATTGGTGTCTGTTTCATTGTGATATTGATGTATGCTTTCTTAAGTATGTAGAGGTGATTAATTTCATTGTGGAAAGCCCACACTTTGTTATTGTGGTATTACTGGACAGAGAATAATATTTCTTCAAAGAGATATTTTCAGGTGGCTTGATTGCTATCACCTAAGTTGTTCATTTGCTATTGTAATTAGATGGTGCTTTAGGTGGAACTGCTGTCTTAACATGCACTTCTTCATATGATGCTGCATAAAATGCCAGTTCATCAAAATGGACTGTCAGTAATGGGCTTCTTTTTTTTTTTAACCTGTAAGTCATATTGTAGAACCAAAGCATTAAAGCAGTATGTATGAATAGTGGTTGCTGTGGTTTAGTGAATCTGGTACGCATATATTCTGTAGCATTCAAGGGTATGAAACTTTTTTAAATGTTTTTTTTCATTTCATCCCAACAAATATGCCATCCCCATTAATGAGCTTCCTGATGTAAAGGCCAGGCTTGTCTTCAATTGCTCTGAATTCCAACATGGCATCTCTTTTTCATTTTTTGTCTCAAATGAGAGGTTTTCTCAACTTAAAAATAAGAAAGGAAAGACTTCAGTGAGAACAGTGCCTGAGTTTGTTCTTGTAACTTGTAAAAAATAAGCGTGTCTTTTAAGAATGTCCCTAATTTGATTTTTTTTTTTTTTTTTTTTTTTTTTTTTTTTTTTTTTTTTTTTTTTTTTAGTTAGTCTTCTGAGCGCTGACCTGATGAGCTATCCAGATATTTGGTTGATTCCTCTAAAATACTGTGAACTTGCATCAAACAAATATGAAATAAATTTACTGTTATTTTTTTATTGCTTGGAACAAATTTAAAATGCATTTTAAGTTTTTATATTGTTTAAGATCAAGATAATCTCCTTTTTTTAAGACCAGAATTGCATACTCAAGTTGTGCAAAAGAGTAACCCAAAGATGACTTTTTCTAAGAGTGGCCTACATTTCTCAACAGTCTTCATTTTTCACTAAATTCAGGTCATTTAGAATTTCCTAGAACACTTTTTTTCTCTGTATCTTTATCTCGTCCCAAGGTATAAATTTGATTTTATTCCTACAGTCAGTTTTCACAGGTTCACAATTTACTATGTCAGTAAAGAGAGAATGATACTTTTTTTCCAGGTAGAAATTATCTGAAATACTTGCACATTACCAGTTATGGACTTTTTTATTGCATCCCTCAGCAGAGTAATAAATATGTTTTTCTGTGTACATTTCTGAGGCACTTCTGTAGAGCAACTGCAGAGCCTTACATGGGAGTATTGAAATGGAACGGCCTTCCTGGGCCATCAAGTTAAGTCCTCAGTGTTTATAGACAACCAGTTGTTGGAAAGGCTCCATAAAATTGCTTTGAAAATTCTTATACATCATCATCACAAAGTACCCTATTTTAAAATAAAACAACAAGTTACAGTTGGAGGTCAGAGTAGATGAGAGCACGGCTAATGCCTTCCCACTGTGGTGGCAGGAAATTAATTAAGTAACAATATGCTCAGAAGATCCTAGGATGAAGAATCTGCCATGTGCTACATAAGAAGATACAAAATAAAAACAAAAACACCCATTCTACCCAGTGTTGTAGCAATGAAGTTTGGCACCCAGGGCAAAGCCCACTGTGGCAGCCTGCCCTCGCTCCACACACCAGTCTGGAGGGCGCACCCCCCCATGCTTGCCCAGGAGTGCCACATAGCAGCAGAAGCCACCC
Source organism: Alligator sinensis (assembly GCF_000455745.1). Classification (NCBI taxonomy): domain Eukaryota; kingdom Metazoa; phylum Chordata; order Crocodylia; family Alligatoridae; genus Alligator; species Alligator sinensis. The sequence continues at coordinate 1,463,844 of NW_005842023.1, read as the reverse complement.
TCCTCCCATCCCCACGTCTTCCCGCCCCCCCACCCAAACGAGCCACTTGCAGCTCCATCCCATGCCCCACCTGGCTGGGCAGCACCTGTTGGCGCTCCTTTGCTTCGGTGCCTGGGATGGTTGCCCTGCTCGCCCCCCACTTGCTACAGCACTGATTCTACCCGTGGTCCATACTAATTTGATCTGGTTTCATACTGCATGGGTGAGGTGTTTATCCAGTACAATAATTTCATCAAAATGTTTGTAGTAATTGTTAGTTTTTAATAAAGCCTGAACTCTGTTATGCATCAGGTTATTATTTGCAATGCTCAATTTACTTTCTTTAAACTACAGGTTTTTTACTGTTGTGATTCAGTTTTCTCTGCAATCTTAAAGATTCATAAATCAAAAGTAACTGAACAGTTAAACATTTATTTCTTTTAAAATCCCATGATATTTTGTTCTTCAGTTTCTTAATCCTTGGTTTGGTTTGGCAGTGCTGGAGGTGTCAATGCAGTGTGATCCAAGATTGCGACTGTGTTTATGCTGCAAGTTGCAAAACATTTGAAAATCGCTGCAATTGTTTGCTGACAATTTTGGTGAATGTGATTTCAAAGTGGCAAATTTTAGATCTCATCTTCGCATTTTATGGAGCAATGTAGTTAATAGCTTTTTGTGGGTAAAGTTTTGACATGCTTCTGCATATTTCACATGATCTACACTCTAATTCTGTATAAGTATGGAATCCATTCTGAGGAATGTTCACCTTCTATAAACTGGTAAGCCCTAATCAAGAAGACTGTCAAGTTTTCTGTAAGTTATACATATCTCAACTTTTTTATCCACAGATAGTTGCTTGAATTCTGGAAAATATTTACACTTTAGTTTTTCTTATTTCTCAACATATTCTAGTGCCAAGTGCTTCATCATTACAAAGCACTTGGCACTAAGCACTTGGCATTACAAAGCACTATAGTGCTCAGGACTGAGCTCTGCTGAATCAATCTGTCTTCCTGTTTTTTATTGTTACAATCAGCTGGGTTGGAAAAAAAATAGGAGTGCACCAATAAAGATTTTTTGGGCTGATACCGATGGCTGGTCATTAATGAGCCACATCAGCCAATACCAATCCGATTGTCGATATGCAAGCCTGGCAGCTTGGAGAGCAGCATCCAGCTAGTAAGTCTGTTGAGGGGAAGGGGCGTGGAGGGGGCAGATCGAGGCCTTCATGGTGAGAGAGGGAGTGGGGCAGGTGCTACCCAGCCGGGGCGGGGCACAGCACATGATGGAGCCACTAGTGGTTTGTCCAGGGGACTGGGCTGGAGGGGGGGGGGGATGGCTCCCACTGCTGCCCGCACCCCCGGGAAAGGCACAAGGGGCATGTGCCCTCTGGATCTGCATGTGGGGCAAGGGCAGGCTGCTGCTGTGGGCTCAGGGCTGGGGGCGATGCTGGGCTTTTCTCAGTGGGGTGGGGCTGGACCATGGCTGTGCTTGGGGCAGGCATTTGTGGCACTGGGAGGGAGGGTTTGGGGGGGTATGGCAAATTCTTTGGTGCCTGTAGCCCCCTCCAGTGCCACAGCTGCCTCCCAGAGCGCAACTTCAGCCCAACCCCCTCACCAGGAAGAGACCAGTGCTGGCCCCAAGTGCGCAGTGGCAGCCTGCCCTTGCCCCGCACACAGATCCGGGGGGCACCGGCCCTCCCATGCCTCCCCTGGC
>NW_005842023.1:1418836-1462099 GCF_000455745.1 Alligator sinensis | reverse complement strand
CGCTTGTGGCTCCATCCTGCACCCAGCCCTGCTCCAGCCGGGCAGCACCTGCCTCTGCCCCAGCCCCCTCCATCCCTCACCACAGGGGCCTCAATCTGCCCCCCCTCACCCGTTCCCTCCCCCTGCACTTTCCCCCATAAGACTTACTAGCTGGATGCTGTTCTCCACACTGCCAGGTTGCATTCCTGGCTCCGTGCATGCTGCAGCTGCGCCCATGCGTGCAGCATTTATCAGCAACACTATCAGCCACATCAGCCAAAAAAAGCCAATTGCCAATAATGTCAATTTTCCTTCTATTGGTGCCGATACAATATGGACCAATGTATCAGTGCACCTCTAGAAAAAGCCTCATCAAACCAAACACTTCTTTTTAATTAACTGTGTTTCTGTGCAGAGGGGTAGGTTCTTCAAAACTCTGCTTCTTTGGAAACTAAGTATGTAACACTTCCATTTGCTTCAGTAGGACATAGTTAGACCCATGCTGAGGCACTTTGAAAATCCCACTAGTTCATTTGTTTGTTTGCTAGTTTTAAGAAAACACAAATGTATTTAGAATGAGCTCCCAAGGTAAACTGAAGGTAAAACTAATCTTGGTAGTAGTCTTGCAATTGCAAATTGAGACATGAACAAAATCATTGAAGTGTAGGGGGTGCATGCATCCTGAGATTGGCCGTGCACCCCTTGGAAGTGCTGGCCTCGAAACTGGAAGTGCTGGCGGAAGTGCCGCTGGTTTGTCGACTGGGCCCTGCGCCCCCCCCCCCAGCTCCCCTCCCCCCCCAGTCAGTGATTGGCCACTGGGGACCATCCTCCCCCTGCCCCGATAGGCAATCAGCCACTGGGGGACCTCCACCCGGGAGGGGAGGGACCTGGTTCCCACCCTGACTCAGTAGGTAACAGTTGCCCATGAACAAAATGGTGTATTTTCTCACATACAACATGCTCCAGAATATAATTCTAGGCAGGAAAATCAGCATCCTTGCTTAAGACATGCATCCCAGTTTTGGGGGGGTAGGGGGGAAGTGTGTATATATACAAGAAATTATGGTATTGAACCATTTCCTTCCAAACTTAAAAGCAAATTATTTTAAATGAAATGGAAATCAATCAAATGTTGGTTTAAGATAAAACAGACACCCTCAGTATCCCGGTATTCTCTGTAGGCTGGGCGGGGCTCTGCTCCACAGCAGGGCTGGGCCCTTCCCTCTGCTCCCTGGGCAGAGCTCTTCCAGCACAGACTTGCAGACTCAGTAGGGTTTGCTGCCTTCCCTGTGCCCCCCTCCCCCACCCCTCTCACCATTTGCTGCTTAAGCAGGGATCCCTTTCTCCCCTCTCCCACAGCACGGACCATAGCCAGCATGTAATATGCTAGCTAGTGCTGTATAAGGCTTTGGCAGAGACTGCAGACACAGTAGGGTCTGCTGACTTCACCCTGCCCTACCCTTCCTCACTGCTCAAGCAGCAAATCCCACCCTCCCTCCTTCCCATCTCCCACAACACTGACCCCAGCCGCATGGACCCTAGGCACATGGTATGCTAGCTAATGCCAAGAGGGGTGGGTGGGTGTGTGTGTGTGTGTGTGTGTGGGGGGTGTGGGTGTGTGTGTGTGTGTGTCCAATTTCATTGGGACAGGCGGACAGACAGAACAGTGCTTTTGGAGCTAATCAACAGGTCTGCCCTCCCCCCATCCCTTGTCCCCCCCCATAACCTGTTTAAGAAGAGTTTGATGTAATGGGAGAGAGGCACCCCCTGGCTTCTAGCCTGAGCCACTGAATTTCCTCAGTCCAGAGGGATTGTCTATATGGTTGGAAACCGGTCCAGCCTAGCCAGGTTAGAGTAACCTGCAAAGTTTGAATCCATTCAGGCTCAGGCTTTTTGAATGTCTGTCCTTAGCTCAAATAGTAGACCATTGTTTCTCAACTGGTGGGTCATGACCCAAAAGTGGATCGCAAGAATATTTGAAAGGGTTGTGAGGAAGTCCCAGAAAAACCTGCAAAAGCACAAGTTTCCCCTTGAAGGCTGGCAGCGTTCCAGCCTTCAAGAGCTGCTTGGGATGATTGGAGGCAGCGAGTGCATATGCATCTGTGTGTACAGATGGGCAAGGCCAGGTTGTGGGATCAGCCCCAGCTTCTGGACACAGGTAAGTGTCTGGGGAGCAGAGGATGGAAGTCCAAGGGACTGTCTGGAAGTGTGTGTGTGTGGCACTGGGGACAGTGGCCACACATAGGGCTGTGGCAGGGCAGGGGGAGCAGTGAGGAGAAGGCACCTGGCCCTTCAGTGGGGCAAGGAGGTGGGAGCAGTTCACAGCAGGGAGCTGTGTGCCTGGGCAGGTGGCATGGGGCCAGTGCCCATACACTCAGGGGCCTTCACTTGCTGCTTGTGCTCCACCCAAGTGGGACAGGGGCAGATGGGGGGCCTCCTCCGGCAGGGCTGGGGGGGTCAGGACTGCAGATCGGGAGTGAAGGGTACCAGCATGGCCGGGGGGCATGGGGGCAGGGGCTGTGGCTTAGGGGTGAGGGGCGTCAGCAGGGGACTTAGGGTTGTGTACTGGCAGGGCCAGGTGGGTGTGGGCCAGGACAAGCCATTGATCTTGGCAAATGGGTCCTGGAACAAAAAAGGTTGAGAACCACTGGTATAGACATCTGTCTCCTTTCCTTTTGTGCCACCCTAATAATTGATGTGGTACAAGTATGGAATCTATTTATAACCTTATTGGAGAGATCTGTCTGCATTCAGATCTGTTCCCACATTTAGTCTCTCCTTGTCCTAGTCCTTGCATAATATTTGTCAAGGCACTAGCAGATATGCTCAGATGTGAAACAGTGGTCCCAGAGAGGATTTAAAGAAGTAAAGATTTTTGTTTCTTTTTCTGCACCCCCATTACAATTCTTTTTTTAAAGTAATAGAACTTTTTTTGACATGCAAAGGCTGGAAAAGATCCTACTGCTCGTAAGCTTAGGACAAGCAGAAGTGCTTATCTAACCAAGTAACAGTATCTGTTGATCTTGCTGGGTAGGCAAGAAACCAGAGAGGCCCAGGGATGAACTGATTATTATGCAAACAGTGGCAGCCAGAGTAGCACAGCATGAGTCAAGCAAGGAGAATGGGAAAGATAGAGGGCTGAACAGAACATTAAACCTAAATCTAGCTTAACATAAAACCTAAAATAAGGGTAATAGAAAAAACTTTGGAAGGTTTGTATTATTGTGTGACAGGTTTTAGTTTTTGCTAAGCTACAACACTACTGTTTTCGAGGTTTGGATACTCTCTGTAGCAGGGTCTCAAGCTTTCACATGGTGTAAGTTGTGTCCTCATCTGGAGATTCTTACGGGTACTTTACCTTCCTGTTGGTGGTTTCACATTTTCTACCATTTGTGATCGTGTAGCTTTAGGAAAATGTGCATGTGTATATTATTGATTCCTAAAGCAATAAGGTCTTGTTTCAAAATGTTGATTACATTGTCACCTGTGTTTTCATTTAGTCATTTTTTTCCTGTTGGCTTTGTTTCTTTAACTGGAAATAAGGAGGCAAGATGACTAAATCAGCCAGGTTTCTATAGAGCACAAACTACTTTCTCTATCTGTGATCCCCAGGTTAGGTTGTAGTTATGAACTGCAGTCCAAATATGTTAATTCTGGCACATTTATTTAGATACAGCATAAATAAGGAGCTCTAGAACAAATTGGGAAGACCTTCCATGTGCACAGTGCCTGATTCTGATCCCACACCACTGTAAATCAGGAAAAACTCTGCTAAAGTCAACAAAGTTAACCAGCATCAAAATGGTATATGAATCAAGTCCACATTTTCCTGTCCTATAATTAATGAATGAAATGAGTGATTCTAACAAATGAGAACAGTGATTCTTACAGCAAATGTGTAGGCTACAACAATTGTGCTCTCATCAGTAACTCTCACTGATGAAGAGATCTAGTAAAGTCTGGGACTTCAGGATTGTCCAAACTCCTTTTGAAAAGTGCAATAACATGTGGACAGACGCTGTTACAGTAATTGTGTATCAAATACGCAAAATGTCACTTCAGCTATTTTTACTTATAACCTTAGGGGTTTTCATCTTGCTTCTGGAGGCTAAGCTCATAGAATGTACCAGGGATCCCTCCATTTTTCTATTAAGTAATCTCATTTGTTTCAATCTCTTTCATTCTATTTTTTTCATACCTGGAAGTCTCTTTCAGTAGAATCTGTGGGGGAAAAAAATCTCTTTCAGAAAGTTTCATGAAAACCTGCCAATTTTTCACATTTGTCTCTTTCTGTTAACAGTGGAACTGAAACCACAAGCTGCTTTAGAAGAGGCCACTATTTTTTCACTTTCTCTTCATAGTGCATTGATTTTTTGGCTAAGTACAGACATTCAAAAAGCCCAAGTCTGCATTGGTTCAATCGTTGCAGGTTAGTCTAACCTGCATAGATTGAACCAATTTGCAAGTGAATAGACATTCAATTTTGATTCCGGAAATGCAGGGACATGCCTGTGGTGGTTCAGGCTAGAAGCTGGGGGGCACTAGAGCAAGCCTTCCTTTTCTTTTGGCAGCAGCTGCAAGGCTGGAGGGAAGCTGACCAGGGGGAGGGTGTGGCCAGGCCATGACAGGCCACTAAGTATGATTAAGGAGGGGCTTAAACCCCCACCCTGGCCTGCAGGGACCCCAGCCGGACATCGGCTTGCACAGCACCTCAGGCAGTGGTGGGGAGGGCAGGGCAGGAAGGGGGATTAAACTCCCCTGTCTCCCTTCTGTCCCACCAGCACAGGGACCCTAGCTGGGCATACAAGCCCCTGCAGTGGGTGGCTGCCAGGCTCTGGGCCCGCCGGCAACTCTGAGCTGGCCTGGGCAGCTGTGGACACAATGAACTCATCCCACACGGCCACTCTGCCTGCCAAGGCACCCGACCGCAGCTGCAGCGGTGTTGCCTCCGTGCCATTGCCTGGTCAACCGCTGCCCGTGCACACCAGCCTGGGCTGTCATGGAGCTGCAGCCAGCTAGGAAGGGCCCTGCTCCCGCAGCCCAGCCCAGGCCAGCCCTGCTATCCACCCATCTCGCCTGGGGCTAAGTGGGGTCAGCTGCGGGCGCTGCTGAAGGGCATGAAGGGGCTGGGCTGAGCTGCAGGGCAGGGCCCTTCCTAGCTGGCTGTGGCTCTGTGGCAGGTTGGCCCAGCCTGGGCACAGGGAGCCGACACTGGCCCTACCCTGGGGAGAGGCAGAAAGGAACCCAGGTGTCCGGCTCCCTGCTCCCACTCCCTTCCCTGGGACAGACACAGGGAGCCGGAAACAATCTGGGTGCACATCACCCGCAGCCCGAGCCTGAGCTGAAGGTGCCCTGCAGGGCCCTACCTCTGTGGCCCAGCCCAAGCTGGCCTCTGTGCCTGACCTCAGCAGTGCATACGGGCCAGCTCCAGCCCCCCAGCTCCAGCCCCAGGCAAGGCAGGCGGATGGTGGGGCTGTTTGGTGAGATGGCAGCAGGACAGGCCCTATGAGGAGAGACTGAGGGACCTGAACCTGTTCAGCCTCAGCAAGAGGAGGCTGAGGGGGGGACCTCAAATTGCCTACAAACTCACCAGGGGAGATCATCAACAAATAGGAAAGGCCCTATTCTCCCTAGCACCACCTGGGGTGACGAGGAACAATGGTAATAAGCTGATGGAGAATAGGTTTAGGTTAGAGATCAGGAGGCAATATTTTACAGTTAGGGTGGTCAGAATCTGGAACCAACTTCCCAGGGAAGTGGTCCTCTCCCCTACCTTGGGTAAATTCAAAAAGAGGTTCGATAATCACCTGTCTGAGGTCTTGTGAACTCAGCATTCATTCCTGCCTGTGGCAGGGGGCCAGGCTAGATGATCTGTTCAGGTCCCTCCTGACCCTAGCTACTATGAAACTATCCTGGCCAGTGTCTGGCCACACCCTTGCCACTGGAGTGGCGAGGGGGGGAACCCTGACAGGGACTGCCCCACCCTGGCCAGGAAGATCTTGGCTGCGGTCCCCTGTGGGGAGAAAAGAGGGAGGGGGGGATAAACCCCTTCCCTACCCCTTTGCCTTAAGGGGCCATAATGGACCAGTGTCTGCCCATGGCCCTACCCCTTCTTTGGCTAGAGAACAGATGGGTGGGGCCAGCCCTGCTCTCAGGAGGACATGGCACAGCCCAGCCCAGGGCTGAAAAGCATGTTGGGATGCTGGGAGACTCTGATTTAACTTAAATCAGGAAGGGGTCTGGGACAGAAGTTCCATAAAGCATTTTGACCCAAATCAGTTAAGTCTGATACTACATTCAGCCAGGTTTATCTTAAACCAGTTTTGGCCATTTTGAAACTAGTTTATGTGCACTGAACTCGTTCTGTTACAGGTTTAACCCAGTTTCTGATCACTAAAACTGGTTTACGTGCAATTTCTGTCCCTAGCCTTCATGGCATGGGGTAGCACCTTCTTCCATAAGGGCAGCTTGATGAGAGGTGGGAACCATTTTAGAAAGGCACCTTAATGTGGAGAACCATATGGATCAGTTTCTTTAAAAAAACAAAACAATGGGTGTCATTTTGAAGGCAGGTCTGCTTGAGTTTCTTAGAAACTCTTTGGACACTAACAGGTTAACTTTGTTATAAGAAATAACAGCAAAAACAGTTGTGATTAATGGTCTTGTAAAAACCCACTGGTTGTTACAAGCCCTTGTAAGTGTCCTCTCTTCTCTCCTCTGCTCTGAATATGTACGTAGGATAAAGGTCATCAAGATGTGACCTGCAGAGCCACTGGATCCATTGGTTTTGGAGTTGGGTAGCTGGGAGCTGAACCCATGTCGCAACCTGGATTGGGGAGGAGCAGCAGGGGGAAAGACTCCTGTGGCAATGGTGGCATTGTCTGGGTTGGAACATTAGCCTGCCTCAGACCCAAGCAGAGGTGTTCAAAGTGTTGCTCTGAAAAGTTGTTGATGGCTGAGGTCTATCCTTCAGCTGTTTTTTTCATGGCATAGAGCAGCCAGAATGGAAAGGTAGATTTGACCTGAAATATAAGGTTGATATTTTCATATCTGAAATATTACATGGTATCACATCTTTTGAACTTGTTTTATAGTTAAGGGATCCAAATCTCTGGTCATTATTATGACGAACAAAAATAGTTTCATATGTTCAGGGGCCAAAATGGCTTATCAAGTAGTTAATGCAATGAGGTCACCACAGTGTACAATTAAGAGGGGTGTGTGTGTTAAGAGGGTATTTGCATACTTTAATGTTAATTTAAACATTCTTTCTGAATTTCCTGGGTTTATAATTTTTGGGTAATTCAACATTTTTGTAATGATTTTAAACCTTTGAATTACTATAGCTTTACCCCCTCCCTTACTCCTGGGGAATGTAGTAGAACTTTGGTTTAATTTTACAGATTATGCTGCAGTATTGTAACACTTTGTGCTTGCACACTCACTGCTTACACTTTTAAAATGCTATTCAAAATTAAGACTTGTAACATTTCTGCAAGATGGGCAAGCAGCATGGACCTCAGAAAAACCAGAGGTGAAAAGAATAAGCAATTTTCCCATGTAGCAGTCTGTGGCAGAGTAATGACTAGAATTCTGAAGTGTCTGGCTTCTCATCTCCAGCCTGCTAGTTTGTGCTGTTCATAGTATGTTTGTGGTGCTTACATCTAGCAGGAAAAATGGCATTTAATTGATTTTTTTTAAAGCTGTTTAAAAGTCTCAATTTGATGTAATTTATTCTCGCGTATTAGAATGGTCTGCATTTTAACTAGACATTCTATTTCAGCAATCCATCAAAAACTGGAAGCAGATGGAACAGAAAAAGTTGAAGGATCCATGACGCAAAAACTGGAGAATGTACTGAACAGTAAGTTTTGTCCTCCCACCAGCAACTATTTATGGAGTATGGACTTTATGAAAAACTTGCATATATTTCTTGGAATATATTGCACAGTAGACAACAGAAAGTTTTGTGCTAGTATTATTTTTGCATAGTGATAATTTTGGGGCCCAATCCTGCACCTTTTGAAGTCAGTGGGAACTTTGCCATGAACTTTGGTTACAAGATCAGATTTACGGTTAACAAAAAGGTCAGGGGCAGGGAAAATGTTACGATAAGTTCTGTTGCTTTTTTTTAATTCTTAACGATGAATCTCATTTTTAAGAAGCACAAATTAAATTGGTGTGTAGGAAAACATGTGAAAGGAAGAGCAAGAAATAAAAGTGGTAATGGAAGAAATGGAGCTGCCACTAGAAATGCTGCTTAAATCTGTAAGACTTATTTACAGTGTTGGTATGGTGCTTTTTAGATTACATTGGAACTAATGCCCTCAAGTGCTTCTGAAAAGCCCGTCTCCCCTCCCCCCCACCCTAACCTGTTTCCCCTGATTCCTCCTCTTATTTGTAAGATTGAGTTGGGCAAGATGACTTAAATTTTCCACAGCCTGGTATGTTTCATCAGATCACAAAAGTTACATTTTTAATTCTTGGACTTCAGCCAAGATCATTTTACTTTGTTTCATTGTGATTTTTTTCACAGAGGAAGGGATGTTTCCCTTAGTGCTGTATCAATAAGCAGGGAATGACATCCAGATAGCTGACTCGGTGTCAGAAAGTCTGAATGTGCTTTCTGAAATCAGGAAAGTGACATGGAGACAGATTATTTTTGGTCAGGATACTTCTGGTGAATGAATAAACGATGACTGTGTATGTAGCGGGAGGGGGCAGCTTTTCAAAGGGCTTCAACCCAGGCTCTGTAAGAGTGCATGCATTCTGTGTACCCGATTGTAGGTGCAGCTCTGCATGTTATTTTCTTGGCCATGCAAAAGCTAACATTTCTTTTTAACATCTTGTGTTGCAGATTCATATTTTTTTATATCGGCAGATTGGTACAACTAGAATCAAAATGCACATAACAGATTCTTAAATGAAGATTCCCAATATCTTTTATTTCACACAAACCTGTGTGTAAGGTCAGTGGTAGTAGCAAGGGGAGCTTGAAATCTATGGAGATAATGCAATCCATCTCTTGCAAACAAGCTCTTTAGTAGAACTGGTTCCAGGCACTTTCCTCTGCTTTAAGGAGGATTGGCTGTATTTCCATACCTGGAGATTCATGTAAGATGTGATAGGAATGTACAGGGATTTGGAAAAAAGAAGATAAACAAAGGAGGTTAGGATAAAAACCTTAATTCCACTCTGACCATTCCAAAGTGTCTTTAGTCACTGCTTTGTGAAAGACTCAGTTCTTGACTAATTCTGCCATTCGTGATTTTGTAGGTCAGACTTTGAAAAACAGCCTCAGATTTTTGGGTGCTATTGATAGATAGCAGATGTGTATTAGGAGGCACAATCAGTTGTGGGTTCAGATTACAAAATGTGTATGTCTAATGCCGTTTCTCCTATATTTGAATATTGTATATCAAAAAACTTGCCCCTTCTTTTTGTCAAGTTGCTGTTCATAAAATTATCTTGGTGAGTTGAAACAAAATCTGGTGCTGTGTGTCTTTTTGACATGCTGCTGTTAAATAGGCTATCGTCTACATATAAAAGTAATTGTGCTGTGTAGTCTTAAGAGTGTGATAAAAATGGGAACTTAAAAGACTTGAGTATATTTTTAAAGTTTTCCTTTTTTTAATGCATGGGGTTTTTACTGTTAGCTGAGGTGTTTTACTTATGAAAATTTTATTTCCCAGCCTGTCACAGGACTGCTTTTGAGTAGCCGGTACCTTACTTATAGGTAACAGATGCTTATTACAGAGCGGATGATACACCTTTTTAAAGCATAGGTTCTGAATATAGGCCCTAAATCTGCTATTCATGGATGCTGATGGTAAACCTGTTTTAAGGTTTTACTTCTATACTTGGTAGTTGAGAAGATAAGGGTTTTGCAAACCCCATCTTTTGGAAAATGCATATATTTGTTTATAATGTGTACTAGCTCTTTGTGTGCATTTTATCTGCATAGCAGTCTACAAAATGCTAGTGTAAAAGGTGAGTCCTCTGGGTCTGAAATGCTAGACCAGTGTATCAGGTGTGATTTAAGATGGTGCTTTGCTAAGTGGTATTGAAAGACTGTACAAACAGAGCAGTTAACTTTTCAGCTCTTTTTTTTAACTATTGAAATGGAAAACTTTTTCGTATAGGTTAATTAACGTAGTGAAAATACTTTACTAATTTTGTTTTAAAAATGGGATTAGAGAGAATCTATATAAATGCAAATGTAATAAATTGGACTGAGTGTAAAATTACCATGTAGTTGATTTTATTTTTTTAAGCAAAGATGAGAGTTACTATATAATTGCTATAGTTCACAGTTACCTTTTTAAAGAAGCATTGTTATTTACAGAGGAAAGATTCACTGTGATGACTACCAAAAATAGCAAATTATTTGTTTCTTGGCTGTTGAATGAATGAGTAAGCAAGATATGAATTAAAATAACAAAAACATTCTTTGTACTAGAAAAAAGTAACCAAACAAGCATTTGTTATAACCCTGGGGAAAAAAATCAAACCCTTAGCCATAGTCTGTACTTAAATATCCCGCTAGCTGTTTTATTGTGGATTTTTTTCTTAATGAACTAAAGCATTTTACATTAAATAGCATGTATTAGACGTAGCTATCCTGACAAAACATTTTTTTACATCAGGACTTCTAAATTTCAGTAGAGTTTAAACATTATTTAGATATAACAATTATTTTACAAAGAGTACTTTTAACATGAGCGGGCCACCCACAGTGTTGACTAGAGAAAATGGCATGCAAGCCACCCAGTGAGACTGATGTAATTTTTTCATCTTTGCTTAAAGTATAGTCACTAGACCAGATAATGTAGAGACTTTTTTACAGGCAGCGATCAAAAAGGACAAAACAGTTCCACTTTTTTTTTTCTTTTGGCTAATTAAGAATAAGACACAAATCAAAAAATGTGAACTATTTTACATACCATGTGAATCTTCTTTTGTGTAGCTGAAATGCTATTTATTTTGTGTCAGATAATCATAGGAAGACACTTCATTGTCAGATGATATAACACTATAGTCTTCAAAAATACTCATCATCTTTTAGAATATTAAAAAATATATATGGAAATTCTTATTCACAAAACATTGTTCCCCAAATCCTGATCCTGCATCTGGTAAAGTCGATAGGAGTTTCATCACCGATTTTAATGGAAAGAGAATTATATATAAATAAATACTGGCGTTTTAACTAGCTGTTTCTGAGTAATTTATTTAATGTACCTATGATTACTGTAGTGTTTCTTTTTAAATAAGGCATATTAATGTCAAAGATTTAATATCTGTTTTAAAAATCCAACGGGAATTTTAAGAAGAAAAAAACATTTTACATAAGCTTATAAAGGAAGGAAACTCCACAATGTGAACTCTTGAAGCTATAGAATTTAATTAGTATAATTTTGTTATGTTCTTTTCTCAAAAGAAAACATTCTGTGATGATCATATAGCTTAAAAGGCATAGATTAACTGTAAAATTTATATCGGGGGCCAAAACAAACTATAAAATAACCGCAATGAAGTTAAGCACTTGAACCAGGGAAGTGTGGTTGCTCTTAATTGTACAGAGGTCTTACCACATTAAAATACTAAGAGGTCAGCTACAAAATGAGTATTTCAGTAAATTGTAAAGTGTGCTTAATGTAGCTGAGCATAAAATATTAAGTTGATAAAACTAGCAGTAATTGTACAGTACGTCTATATTTTACATGCCAATACCATTTGATAAATAACATTAGGATAGAGGAATTTATAGCAGTCTTGACTGCAGTGGTAACCTACATTATTGCCTTGCTTTAAAATAGGAGCAAGTAATACAGCAGATACTTTATTCCAAGAAGTACTGGGACGCAAAGACAAGGCTGATTCCACAAGAAATGCGCTCAATGTTCTTCAGCGTTTTAAGTTTCTCTTCAACCTTCCTCTTAATATCGAAAGGAATATCCAAAAGGTATAGCCCTATAAAAAATATTTTTATTTTGTCAGCTTAAATTGGTATGCAGCATCTGTCATGACAAATTTTCGATGTTCTTTTATTTTAAAGGGCGATTATGATGTGGTTATTAATGACTACGAAAAAGCCAAGTCACTGTTTGGGAAGACTGAGGTTCAAGTGTTCAAAAAATGTAAGATTTGAATTAATTTTTTTTACTCTGCTTTTTCTTTCTTTACAGGAAAGGTAAAGAATACGTAGCACTCTCAGAAGCCTTATGTGGGTTTCAACTTCTGTTTATATGGAGTCCTCTTTAGAATTTGGAACTATTACTTTAAATAATATTTTTGGCAAGATTTCTGACTGAAAGATGCGTATTACTTTGTAGTATATATAATAGGAGCTTACAGCCAATTTTTTTTAAAGGCTTAGTATTATTAGACATAAAACAGGTTCCATTAACTACAGGATACAGCTTACAGTGTCCTTCTTTGGCATATTTTGTAAAAGGCTTCAAAGCCAAAGTTTGTATTTTTGTAAAATTACATCTGAAAGTTTTGTATAGAATAAATTAGTATAAAAAGACTATGTCCCTCCCTTCAGCACAAGAAGGGATTGTTCAAAATGATTAAGTCTAAAAACTTTATGCAGAACTGGATCTCTGCTAAAAAATAAAAATATTTTGACAAGGCCAAGAAATTATCAATTTGAGATTTGAAATGATAAAATAATTTAATCCATGCAGTTAGATCAGTGATATGGCAAAAGCAAAATTTTGTCCAATTGAAATACAGCAATGAAGTTGTCAAGGAAATTTTGTTAATGATTGGTAGCAGGAGCCGTGGCTGCATATATAAAAGACAAGTGGCGCCTATACAAAAGTGCCAAAGCTGCTCCAGTTATTCCAGCATGGCTTGGTGCAAGCCTGATTAATTGAGTATGCTAGAGGGTGGCAATTGCCTCTCTCCAGCAGTCTCCCGCGTCTCTTGTATCAGTGTCCCCAACACTTAAAAATGGCAGTGTGGGCGATTGTACTAAAGCTTGTCAAATGAGCTTTAGTTTAATCACTCCCACTGCCATTTTCAAGCACGAGGATGCTGATGCAGGGGATGCAGCAGTGCGTTATTTAGAGTAGCTCTCGGAGCCGTTCTAATTAAAGCACCCCCCCACCCCCCCGGATTATAAATGCCCAAGAAGCCTAGATTCTGATTCCTGTTTCTAATAGATAGTTCATGCCAGACTTCTTAACTAACTAGTAAACTCCTCAGCTACTAAAACAACCTTAAATTTGATCAAGTAAAGTAAAACCTACTTTAGTGAAACTGTAACAATCATGTTAGAACCGGTACAGTTTTTTTAAAAGGTACTAATTTTATCCTAAATCCAGGAGATTTTTCTGTCCTGAGAACATATTGTAATTTTCAGGTAGACTGCAGATTGATACAGTATTAGAATTCTTCTTTTCTTTTTTTCCTAGATTATGCTGAGGTTGAAACAAGAATTGAAGCTTTAAGGGAACTTCTTTTGGATAAGCTTCTTGAGACCCCATCAACCTTACATGATCAAAAACGTTATATAAGGTGACCATTTACATAGTATCTTCATCAGATGTACTGTATATTAAATACGTCTAGATTTGTACCTTTCTCAGATATTGTAAGGGATATTTTATTGTATGTTAAAGACTTTTATTTTTTACCTTGTAGAATATCAGATTATATTTCTTGCTTGGGGACAAAGATGTATGTAAATGATGGCACTTTAATAGTAGCACTTTAAGTAATAAATGACAGTAATAGTAGCACTTTAACAAATTACAGTCCTGGAATGAGAAATGTAATCCCATTTATCATTTGGAAAGTAGTTTAATCAACAGTTTAAAAAATGCTTCATATCAAGAACTCTGATCGTATCTTCTCAAATTACTGTTAAGTCCGAACTGAAACAGTTGCTCACAATGTAGGGCTCAGTCAGAGCCCCATATAAATTCATGAGTTCATCTTGACGTGACATGAAAAGGAGGTTGTTTTGGTTTTAGTAAAACAAAAAAAAATCCAAATTTCTGCCCAAGAGGTTTTGCTCTTTTAATTAACTTTTTTTTAGCTGTCTTACTGTTGGCTCAAGAAATGCAAAGGTATATATATTTCAGAATACAGAAGATAAATAGCTCCATTTGTAGATAATCTTTCTTTTTATGTCCGTTTCCAAAGGAGGGAGGCTGTCTGCAAATATATATTGTGTACAGTGGCATAAAAGTGATTTTCATCTCTTCACAAAAGCAACCCCTTGGTACTCTTGCCTGCCTTGGTGTGATCAGTCCTGTGACTTTTCAAAAAGACCCAAGAACAACTGCAGGCCATTTTCCCCTGTTCCAAATCCAGTCTTTAAGAGCTAGTTCTGGATTTCAGACTGCCTGTATCCCTCCCTCTTCTCCCCAGCGTAGCTTTTCCATTGCAACACACAGGGCAAAAGCATCACCAACTGCTTCTTGAAGCACCCTCATAGCTCTGGATGCCTGTTGAAATAAGTAGTGTTACATTGGCCATCAGAAATCTGCTTGCATAGAACAAGGTGCTGGGTTGACTCCTCGGCCCTGGTTCAGCAACATACTTAAGGAGGTGCTGAGCTTGAATGGTCCATTGTTTGGCTGGGGTGATGGTCCAGGAAAAACGTGAGGGGCAAGGATTTTTGTGGATGGTATCTTTTATTGGACTGACTGCAGTTGATGCAGTTTTGTGAGGGATAGTCAAATAGGAGCTTTTTCTCTCTCTATCTCTTGCTGCTTAATGGTAAATCAAAGAGCTTTGAAACAAATCAAGTAGTCTTCTTTCCTTTTAATGAGATTTGTATGGGGATTTTTTTTAGTCCCCTAATTTAAGGAATGGAAGTGTCAAGTCATTAAGAGTAATCTTGTCTACATTAAGGATATTTGGCACCTGTGTAACTCTGTAAGTGTAGTTACATGTGAAACATTGCAACAACAAAGAACAGGATTTGTGCAAGTTTCTCATTAGTTTGATGTGTTACTAAATTTAAGTTATGTTGACATAAGAGCTATAGTGTAGCATGCTTATATTAGGGAGTTTACATTGATGTAATTATGCTTATATCATTGTGGCAGTGCAAATTTCCTTGTAGGTAGTGTGAAAGAGAGAGACTTCCCCCTCTCCCCCCACAGTAGAATGTTTTCGGATAAATAGTAAAATCCCTGAGAATGTTAAACTAACTTAAAAAATGGAGGCAGTTAGGTCAAGGGACGTGGTCATCGAGGGTGACCTAAACTATCTGGACATCTGCTGGGAAGAGCAATCAGACAGGTCTGACCACTCACGTAGGTTCCTAGCCATGTTACAGGACATCCACCTAACCCAGGAGGTGCACAGTTCCACCAGGGGAAATGCATTATTGTACCTGGTCCTGGCCACAGGTGATGACCTGGTGAGGTGACTGCGGGTTCTCAACCACCTGGGCGATAGCGATCATCGCCTACTGGAATTCACCATCCAGCACAGGGTGTCAAAGGCCTGCAGAAAGGCAGCAGCCCTAGCCTTCAAGAGAGTGGATTTCAGTGAGGTAAGGAGACTAGTTGGGGAGGCACTCAGGTCCCAGAGGGGAGGGGATTTGGGAGTCCAAGAAGAGTGGTCGTTCCTTAAGGAGACAATCCTCCAAGCCCAAAGGGTGACAATCCCTACATGTATCAAAGGGGGGGGCAAGAGTGTTCAAAAGCCCCCATGGCTCACCAAAAGCATCCAGGAACATCTCAAAGCCAAAAAGGAGGCATACACCCAATGGAAGGGAGGGGCCATCACCAAGGAGGATTATACTTCAATTGCTCGAGATTGTAGAGGGGCTGTTAGGAAGGCCAAGGTGGAGATGGAACTGGGACTAGCGACCCAGATCAAAGATAACAAGAAGTCCTTTTTTAAATACATAGGGGGTAAAAAGAAGGTGCTGAGTAACGTGGGGCCTCTGCAGGACACGCTTGGAAATCTGGTGGTCGCACCAGATGACAAAGCTGACCTCTTTAACAGATTCTTTGCTTCCATTTTTCTGAGCAGGGACAGGGACATCCCCCACACTGGGATCCCAGACGGACCCAGGGGAGGTGCAGCCAGGCCCAGGGTCGGTGAGAACCTAGTCAGGGAGTGCCTGGTGGAACTAGACATGTTCAAATCAGCAGGTCCTGATGATCTCCACCCCAGAGTGCTGAGGGAATTGGCAGAGGTCATTGCAGGACCTCTGGCACAGCTTTAGGAGCACTCGTGGTGCCTCTGGCAAGGTGCCAGAGGACTGAAAAAGGGCCAGTGTGGTCCCCATTTTCCAAAAAGGGAGGAAAGAGGACCCAGGAAACTATAGGCCTGTTAGTCTTACCTCGGTCCTGGGAATGCTCTTTGAGAAAATTATCCAGGAGCACATCTTCAAGGGACCAGCAGGGGAGATTATGCTTAGGGGCTACCAACATAGGTTCATTAGAGGCAGGTCCTGTCAGACCAGTCTGGTTGCCTTCTATGACCAGGTTGCAAAATCCCTGGACGCAGGTGTCGCAATGGACCTAGCCTTTCTGGACTTTAGGAAAGCCTTTGACACTGTCTCTCACCCCATCCTCATTAAAAAATTAGGTGACTGTGGTGTTGACTCCTACACAGTCAGATGGGTCACAAATTGGCTAGAGGGCTGCACCCAGAGAGTGGTGGTGGACGGGTCATTTTCAACCTGGAGGGATGTGGGCAGTGGGGTCCCCCAGGGCCCAGTCCTCGGACCTGCATTGTTCAACATCTTCATCAGCGACTTGGACAAGGGGGTGAAAAGCACCTTGTTCAAATTCGCAGATGACACTAAGATGAGGGGAGAAGTGGGCACACTAGAAGAGAGGGACCGGCTACAACTAGATCTGGACAGGTTACAGAGGTGAGTGGATGAGAATAGGATGGGTTTCAATACTGACAAATGCAAGGTACTGCACCTGGGGAGGAAGAACCCCCTTCTTGTCAGCACAGAGGCAGAAAAGGATCTTGGAGTCACTATTGATTCCAAGATGAACATGGGCCGCCAATGTGGGGACGTGGTCAGGAAGGCTAACCGCACCTTGTCATAGATGCATCATGAGCAGGTTCAAGGAGGTGATCCTCCCCCTCTATGCGACATTGGTCAGGCCGCAGCTGGAGTGCTCTGTCCAGTTTTGGGCGCTACATTTCAGGAGGGATGTGGACAGCATCAGGAGGGTCCAGAGGAAGGCCACTCGCATGATCAGAGAGCAGCAAGGTAGGCCCTATGAGGAGAGGTTACGGGACCTGAACCTGTTCAGCCTCC
Organism: Alligator sinensis; assembly: GCF_000455745.1. NCBI lineage: Eukaryota > Metazoa > Chordata > Crocodylia > Alligatoridae > Alligator > Alligator sinensis. The sequence goes on along the minus strand of NW_005842023.1, from coordinate 1,444,863 downwards.
ACAAGAGAAGGCTGAGGGGGAATCTGGTGTCCGTCTGTAAACTGGCCAAGGGGGACCAGCAGGCAGTGGGAGAGTCCCTGTTCCCACGAGCACTACCGTGAGTAACAAAGAATAACAGCCATAAGTTGACTGAGAGTAGGTTCAGGGTAGATATCAGGAGGCACTACTTCACAGTCAGGGCGGCAAGGAGCTGGAAACAACTTCCAAGGGAAGTGGTGCTCACTCCTACCCTGGGGATCTTCAAAAGGAGGCTAGACAATCACCTAGCCGGGGTCATTTGACCCCCAGCATTCTTTCCTGCCCATGGCAGGGGGTCGGACTTGATCTGCTCAGGTTCCTTCCAGCTATGAAACCATTCCTCCCAATAAGTTGCTGTTGGTTCCTTTCTGGCTGCTGACAGACATTCATTTAAAAGTTCAATGGGACCCTGATGCCAACAGTCATGCTTCCTGCCACACCACCTGTGTTCCAGGGCTCCCTTTGGATTGGGAAGTTGCAAGCAAGTGCCTGATGATCAGCTGATTGTTGGCTCAGCCAGGGAGGACTGCATTAGGGTCTAGAACCAGCCCCAGTGTGGTCGTTGCTGGGCCAACAATCAGCTGATTTTTAGACAAGGCTATTGAGCTGGTTGTCAGCCCAGTGGGGACTGCACTGGGGCTGGTTCCAGATCCTGGCATGGTCCTGGACTCAGCTGGTGAGAGCTGCTCGCTGCAGATTGTAAAGTCCTTGGCAGAGGAAGCCAAAGGCTTCCCACCTCTGGGAGCCTCTGCACAGGGCAGCCTGGCCAGTGCTGCCTGGCACAGGATTTAAAGTCCCCAGCAGTGGGGGGAAGCCTCTTTTCTCCTGGACTGGTCTGCCCAGCCAGTGCTACCTAGTGCAGGTCTTTAAAGTTTGGCTTCTCCCCATCCCCAGCCTTTGGTCAGTCCAAGTCAGATGATTATCAGCCACGGGTCACACATTAAATCTAAGGTACTATTACAAATGAGCCATAAACATGTTCTGTGTTATATTTGGAGCGTGTTTATGGCCCGTTCCCATTTTATGGTGCCATAAATTGGGTGTGCATGTAGCACCTTTCCTATTTATGGCATGATTAACACATTAATCACTGCATACATGTAACTTGTAGAGGGGGCCTGTATGTGATACTCTGTGTCCTCAGTGTTCCAGGGTTTAAAAAGTCCTGAAGCATCACGAGCAATCTTCCCTTGCTCTCTAAATCTTTGTGTAAAGGAACATAAGTACACAAGTTTTCCAGTTCAATTTATTACTCATTTTGTTGTTTTTTTTAAGACTGATTTTTAGATCCTTTTGTTGAGATTGAGATTGATTTCCCCCAGTAAAAAGTATTGGGTGGCTTCAGATAAGGAAAACTTTATCAAAGTAAAAGATGAACAAATTCTTGCTTACGTGTTAAACGAAGACTAAAATCCTGTGAAATGTTGATGGAGGACTTGAGTTTGTTGTTATAAATCTTAGAATCAGACAGTTGTGTAATCTCTTTGTCCTTCCAAGTGATGTGATCCTCCTTTTGACAAAGCATTTGTGTGTGTTTTGTACTGCAAACAGTTTTTAAGAAAATCAGAATTTAGTCATTCAGTATTAATTAGCTTTATTCAGATATTGTAATAATGTATCCTTTGTGAAAGGCTTACCTACTTTTTGTTACTGGTTAAGATCTTAATTCAGGGAATGCCTTTACTCCTTCGTTGGTGCTCCTGTATGCATTACCGAGAAGAAGTGCCTCTTCACTGCTGTGCTACATGTGACAGACCCAGAAATGAGGTAGTGAAGCTACTGTTCTTAGTCACACCAGAGACAAAATGCTCCATTAGTGACTTCCAGGGCAGCTTCCCTGCCTCATTTCCAGGTTTGGTATGTGGAGAGAGGGGTTGGTATGTTTCTTGGTGGCACACTTGAGAGCATCAGAGAAGCAGGAAAACAATGCAAGGTGCTGAAGATAGAATGTATATTGAATCAATTTTCTATTTAGGCAATGCAAGAGATTACTCATGTAAAGCATCTAATCATCTAACAATTCTGAGTATCATCTTCAGAGTTTTTAGCATGCCTTAATCAATTATTCAAATCAGACTATTATGGTTGTTGTCACATTATTTAGTCTCAGATATGCAGAGCTGGAACTTCTGCAGTCTTTATGCATATGTAGGGGTATGCATTTTTTCCTCAAAAGATAGTGTGACGTGCTCCTGCTTACTACAAATGTAAAGCCCTCACTTCAAGGAACATCACCTTTAGCCATGTAATATGTAGTGGGTAGTTGTGTGTCTATGCACATTCTAAAGTTTAACAAAAACCTCAGTCAGTTCTTTCTTTACAAATCACATGCAGGTTTGACCAGAGCATATTAAGTGCTTGTTATACTAACAGTAATGGTTTCAATGGAAAAATAGAGGGCTGAATTAAAGTTTTGTAATTAAAGAATGAACTTGCTTTAAAATACCTTTACTAAAGGTAAAATATTGAAGGTAAAAGTTGCAGCTAAAGATGTATAGTATAATATAAAATGCACTTTCTTTCTATTTTTTTGTTTGGAAGGAACAGTCTTGCCTCTACCAAATTAAGAAGGGAGAATGAAAGGCTTATATATAAATATAAATGTTTAGGTTTTTTATAACCAGAGAAGTACATTTCAATTGATCATTGTTGTTTAAGATTTTCATACATGAAGTATGAATTGTGATTTTTCTCCCCCTTTGTTTTGCAGATATATTTCTGATCTTCATGCTTCTGGGGACCCTGCTTGGCAATGTATTGGAGCTCAGCACCAGTGGATTCTTCAACTCATGCACAGTTGTAAAGAGAGCTATGTTAAAGAGCAAAAAGGCAAGGATATATTTTCACTTTACAGAAAAGACTTTCTTAGTTAGCAAGTTTTTATGTATGTGAAATTTTCTTTTCAGCTACTTTAGTTGAATTGAGGTTTACCTTGTATGCCATTCTTGTGCTCCAAGCTTATTATGAAAACAAGGTAGAGGTTTATAATTATTTTTTCATAATTATAATGTTTTGTGTCAGTGGCTGTATGGAGTGAAAAATATGCTCCAGTCCCCTTCAGCCAAGGTCCATTTTATCCCTGAAATGATCACAACAGATCAGGTTTAATTCATATTGTTTCTTAACTTGTAGCTGTGTATATCCTTTTATCAGTAATATACTAGTAATACATGGATATAGTTGACATAAGGTCATTGTGAAATAGAGTAATAATCGTAATTCATGATGTGCCGTGTTCTCCATAAATGTGTATTTTTGAGACTCGGTTTAGGGATGGGTTGTTTGCATGGATGCAGCTTGCAAGACTTCTTGAATTTCTCACTTACCTCAGTTTTATCAACATCCACCTCAATTATTCAGTGATCTCACTTTTGCTGGTGTTTCTTCTGAAAGTGCTGCTTTCATACACAGTGCTTCCAGAGTTTACATCACCATAGCAGCCAGTTAACATGGTCTGTTTACAACCATGTCCTTTTCAGAAGAACTAGTCATAAGGTTGGTATTTCTGGGCAGGAAGTCTGCGAGAGATCTGAATTTGAAACAAACAAACAAACAAAAAAACTACAGACTACATTCGAGTACCAACTGCCATGTTGAGTAGTTACTTATTTCACAAATAACCCCACTGTGGTCAGCGGTAGTAATTGAACAAGTGAATTGGAATGTGGTCTCTTTTGGGTAGAACAAGAACGTCATCGTTACTTGTGTAATTTATATCTAAGAAGTTTTGTTTCTTCTTTGAGCCAGAAGCTATGTAGAAATGCTCCGTAGTTCTCTCTCTAAACGTGTTTCTTCTTTAGCAAAATACTAGACTAGAGGTGGGGTACAAGAAAATCAAGAATTTGTGATTCTAGCATGACTTGTGGGTCAAATCATGTACAACACATGCTTTTAGCCTCAGTGCATCCTAGGAGATGGTTTTGTGCCAGCAAACATATCCAGAATAGCTCCTCATCCTACTTTATACCCCTACATTTAAATAAGGTTTCTTGTCCATCCATTTCTGCCTTGCTTATTGAAGTCGGAGACAGTTTTGTACTGATTTGCTTTTGTAGAATCACTAACTGTTTAAATACCCTGAGGATCTCAAGTTTCAGGGATTGATCAGAGCTGATGAAATAGATCATTCTTATGCCTCAGTCTGGAGGCTGTGTTGGTGTGGGCACTAAGGTGCATGGTTGACAGCCGAGAGGTTACGAGTTTGAGGACCAAGCAGAAGCACTCATGGTGTGTCCTGTCAGATTCCAACGAATCAGTGAATTCTGCTAAATACCTTCTCACATGGACACAAAAAAGGAAGGAATGCCTCAGTCTCCAGTGGGAGTTAAAGAGCTGTTATGGTATGGAGCAGTAGCCCAGTTTGGGACATGCAGGACCTGGGAAATGGAAGACATAAGGACAAGAAGAATTAACATGGGCTACCAAATAGACTAGTAATAGATTAAAATCTGTTTCATTGGATGTGTTTTTTCAAAGCAGATACCCTTCCCTTTCCCTCCACCACCCCCCACCCCACTTCTGCAGCCATGTGAAATTGGTTAGGCAGGAATCTGAGAAATGTCATTAACCCAAATAAATTATGTGACTTATTCATATATATGCTATAGTTAGAGGCTATTTTGCATATGAAGATGTAACAGATATTTTTAGAGACTACAGTGCGTTTTTTTAAAATCCCTCTTCCAGGAAGGTCTTTTTGTCAATCCTTATAATCGAGAGATAGATGAATCATATGGATGATTATTCTTTTGAGCAATGGATTAGATCTTTCTTTCCTTTTTTAACAGGAATAACGCATGCTGATCCTAGTTTGTGGTACTCTTCATTGGAATACATAGCTGAAGATTATCACTGCCCCTTAAACACTTTTGTATTAATTGCAGGCTATTCCTGATCATTGTTATGCCCAGATTTTGATGCCTTTACTAGAGAGGGATAGACAATAAGTGTGTGTGCTTGTGTGCACTGTATTTCTCATCTTTAACTGGGTTACTATCCCGAAGATCTTGCTGTTAAATTCTATTGGTTTCAAAGTGAGCCAGTTCTCTGAATTGTTCCACACGCTGAACTTTTTACTGCTTTAATACAAGTGTCATTCATCGTTTAAATTCCTATGAAACGGATCCAAAATTAGACCAAAGCTTTTGCTTTTCCTGCCAGGAAAAGCCTTTGATTAACCCTTTATTGACATCTCAGAACCAGAGTCTTAAATGTGTGACCTCCAGAAATTTGTATTTCTTCTGTGGTTTATGATGAGTCTGTGGAGGAAATAGTTTAACACACTGATTTGCTAGACATTCTGAGTGAAAGAAACTAAGAAAAAAACAATAGAGGCACTTAAAACACAATTCCATTCTATTCAATTGAGATTTTCTCCAGTTTCAGGCTCTGGTTTACCAGCCACTAGTGTACAATCCTGTGGACTATGGGCATTGGAAGCTAAAATAAACTGCCACTTGCCCCGTGGAAATATACTCGAGTTCCAAGCAGGGAGAAGCTCCTCATTTGTAAATAGCAGCTTTACCTGTCTGCATTAGGGGATTCAGTGCAGTCATGGCAGTCAGGCTTTTCATAGCTGTAATAAAGACAAATCTGTAGTTATGACAAGACTAAATTTACTTCTCAGCTTCCCAGATGCTTATTTTAGTCTTGTCCATAATAGTTCTGACATCACTTGTCTGTCAGTGAGCACGTCTACATGTTCATTAATGCACCATAATTGTGGCGCATTATATTCAGTACCTGTAATAACAGGTACTAACTTAATGTGCCGTAATCGGCGTTACTGCGCGTTAGCACTGATGAATGCTTTTTTGTGATCCTTAATGCACAATAGAATTAGTTTAATGTGCAGTTAGCATCTTGTGTAGACATTCCCAGTGGTGATTTATTTATTTATTTACTTTTAGCACATCCCAAATGGAGATTGGGGATGCATAAACAGCACTTTCATCTGAAATAAATTCTCTCCTTGGGAGCCATTGGATTACCTCTTTCTTCTCACCATGTTCAGTGGTAACAAAAACTGGGATGGTGGGGACCACACCACAGCAATTCAGAGTTTGCTAGAGTAACTTGGAGGAGTTGAAAAAAGGGAAGACAAGGAAACCTTAGAATATCATTATTTTTTCCGAAGTTTGTTTCTGGAATCTACCAGGGTAGTACAAGTTCTGCGTGCATCAAATGTCACCAGCCACAACCTGGCTCAAGCTGTAAATTTTATACTCTCTTCTGTCATATTGAAATTAAAAGTTATTTCAGGATATTCTAAACCTTGAGACTATTTGGCAGCTGAAGATAAATATAAAGGCTGACTATTGTAACTGAAAAGCCACCATAATTACTATTTATTAAATATTTTTTTCTGATGGAATAGTGAAGATGTTATAAAAGCTACAATAAGCTAAGCAGTTATGGGATTTTTTTGAGGTTGAGAAAACATTTTAACTATGTGGTATAGGAAGATTTTACAGCAATGATTTTGCATTTTAGTGGATTTTCAAAAAATGATATTTATCAGAGAGCAGGAGATATAAATCAGCAGAAATAAAGGGAGTAATCTTTACTGGATGGTACCAGTATTACCTTCCCAGCAGACTTGCAGAGGTGGAAGCATATCAAAAGAGGATGTCATTTCTGTCCCTCAGACACTCTGAAAGACCAGAACCAGTGCCTACTATCTATCTTGAAGAACTTTCCCAAGTGCTTAATGGATGCCTCCTTTCCTAAATAATTTCCATTTTTTTATTTCTCCCAAGACTGATAATGCTCAATCAGTGAACTCTGACATAACTAGTACTGTACTACCATCATTGTAATGGTAGTACAGTACAGACAGTTAGTCCAGACAGCTCTCCCTCCTTGCTGTTAAGGTGGGTCATCTGATAGGTGAACATTCAAAACCAGACCACATATGTCACAAGAAATAGATGAAAGCTTATACTGTTGGAGTAGATGAGTATGCTGTTTACCTATCTGCCTTTTTCCTTATACTTTGGAAAAACACTAACCCCTTGAACAGTTCCAGATACTGAATCACATGCTCCAATGTGTTTGCCCAACTGTAGACCCCAGTACAATCAGACTCCTGACTCTTTTAACATATTTTGTTCTGGTTGTACAAATAGTTTCTAGAAACTTAGAGATGCCATAGTGGACACCTGCTTTACTGACCAAGTGAGGTTTGCTGTTGCTTACCACCCAATTGAGAGTGTCAGTCAGTGTCCTCATCAGAAAAGGATTGATGCCAGTTGCCACACTTGATAGCAAGTTTTATTAGGTACTGCTTCAGTATCTTTCCTCTTTTGGGTAAGTGTATAGAAGTTATTGACAAATAACCTCCAGTATTTTTTTATCCATTAGAAGTACTGAGAGTCCCATTACCATAATATTTGAGTGCCCCATTATCTTTAGTATAATTATCCTCACATCATCTCTCTAAGGAAGGTATTATCAACCCTGCTTTAGAGGTGGGGAACTGAGGCAGAGAAAGACCAACAGACAAATATTTATTTGGCAACTCTTCTACCAATTTGGTACAATTTAGATCTTTTTCATTCCTTTTCAGGTTTTTTAGACTCATTGTAATACAGGGACATGTAAGGGATATAATGATGGAAAATAACATTTAAAATGTATGTAAATAAACAAGCTCTAGTTTAAAATTTGCCTGAAGCACCAAGATATGTGCCAAATTGTATTGAGTAGTTGGATTTTTAAAGGGAGTATGAAAAAAAAATAAAGATGAATATTTTCTCTATGGCCAGTGGTTATTGCTGTAGCTTTGTTTTTGGCTGTCTAGGTATCATGGTCTTGAGCTAACAGAGACAGACTAATACAGCTGTCTTTTTTAAATGACTGCAATGTAATGCCTTCAAGTTTTCAAAATCTTTTGCATGTGGTGTGCAGTAATTCAGCAAATAATACAATTGACTAATAAAATCATACTTTATGAACTTCCTGCAGTTTGGGGGGTGGGTGGGACTTTGTATACAGTTTGTTGAATATGGTCTAAATAGATTGCTGCTCCTTTACAATAGGAGAGCAGAGTTTTGGTTTTAGTGGGATTTTTTTTCATGCTAAAATCATACCATTTTTAGTAAATTTTTAGTAAAAACCATTTTTTTGTAAATTGCTGATACTCAGCAACCTTGGTTTTTCAAAAGGTACATGTTTTATTTTTGTGCCAGAGTAACAGTGGCTATATATAGTATGAAGGAAGGAGACTGAGGCTTAGACCATTTTACTCTTTCTTCTCTTCTGTACCATACTGAGGTTCTGTTCACCTTGCAATGAATGATCTATCTTTGTTAGATCAGACAGGCCAGCAAGCCTTGTGTCAAAAGGGCCTTTTCAATTTATTATCCTAGCAGCTGGTTTTCTTCTATTGCCTTCACATACTGTACATCTGGAAGAAGACTTCTTGCAGCTGGGAGCCATTTCGTGTCTAAACCACATCCCCTGTCCTCAGTAGAAATGCTCTTTTTCTTCTTTTTCTTTTTTGACAGTGAATGTCAAGCAAATCCTTAATGGGTTATTAATTAGGGAATTATAATATTGATCATTACAGAGTTTGGCCTTTCTTGTTATTTATATATCTGACAGCTTGCTGTTATTTGCACTTCTAAGAAAATCTCACATATTTGAAGGAGAAGATATTGTCCTTTTATATGCTGGTTTAAATTGTTTAAAAACTTATGTTGCCTTCAGCAATTGTCTTTAAAATAAAAAGAAGCACGATTAGGTCAAAGCCAATATTAAAATCCTGAGGTAAAATCCTGGTTTTATTGAAGTCATTGGCAAAAATCCCATTGACTTCAATTGTCAGGATTTTACTCCTGGAACTGAAAATTTATTCTGTTTTGGTGACTAAATAGGTGGGCTGATTTTTCAAACATGATGAGAAACTTCAGGTCTACTAAAGTAAATGCCAGTAACAGTGAGGTCACTTTTTTCATTTAGGTGCTGAACTCTTAATCAGACTCTCAGTTTGGAATTTTTTGAACTGTTGGGATTGAGACCTAAGGCTTCCTCTGGTAGTGAAATAATAATTGTTCCAGTTACCAGGTTTCATTTGAAAATAACAGTAATAAAAAAATAGTTCATGCTTGTTATGCCAAATCTATTTTCTTTAAATATAGAAACCTTTTTGGACCATTTGGTTTTGAACATATTCCAAAAATTGCATATGGCAAGTGAGGTATGGTATCAAAAAACAGCATTTAATAGGTTCGTGTTATTTTATGTGAAAACAATGTTTTGTATTTTACTTGCTGATCATCTAAAATCTGACAGCTCTTCCACAGAGAAAGTGCATTGGGGAGAAAACAAAATGGAGTAATTGATCTGTGGGTACAAGTTACTTTTAAAGGAATTTGTCATACTCCCTTCATTCCTTGCCTCAGCAAATTGAAATTCTTCTGTGCGGTGTGCATGAAAGGAATCCTATCCTGGTTGTGTCAGTGTAGGCTCCAGGCACTGCATGTTTGGTCAACAAGCAACAGTGGGTGGTCGGGCTGTAGCACAGGACAAGGGCCCGCTGTGCACAGGAAAAAATGTTCAAAGGTGTTTAAGGGTGGTAAGGAAGTCTGCCGCCCTTCAGAGAGTCTGGAGGCTATAGATCAGTATTCCCTCTCACTGTTGTAGCCTGTGAGAAAGCACACTGCAAGATGCATAAAGGATGAGAAAATACAGTAACTGTATTCACCTGGCTACACATCTGTAGATCCTTTTTAAGTCATGCACGTATTCATCACTATAGATACAGTCTTGTAAGTATTGATTGACGTTTTGGTTTATCACGGTCCATCATAATTCTTGAGATTGGGAAATTTTCCAAATTGTAGCTGTAACATGTCTGATTGGAAGTTTCTTTTTCAATCCAAAGATAAACAACATTCTTTAGGGAATCAAAATTTAATCAATACTACTTCTGGAATCCATTTAAAAGATTTTGCTTGAGTTGCTTAAATAACATGCCAAGTACAGATTGTTGCAGGGATGAGGTCCCAATTAAAATGATTTGAAAAAGCAACCTCATTTTTACAGACAAGAAGAAAATCAAATATAGTCAAGAGTAGTTGCAAACTCAAAACATTTCACAATAAGTTTTAAATTGTTGTTTAAGGGTTTTAATTGTCTTTCTATAATCCACAAATTAGTTGACTATTTTTAAATGAATTGCCTGAGTTTAAATCAAAACATTACGTAGCAGAGTGTGTAGGATATATTTGTTTCATGTTACGGATATCCATATATGTTTTATCTAAGCATGTAAATAAGTTTAAAGTATGTGTGCATACCTGTGTATATTTGTTTATATAAGGTATATATTTGTACATAGAGAGCTAATCTTGCTCCCAGTTGTAGATGCACACACTTATTCTATGATAAGTGAATGCATAACTAGTAAATAACCTCATGGTGTCACAAATGTATGTAATCTGCTTTTGTGCTGCTTTTGAATAGCCTGATTTTATTTCTCTGTGTGTGACCACATAAAATGTATGATTGTAGATATAAATAACAAAAACCTGTTTGAAATTAGTAAAACGTTACTTGAAAAATTCTTAATGACATAATAATGCTTTATTTGATATTTTTTTTACTTGTGGATGGTAAAAGGATTAATTATGATAGTTGTATATTAGGTTTCATAGGTAAATGGGAAAAGCATGGTAGTAATATTTTAATATTATTTTTTCATTGTTTAGTTAAAGATGTACTTAAGCATTATATGCAAAGTATTTTTGTTAAGGACCAGATACTATATTTTGCCATAGTGTTTCTGTGCCATTAAAGATGCACTGTGTTAAATATAAAGACCTGCATTTCAAGAACAGGTAATGCAATATCTTAAAATTTGTTCCTTCAACACGAAGGCCTTAACTTTTAAAAAAATTAAACATAAGACGCTAAGAATGTTAGGATTAAAATGTTATAGTATGTACGTAAGAAATTATAGAATTGACAATACACTTTTGATCACAGTAAATTATTTGGGGTGCGTAAACATTAGTACCTCCATTCCATATTTTGCTCATAAAATAATTCCATGTGCCGAATTACATGGCTAAATTTGTACTCTCTCCTCTAGAGAGAGAGGAAGTTTAAAATAGGGGGAAACTTGTTTGTAAGCAAACCCTCACTCTTTTTCAAGATGTATACTTTTGTGTGTAGTCTTCAAGCGCTATCTTCTGGTCAGTTCAGAGCAAGATCAGCTTTTCCTAATGTACTCCAGATGTTTATTAGTCCTGAGGGTATATGTGCTCTTGTAGTTCCCTGCTGCCGTGTTATACTTGCTTGTAATGCTAGACAACCAATTAAGAAATTAGTTCATGTTAAACTTTCTTTTCCTGGTATAGTTGCAAACTGATGATGTGGGTTTTTCTAGTGGAACAAGAGTATTCTTTATACTATTTTCTGTTATTGATAAGCAGTGGCAGCACAAAATTGTCAAAGTTTTCAAACATATTGGTGCAATATCAGATAAATTATTTTAATTGACCATATATCAAGTGATTTAGTAAATGTCTGTTTTCCTTCTATATATTAAATTGGCACTTGTTTTTAGAAAAGAGAGTATTAATAAGAAAATTCTTAAATTTCCAAAGTGTATAAACAGTAAAGATAGATTTCTATATGAAGACTTGAAAAGATGGAATTTTCATTTTATTTGATATTTCTTTGGGGGAAACGTTTGTCAGATGACAGCATTTTTAGCTTTTTAAAACATGAATTTTAACTGAAAATATTTATATCAACTAAATAAATTGCATTTCTTCAGCTAAACTTTTCAGAAAGTTTGCATTTTACTGGGTTAAATCTTAGAAACCATGCTGAAGCTCATGGACACCAAACAATTATGCTATGTGATTAGAGTTTTGTAGGGTCTTTCTAGCCTGTACCCTAGATCCTTTTGATTTTAAGGGTGATTTTAAGCATGAGTTATGCTTCCTCCTTTATGCATTCATTTATTCATTCATTCATTTTTATGTGGGTTTTTTCCCCTTGATTCTGAGGAAGAGGAAGGTTCACTTGCATTGAATCAGTTTATTTAATTCCACAGTTGGTGTAACGGATGTTGGTAATTCTAGATTTAGAGCATGTTATAGACCTGTTTTTAAAAATCATAGACAACTAAGTTAATGAAAAAATACAAAAACTAGCATAGTTATCCTTTGCATGGACAACTGCATCTTTGACATGCACATTTAGCCTTTTGCATTTGTGTTGCCATATGTCTGTTTGCAATTTTAATTCTTCATTGCCTATTTCTTGGTATAATAGAGGGCTTTCATTAAAGCAATAAATCATCCACATTGTGTTATTCTAATATATTGTAGAAGTGTAGAAATTATGCTTATACTTAATACAGCTGCCCTAAAGGTAGTAATTTGTGCGGGTTCTACATGGTTGAATTAATTTTAATAGGTGAAGTATATATCCAGGGTAAAACAATATGATGATTCAATATTTAGGTAGCAGGTTAAGATGACAGAGCCTCCAGCTGTAAAAAGTTAATGTTCTATATCTCACCTGTTAAGTGTGAAGTGATACTGTTGTTTTTCTTTGCTTCTTTTTTAATGTATGCTTTTTGTACATACAAATAGCAGTATATTAAGCTAAACCTTTAGCATGGTACCTATATTTAGCTTTGCACTGTTGTGGCTTTGTGCTCAGCTATAGCCACATTAATTAGAAGCAAGGAGTCTCTCCCTTTTGAAAATTCATTGCAGGATTATGACAAAAACTAGGGTAAGTGGGAAACCAAAACAGAAATTAATGTTGTTAAACATCTGTGAATTTGTAATATTGGTATTTATTTTCTCTCTTAAAGACCTGGGTTTTACAGTTAATATGAATACCTCTGAGAGAGGGTACTGGTACTTGATGAGGTGGATCCCACATGTGATCTGATATCAATGTTCCTATGTGCCTTTGTAGTTCTTGAAAACATGAAATTGAAGCTGTTTAGAAATCATATATAACATGTATTCTTATTTTCATGATGCAACCTGAGGAATATGAAAATGTAAACAAATGGCAGTAATAATAATAATAAAGTAGTGGATTAGATTATTCAGTGTTAATATTAAGGTATTCTTGGTAACATAACTTTTGATTTCAGTGATTGTCTGTCTATCTGTCTGTATGTCTATCTCACTCACTTCTGGACTACGTGCATTTTATGCACTCTGTTTCAGTTTTTTTGGCTAGCAAATTGTTGTGCCCTGTGGGGGTTATGCTTGTTTATACCCTTGGTGTCTCCATGTTCAAACCAAGGGCACAGAGATCATGGTGACCCTAGCTGCCTTTCAGTTCCTGCTGGCCACATGTGGTTCCAAGAATGAACTTTGCAGTGTCAGAGCACTTGCTCACTCTCACTCTCTCATTGTGTGTCATTCTGCTGTTGTTTAATAGCTGTAGGTACTGGTTATTAGTTCTTTCATTTACAGATTCAATTTAATGCAGTTTCCTTTTTTAATAATTTTCCCTGTTTTTCCCTATCAAGTTTCCCCAGTACTGGATCCTGGCCCCATGGCAGTGCAGAAGCCTTTGGGACTCAAGAATTGCCCTCACTATGAGACGGGCAATTCTGCCTCTCAACAAAGGAAAGCCTAGGTGCTTTGGAGCAGGTTAATTTGTTGACAGGCACTCATTTGTCAGTTCTCAAAGATGAAGCAGAAAGTGAGGGAGTCGGTCTTTGTGCATGGTAGGAGACCTGGATTTTCAAGAAAGGGTCAGAAGTTCCACTGGAGGTAATCAGCAACAGCACCTGCTTCATTTTTACACTTGGCAACATCTTTGAAATGGCAAAGTTGACTCCACAGTCCAGAGCTATGTGCGTCTTCCAGTAGATCCTTGGTATTTCTGCCCTATTAGGAACAGTTTCTGATTTTGTTTTCTATATCTGCAGGCAGTTGAGGCTAGAAGGTACAAGAAGTGGGGAATTGCATTCAGTTTCAGGAAGAGTTGCTGGGGAATTATTGTACAGGAGCATCTTATACCAAAAATTTGAGTTACTTCTGTCTTCTCTTGTCATAGAATATATTTCTCCAGAATTAAGAAGTGAAGGGCTTTTGCTCCCATTATTTTCTTTTCTCAGTGGTAAAGGGCTGGTGCCCAATTCTAAACTTGAGACTATTTAATACCTTCATCTGCAAATCAAGTTCAGGAAGTTCCCTGTAGCCTCTGTGATTCCTTTTATCTATACATGGGCCTCATATGTAGCTCTTAAGCTTCAAAATACATATTTCCACAATGCAGCAAATAGCTTGGATTTCAAGTGAGCACATTCCATAGTATGGCAAGGTTTTGTCATTCCAACTGTCAGTGACACTGATGGGACTTACCATATATCTAGCTTTGGAAGCAATTTATGTGAGAAAACAATGCCTTAATTTATAGACATCTTTGTGCCCAGCTTGTCCAACAAAATCTTCCGCATGAAATTTACTTTTTTTAGGAGATTCTCCAGCTCATTGCATCTTTAGGACTTAGAAGTTAAAGTTGTAGCATGACAGTCACCCTTGTAGCGCTATAGATCAATAGTATGCCAACATATACACTGTCTGTAGCACCACAAATGTGGCTGATCCTACACAAAATATTCCTCTTTCAAAGAGAGATTTTTTTTTTTTTTTTATAGTGGGACATTTTGTGCTGCACATAACATTGGTCTAATTATCTGTAGCACTGCAGGGGGTCCCTCCAACACTCAGCATCCCACAGGTCTCTGCTCTGCTCCCAGATGGTAGCTGTTACAGAGGTGTTACATGACTATGATGAGCAGCCTATTAACTGTTTTGCAGAGTGGGGCAGCTGTGACAGAAGCACAGACTCTGATTGCCTGCAGGTGTGGGGAAAGAAGAGATTGTGTTAGGTATGGTCTCAATAGAGACCCTGGCTTCTTACCCATTACTTAGACTAGATTTTATAATCCCTGTGTCCTTCAGTCAGGTCACTGCTGCATTTATCCCTTTTGATCTCTTCAACTCACCTCTGCTTCTCTCAGCAGTGTCCCCTCCTTTCCTCCTTTCCTTGTAGCTTTGTATTTAAATGACTATTCCTTTCTTTTTAGTACCTCTTCTCTCTGCAACTCCACTGAGAGCATCTAACAAAGTAGGCTGTTGCCCATGAAAGCCCCTGCCTCTGAATGACTGATCTGTAAGGTGTCACCCTGCCCTGTCTTCTTCCTGATTTCAGACTAACATGTCTAAGCACCTTTCTTTACTCATGAAAAATACTCATTTATAGGGGCAGTTTTAGATTTAACTCCCAACAGCTTGCATGTATCAAGAAGGACACTGATATATCACTTGCAGGCATATCCTCAAACATTGTTAAGGATTTGTCTCAAACTGTTAGGCACATGGGCGCCTGTGCACCTTTAACTTAGCATGCCAGTCATCTACTTCATTATATACATGGATAGTTGTAGTCAGTATATCAGTCCATCAGACATTATCTTAGAAGTCTGGTTATCCTTATGCTAAAAGAGGACTCCCAAGAGCTTTTCAAAGAAGTACACTTCTCTACTGTTACTTTCCAAAACACTTTCAACTGATGACTTTGATGCAGAATGAGGAACTGAACAAAATGGCTTTACAGATGTCTGTTCTCGGGCAACTCCCCTTCACCTAAATATTTTTGGACTGAGAGCAGTTTGTTGGAATTTATTCCAATTATTAGAGTATTTACTTGGATATTGACTAATGCCATGATGTTTTCTGTTCATAGGTAAAGGGGCAGGAGGATGACTGTACACATGCATGCCCCACTGTCTCAGGAAACAGTATCTGTGAAACTAGTGAACTTGAATCCTAATTTTTCATTTTGCAGTCCTTCTTGGCCAGCTGCCTCAGCAGACAGTGTTTGTAATCACAAATACTCTATAAAGGATGCCATCTTACAGAAGGTATTTTTCTGGAGTCCTCCCCAGCGGCCTCTCTTAAGACCTCCATCTTCAGTGTACTTGAGAGCAGCTACTAGGGGCAACCCTGAAGCAACCTCACCTGGACATTTCCAGGTTTGAAATGTGTGGGTGGGGTGTGCCCAGGAACATTGTGCTTGTGACATGCAACTGCCCCAGTGTAGATATACCGTCAGATACCAGATATTTTTAATACCCATTGTCATTAAAAAATAGAGAAAAAATAACAGTTAAATATGAGTTCCTTTACCAGGGGTTGACAGCCTATGGTTTACAAAGTCATTTTATTCAGCCCACGGTCTCAGGACATTCATAGTAGGGAACACCTTCTGTGGGTGTTCTTTCCATGATGCCATGGAGAGAATGCCAGCTGTGTGTGGGTAGATGCACAGGCACTAGGACCCAGATGCCATTGCCACTTTTCCTGGCAGTGGCACGCAGGCTTCCCTTCTGTCATAGCAGTGAGCACTTTCCCCATGCTACCACCAGGAAAAGCAGTGGAGACAGGTGCTTTCTTCCTGCTGCTGTGGGGAAAGCAGCAGGCACTTTTCCTTTGCCTCCACTGGTAAAAGAGGTGGCAGTGACTGGGTCTTAGCACCTAAGCATCTGCCCACCTTCATGTTCCTGATTTGAACTGGGTCAGTCTGGCTCACAGGGAAAAAAAAAAACGTTGCAGACCCTTGCCTTTCAGGTCCCCTTACCAGCCATTTCAGCTACTTACCCTTTTATTTAGTATTGCCAAGTTTTCCTTTCATTCTGCAATGTCTAGATTTCTGACGGATCTTACCAGTTTATTCACTGGAAAAACAGTCTGAGCCATTGGGATCTAAACACAGTACAGATGGGATTGATGGATTTGTGTGCCTCATTTCCGTAAAAACAACCGTTTTGATAGTGAGAACTTAGGCTTGAAGGATGGGATTCTAGCTCTTATGGTAAGATATCTTTATAATGGTTTTTTTTCTAATGACGAGATTTTAGAGGCCTCATCTCAAGCTTCTGAAATTTGAAATTGTAAGTTATTTTCACGGTCAAGTAATTTATTTCCTGTCTTGCTTTCCCAAGCCATGTTCACAAATGATAAGCAACTAAGCTGCAGTCTAGAGCAAGATGGAATGGGATCATACTCAGGTGCTTAATAAGCAGAATAGGATCTGGCTGTTTTGTCAATACAAAATGTTGATAGTACTTGATGACACGATTACATACCTTGTAGTAACTCTGGTACTTTGAGATGAATTGTCCACGTATAATCCACAGCCTACCTTTCATCCTTGCTATGATAGACTGTATAAAGCAACCAGGATTCTATATTGGTAAAGGAACTGAGGAGTGCTTAGGGTCACCTACCCTCTTTTATAACCTTGTTTGAGGCCCAAAGATACTCTGGGCACCGGTGCAGCAGCTCTGCAGTCAAACCCAGTGATCCAGTTTGGATGTGGTAGAATAAGTATGGAGAAGGTAACTTAAATATCGATTTCTTAGGTTGAAAACTAGTTTGTTTGTTTTTTCAATAATCTTCTTTCTGACAGCCTCTTAACACAATGAAATTGGAATCCATTTTGAAATGATGTTATTTGTATCTTTCTTTTCAGGCAATCCATTGCTGCATAGTCCATTGATGGACCTGGATGGCGACGTGCATCCCTCTCCAATTGGCCATCTCAGTCAGACTGCTTCATTGAAAAGGGGAAGCAGCTTTCAGTCAGGTCGTGATGATGGTAGGCATTGGTGTCATTTAAAAAAAAAATAAATGAAAATGCCCTTTTGACAGTTCCCTAGGTCCAACATGTTTTATTGTGTGTCCCCCAAACAGTAAAAAGTGTTGGCATCCAACTGCATTAATTTTCTTGGTGTGTTGATGGACAATGAACTACTAGTTCCTACAAGTAATATGTGTAAATAGATAATACCTGTTGCCTCTGTTTATCTTCAGAGGCATAGAAGCTAAACTGTAAAGGAAAGGAAAGGTTTGTGCTTGTTTGCAGAATGCAGTTTTCCTAATTGGTGGTGGTCAGACCATAAAACTACAAGTTTTCTTTCCCTTATTCACTGAAACCTAACTAAAGTTCCTCCTTCTTTGGAAGCATACTTGTGCTAAGGAATTGCTCCTGTTTTTGAGGTAAAACTAACCCCAAATGAGTCTCCATTTACTAAGGTACAATAGAGACAAATAGTCTTTTCCCTTAAATATGGTCTTTTCCTTGCCCATTACCAATTAAGTTCCCCCATCCCCCTTCTTTTTTGTTTAATATTAGTCAGCTGGAATAGTTGCATTTGCTCCTCTTGTGGTTTAATACTTTGGTTTTTACCTCTGAATCTAACCAAACTATCTGCCATCTCCAAGAGCTGAAAGGATAGCATGTGTGTTTTTTAAAGTGCCTACATGATTTTTTTATTCATTTAATGAACTTTCAGTAGTGGGAACACAGGGTTCATGTGAGTTTGGAGTTAGGACTCTTTGTACTTGGATGGCTGGTGACTATAAAATCTGAACTTACACCTTTGATACTTATTTGGGCTGTTTTAAAACTTTGAGGTTATGTTTATGTATATACATAAATGCAAATTTCGACAAAGAACCAGTATAAAAGTTACTGGACTTGGTCTGTTTGTCGTACATATTTTTTGTTTATAATGTAGTATCTATACCACTTAAAGAGCCAAAGGAGGTAGAGCTAAGGCTTTATTTTATTATGATGTCACTATCCATCTAGCACATCAGTCTAGTGAAAACAAAGTTCGTGTTTCTGAGCTAAAAAAAAGTACAGAGTGTGGGGGAGAATAAAACCTTAAAATTTACAGTAAACTCATTGAAGTCTGAATCTTATTTTGCCATCGCAGTTGATCTTTAAATGGACATTTACTTCATTGTGTCATATTCTTAATATTCATGGGCTGAATATTTACAGGTCAAAGTATATAAGTTAAACAGAACCACCTAAACATCCATGGAATAAAATCAAGTAACCCCTTGACTTCACTGTTATCACCCATGTCTTTCCTCAACTAATGTCATGGTTAAAATTAGTTTGTAAGCAGTATGGGATAAAGCAGTACATTTTCTGTTTGTTTAGTAACCTAGTTAGTGGTTACCATAAAAATTGTAGTGAATTTTGTTGGATAAAGATGAAGATGATATAGTTGCCTGCATACTTTAAAATGGATAGTCTTGAGGGCAAATTGTTCTCATCCCTTTTAACCTCATATAACCACTGGAGTAAACCTTAAATCTCTATTTGAATCTATAATAATGGGCCATTTTTCACCCCTTGTGTGAAATCCCTAAAAAATTGTGTACAATGTATAAATGCTAGAAAAATTCCATTCTTTTTAATTGTAGAGCTTGATGCTTCCTTACACTATTCTGTAGTACCTGATTTTCTTAGAGAAAATATTTTTGACTTTTCTTTCCCTTTTGCGATCTTGGAATGGAGGTATAAAGACTATTACAATTTTTTTTTGTTTGCCTTGGCTACATAGAAGCCTAGTGGTGATCACATTTAGGCCAAAATTTGAAGTCACTACTCGGAAGATTAACTGATCCATATTATTCCATAACATGATGCATCATTATGGCTTCAAAGATGGCTGGAACAAATTCAAAGAAAATTGAATACAAAACAGCAACATTCCAATAACATTAGAGCTTTGGTCTGAATATCCATTTGTGAGGAAGCTTGAGTGGTGGCTGCGCTTTCCTCTTTAATGCCATAACATCCAAAGCATGCATGACAGGAAATTTGCAAGCTAATTTAAGCACTAAAGAGAAATTTTAAGAAAAAATAGCAGTCATCATAATAGTAGAGCTGTAGTTTGGGAAAATGTAACATTAAAATCTACCAAGTACAACATTGCTTTGCTTAGTTAAGATAGTTTGTTGAAGCTTCATGTCGTTCCTTCTACCTTCCCACTCCCCCACTCCCATCCTCTACCTGAATTTTTTTTCTTAACAGCTAGAAGGAGGTTTTGCATTTTTTTCACACTCTCCGAAAGACGCATACTTCAGTTAAATTCTCATACTCATCACCCTGTTTGGGATCATCTCTGTTAACAAGTTATTTTTCCTGGGAAGGGAAATGACATGGTTGTTGGTAGAAGTACATCAGTACATCAGCTATATTGTATCAGCACTGATGAAAGGAAAAGTGACATTAATGGCGATTACACTTACAAAAAACTAGAACTCGTGGTTCCAAAATGATACCTTTTTATTAGACCAACTGGAAAACGGCAATTGGCTGATGTAACCAATAATGTCACTGATAAATGCCCCATGCATGGGCGCAGCTACAGCATGTACATGGCCAGGAATGCAGCCCGGCAGCGTGGAGAGCATTGTCTGGCTGGTAAGTCTGTTGGTGCGGGTGGGGGGGAAAGGGGCATGGAGGAGGAGCAAATTGATGCCCCCACAGTGGGGGAAGGAATGGGGCTGTGGCTGGGGCAGGCACTCCACAGCTGGGGCAGGGTGCAGCATGAAGTGCAAGAGACTTGTCCAGAGGGTGGGTGGAGCTTGGTTCCTGCTACTGTGCGCACCCCGAGGGAGACATGGGGGGGCGTGTCCCCCTTGGATCTGTGCATGGGACACGGGTGAGCTGCTGCTGTGGGCTGGGGTTGGGGGCTCCTCCCAGCAGGGGGCCTGAGCTGGGGCTGTGCTGGGAGGGAAGCTTCAAGGTGGGCTGTGGTCACCCCAGAATTTGCTGTAGCCACTCCTCCCCCTGCCCCCGGCGCCACTGCCTCCTGCCCCTAGTGCAGCCCCAGCCCCCTGCTGTGAAGAGCCTGGCACCACCCCCAGCCCTGAGCATACAGCGGCAGCCCGCTCTCACACCGCACACAGATCCAGAGAGCACTCACCCTCCATGTCTCCCCTGGGGTATGCACAGTTATGGGAGCTGCCTCACTCCTATATGCCCCCCACACAAGCCACTTGCAGCTCCATTCTACACCCCATCCTGGCTGGGCAGTGCCTGCCCCAGCCCCATTCCTTCCCTCATTGCGGGGGCCTTGATCTGCCCCCATGCCCCTTTCCTCCGCCCCACCCCTCACCCCCTACAGACTTATCAGCTGGACACTGCTCTCCAAGCTGCAGGGCTCTGTATCAGCAATCGGATCAGTATCGGCCGACATGGCTTGGTAATAATCAGCCGTTGGTATCGGGCTAAAAAATCTTTATCGATGCACACTAGTTGTTAGCTGTCCATCACTCAGTTTCTAGCTAAGGGTCCTTTGTTTTACTCTGCCTGTCACTAGTTGCAGGAACATAGATATTTGCATCTGTAGGTGGCTGTCATAAAGCAAGGTGACATAGGAACTACCTTAGCCAGCAATCAGAGTTGCTTAGAAACACAATTTCCTGCCCTATTCTAGCTGTCCAGTAAGGAGTTTCTACTCTCAACATCACAGAATGATCTCTTTACTACTGATGAGATCTTCAAAGCAAGTACCTTGACTGTAAGGCCAGATTTTTACAATGTGAAGTTGCCTCACTGCATCAAGGGCTCCTTATCTGCAGACCCCAGTTCAAGTGCTTTTTTACTGTAAGATGAGAATATCATGCTTCAAGGAGAGAAGGATCAAATATGCATTAAATGTTGGCTGTCTAAACATAGTTTATGGTATAACAGTTGTGTGTATGCTGGCTCCTGTGACAAAGTTTAAAGTCAAAACCTTTGTTACCACTTAGTTGTGCCAAGGTACTTCTCTAAACAATGTTAAATTTTCACTGGGTTCTCTTTTTAAGTACTCCCTAACCCCTGCATTGTTACTGCAGAGAAGAAAGCACCCTCTGTAGGTAGTATCTCTGTACCTTATCAGTAGAAGGGGAAATTCAGAGGGAATGAGAGGGAGATCAAATGCATTTTGAAGCCAATAGTTGATCCATATCACCAAAAATAGAAGAAACTCAGCTGTTCCAGAAAGCCTTATGACTGATTGTTAACATGTGTAAGTAATTGCTGGGGCTTTGGCACAGCAAACTAATTGCCAGAGTTACACCCATTTGTCCAATTTGGGACTTCCTAAGATAAATGACCAGTATTTTTAATAAAGTTAAGAATAAATACAGTATCTCATCCAAGCATGGTGAAATAGTTTCACACTCCATTACTGTGCTTTGTAAAAGATCTCAGGTTATCAGAAAAAAAACCCCTTTTTTCCCATTATAATTAGTTTGTTTCATAGAATCATAGAAAATTATGGTTGGAAGAGACCTCAGAACATCATCTAGTCCAACCCCCTGCTCAGAGCAGGGCTACCCCCAACTGTATCATCCCAGCTAAGACATTGTCTAACCAGGTCTTAAAAACCTCCAAGGATGGAGGTTCCTCAACATCTCTGGGGAGCCTGTTCCACTGCCTGGCCACCCTTCTAGAGAGAGAGTTTTTCCTAGCATCTAACCTAAACATCCCTTGTTAAGTGCTTTTGACTTCTATGCTAACAGCATTAACTGGAATCAAATTCTTGACCTGAAAATTAACATGCTTTAGTAAAAAGGGCTATGTATTTGTGCAAAACAGTTTACTGAAAATCTAAGCCCTCCTTCCTGTCACCGAAGTTGTGAAAACCAGATCAAAAAGTAATCAGGAAAAGGAGCAACATGGCTGTAGAGGGATGGTTCCCAAGTTGCTTCCCCTTTCCACATCTGTCTGTCAGCCCTCATCCCATGTTTCCTCTTGTACCTGAACAACTACCTCTTCTCTTTTGTTGCCAAAGCGTGAATAGCTTCTCATTAATGTAGTGCTAGCCAAAATGCCATTGTTTCTATGGAGGTCTGTGCAACTCTTCCTCCTGTCATTTGGTAAGAACCACTGTACTTTATTTATAAGAGAGTTTTGCATTTCTAATGGTGTTATATGATGTACCAATGAGTTTTGTGTCCTAAATGCAACATTAGTATCACTGTAATTTGTTACGGAAGAAAACTGGGGCTTTCCTAATTAAGTGAAGCATAGAGAAGAGGTTAACAGCTTATCCAGGACACACAGTGGAAGTCTGTGGATAAACTGGGGACAAAAAAATCTTGTGCCTCCAAATTCCCAGTTTTTTGTCTTTAGAAGATAATTCTATGAGCCTGATTTGCATGTGTACAGGGTGTATACCATAAGGACCAAGCTGTAAAATTTTGCAAGTTGGGCCCAAAAGGTTCATTGAATCACAGCAACAAATTTTTAAAAATCTCCATTATCACTTCAAAGCTCTTTATTTATTCTTTCTTTTTCCCTTAGCTTGGCGATATAAAGTTCCTCAACAAGTTGCATTTGTTGAAAAGTTGACAAAACTTGTTGTAAGTCAGCTCCCCAACTTCTGGAAGCTCTGGATTTCTTATGTGAATGGAAGTCTTTTCAGTGAGGTATGGAATAATGCATATACATTATTTTGAAATGACTGCAGTTAAGCAAAGCTCCATAGACATTGTGTGTTTTGGAATGGAGTTGGAGCTGAAAGAATATAGTAGCTCAGTGATAGAAAACATTTGACTATCTTCTTACAGTTTGGGGATCATAGAAATTTGATCACACTCTCACTCTCTCTCTCTTCATGCAGCATATGGGGCTGGTCCAGGGCTTGCGGTGCTTAGCGCCAGTCTGGAGCACGTACTGCACATGGTATTTGCACCAGATCAGCCCTGCATGCTAGATCTAGAGCCAGTCTGGATGGGGCTCATGGACTGGCTCTGCTCACTGAAGCCAGTGCGTGGGGTATATGTTGAACATGTGGCCCATGTCGATGCTGCATACTGACTCTGCCATGTGATGCCAGTCTGTGGGCCCAATCTGTCCTGTGCATTGGCTCCGTACCCCTCATCTTGCCTGCGGGGCTGGATGAGTTTAGTACCTCTGCTGTATACCATCATAATCATTGCAACTAGAGACTTCAGCCACTGCTTTTGTTTTATATAATTAGTTACTCACCAGTTCCCATATGATGTATTTGACAGAAAGGGGTAGGCAGCAGATGGTCTTGCCTTCCATCTGCTTTTCAAGTAGCAGGATCTTAGATAAGAGGCATCCCCAAAAAAGAAGTATAATTTTATGTCAGGCAAAAGATGAGGGTTTGGTGCCTTCTATCTCTAGGTTACCAGTTCATATATGATTTTGGTTACTAGCAGAGAGTTCTTACCATCTGTCTGAAGGCTCATTTCAATCCAGTTCCTAGAGAGCATTTGTCCATGTGACAGCTGCAACCAAAGAGAGTGCAGCTTCAGCAGAAGATTGAAGCAAATGCACATAGGGAAGGAATTGCATGGGTATTAAGGCTGAAGCACTGTGCTGCATTGTTAGGGAAACTTATTGTACTGCTTTTCCTGTTCTCTGGCTAATAAAATTATTGTTTTTTCTATGTTAGCTTTATTGCCCATGTTTTATAAACACTAAACTTGCATAATGATTTGATGACAGAGAATATTTAAAGCTGTAAAATTTTAACTGTTCAAAACATTGAACAAGTCCCTTCTGGCCCTTGTGAAACTGATCTATTTTGTCAACCCTGTTTGAAAAGTACTTAAACCAGTGCAAAAATGGCATTGCGTTTAACAGTGCCTCACAATGAATCACTCAGAACAGGATTGAAGCTTTTCAGCTCTTGGCAACCCAAGTGTTGATTCCCTTCAAAATGATGCTTTGCTTCATGAAAGATGAGATATTATGATTTGAAAAGCAGTATCATCATGGTTACCAAATCACTCTTCTGTTTGTTGGAGTTGAGGTGGTAAAGTCCAAATCCAAACGGTAAATTACTGGGTTTTTTTGTCTGTGGATATATAGTCAAAGAGCAATTTTATAAGAAACCAAAAAAGCATGTGTACATCTCTAAACAAAGCTGAGCAGTTCTGCTTTTGACAGTAAATGCAAAAACAAAATGCATAATTTAATACGGTATCTAACCGGAGCATTTTTTCATTGTCAAAAAGATAGGAGGTATTTGCACTTTAAGGTAGTAAGCTGTTTCTTATTCTCAGATTTTGACATGGAATTTTGTCCCTATTCTCTTGCCCTTTTTTGCCCATAAATAAGAGTTGGTCAAAATGTAAAGTTTAAATCTTGCTCCCTCCTAATTGCCACTAGTTATCCTAAAAATAATAGGATGTGAATCAGTACAGCATATGAAACCACCTCAGGAGGATTGGGGAACTTTTAGCACAGGAGCCCCATCCAATATGTACACACAATATAATTTTTTCCATAGTAAACTGTACAGATGTAATGGTCTTTGAATATATTTCTTTACATATTTCTTCATTTGGGGGTTTATATTTTGGGAGCTATGGTGTTCATAATCAAAGCATGAGAAAGCAAGCATGCAATGTAAAAAATACCCATTTGATTGAAGTTCAGAAGCCTGGAAGAGAGAAGCACTAATACAAAGGCAAAAAAACCCAGTGATTTAAATAATAAGCTAGGTTTATTTTCTATTGTACAAGTTCTGTCTTGTGAAAGTTTAACAGTACATCCTACTATATTGTCAGTTGAAGATTTACATGATATTTCCAACAGCTAAAAAGCTTACAGTTCTGTGAACTGCTGAGATCTTTGTAAAGAACATATGTGACTACTAACCGTTGGTCTTACCACAGTTTAGTTTTGGTCTGTCTGTGCAGGAAAGGGTTAAGATTTTTATTTAACGAAATTGTTGGTGCTGGGGAGAGATGATATCTAAGGTTATAAATATTTTTGTTTTGTTTTAAGCCAGCCACCAAAACACCAAAATGCTCAGTTGAGAAGCATTTTGAAACGTACTTGGAATATACAAGAATTTATTGGTTGTTGTTATTGTTTTCTTAACAAAAGCATAAAAAAGGAGCAGTGACTCTCATACTTCTTGATTAATAAGTAAGCATTGTTCTGCTCTAATGTTGGATGTGCTTCAGCATGATTAAGGTCTCTGTTTTCCTTAAAGGTTATAAAGTGGTTCTAATTAAAATCTGTTTTCAGTTTTTAATTTCTTTGTAATATTATGGTAACTGCAGACTTCCTTCAGGTTTTACATGCCTTAAAAATAACCTAAAGAAATTATGACAAAGGATGAATTTGAAAACAAACATTATTTAGTGACTCAAAAATAACTATATTCTTTGAGG
>NW_005842023.1:1407149-1418805 GCF_000455745.1 Alligator sinensis | reverse complement strand
CCCCCCCCCCAACAATTCTGCTATCATATCTTCTGTCCAGTAGGTGTCTCTATACATACATTAAACTTACAAAGCTCTTAGCTGCAAAATCATGCAAACTGATTTTAAACTAGTTGTTTCAGTAGTTCTTTTTTATGCCATTTCCTTTGTTTACCTGCAAGCTTCATCTAGAAATATAATTATAGCTTGTATCTCAAAATTAACAGGAAGAACATTAGTCAAAATGTGGGGGGTTTTTCCCCTTTCACATAACTTGTTACAATATCAACTCTAGTGCAAATATCCTTTTTGTGTTTCCAAAATTTGTCAAATGTAATCTGTCCAAGGAAGATATGCTGATGAATCTGCTCATTAATTTCAATTCATGCACATCTCAAACTGGGAACTTGACGAACGTATTCATGCAAACATACTGCAGCATTGGGCCACATAGTGCAGCATCTTTGTTTTAAAAGTTGCATATAAATGCTGAATCATAATAGGAAGATATTGTTTAACATCAGTGCAGCTTGTTCTTCTTGCGCTACTATTTTACTTGCCCCTTTATTTTGACTCTTTATTAAACATTGTGCTCCACATTTTAATGTTAGCAGGTTGAGAGCTACTGTAAATAAAGTTTGGTGTGTGTAGACTTTGTTTGTAGAAGTAACTTGCATTTTTTGCCAGTGATTTTTTTCCCATTCAGTTTGATTAACCTTTTCTTGAATTAATTTAAATTGTTGTGACCAGATATTTATAGCTTTTGAAATGTGTTCCTCTCTCCCTCCCTCTTTACTTATTTTTATTTTTATTTTTTTTTAACAAGACTGCTGAGAAGTCTGGCCAAATGGAAAGATCAAAAAAGAATGCTAGACAAAAGCAAAATGATTTCAAGGTAAGCTGTTTACAAATGTATGATGAAGAAACACTCAAAAGAAAACAAGATACCCTAAAAAGCCAAATACCAACCTCTAAACAAAAACAAAACAGGCCTCTAAGCTATCTCAGCTTGGGTATCCAAAATCTCTACTCCTGTGATTCTCAAAAGTTTGTATAGACTCAAAACACTCATAGGTAGTCTCAAGGCACCTCTCAGAAAATGCCAGCTCTTAGCTTTCACTTGTATGACTATTGGAAAAATAACAGAGCAGTTCTTCTGTTGCAGAGAGCTCAGACCACAACGGCATAACGTTTTTTGACACTGGATTGCTATTCAAAATCTCTGGGTTTATCTTGTGAATCTTGTGTCGTGCTAATCTTATGTGAGATCCTTAAAAGGATCTTGCACCATCCTGGTTAACAATCACTGCTTTAGTCACTTTTCAAAGAGCATATGAACTGCCATTTACTGGGTCAGACCACAGGTCCATCTTGCCCAGTATCGTGTGTCACAGTGACAGAGTGGATGCTGAAAGAAAGAGTGAACTGGGTATGATCAGGGTTTTTTTCTGCTCTTCCTCTCTCACCTGCAACTTCTAGCATTTAAGGTCTAGGAAGTTCTAATTCAGAGGCTATACCCCTCACTTCCATGCTCAGTAGCTACTAATGCCTCTTTCCTCCAGGAATTTGTCCAGTCCCTTTTTGAATCTGGCTAAATTATCCGCTTCCACATCATCTGGTAGCCATGAGTTCCACACTTTAATGACACGCCATGTGAAAAAACTTCCTTTTGTCAGTTAAACTTATCACCTACTAGTTTTATTTTATGACACTAGTATTTGTATCATGTGAGAGAGTAAATAATAAATCCCTATTTACTTTCTCTTCACCCTTTAGTATTTTGTAAGTCCTTATCATGTCCTACCTCAAGTGTCTGTTTTCTTAACTGAATAGGCCTAGCCTCTTTAGTCTGTCCTCATATAGAAGCCCTTCCATACTGCTAATCATCCTTGTTGCCTTTCTCTGTACTTTCTCTTTGTTCTCCTATATCCTTGTTTTAAGTGCAGGGACCAGAACTGAGCACAATATTCAAGGTGTAGACACGGGGCATAATGATACTTTGTTTTGTTTATGATTTCTTTCTTAATAATCCCTAACATTTTGTTTGCCTTTTTGATGGGTTTTGAGTACTGAGCTGAGGTTTTCATGTACCGTTCGCAATGGCTCCCAGATCGCTTTCCTGTGTGGTAACAGCTAATGTATATAATCCATCATAGTGACGCCAGCCATCTTTCCTGCCCAAGTGCAGGGGCGCTGGACCCAATGATCTGTAAGGTTCCTTCCAGCCCCTATCAACTATGAAACTATAGTGTAGGTATAATGTAGGTATAGTTTAGATTATTTTTGCCCATGTGCATCACTTTACACTTATCTACACTGAATTGCATTTGCCATTTAGTTCCCTGTTTACTCAACCGTGCCAGATCCTTCTATAGTTCCTCACAGTCTTCCTTGGTTTTTACCACTTTGCCTAATTTTGTGTTATCCACAAATTTTGCCACCTTGCTACTCATCTTTTCCAGAGCATTTATGAATATGTTAAATGGCACTGGTCCCAACCCAGATCCAAGGGAACCGTGCTGTTTACGTCTTTCCATCCTGAAAATTAACCATTTATACTCCCTCTTTGCTTTCCATGTTGGAGCCAATTTCTGATCATTAGTGGACATTCCCCATAATTGCACTACTACCTAACTTTGTTAAGGCCTCTGATGGGGAACCAGAATATAAAAATTCTTTTTATAATTCTTGTTTCTACCAGTCTTCCAGGAACAGAAGTTAGACTCACTGGTCTGCATTTCTCTGCATCCCCTTTTGAGTGTTTTTTAAATATGGGAGTCATATGGACAACCCTGCAGTCCTCTGGTACCAAGGCTGTTTTTAGTGATAGGTTGAATACTGTAGTTAGGAGTTTGGCAATTTCAAATCTGAGCTCCTTCAGGATCCTGGGGTGAATGCCATCAGGTCCTGGTGATTTGCTGCCATTTAGTTTATCAATTTCCTGTATGACCTCATCTACTGAACCTCAGTTTGGGTCAGCTCCTCTGACTTGTTCCTAGAAAGGAGTGAATCTAGTGTTGGAACTTCCCTAACATCTTCCACAGTGAAGATGGATGTAAAGAATACATTTAGTTTCTCAGCAGTGGCCATGTCACTCTTTAGCACCGGTTTTACACCCTGATCATCCAAAGGCCCAAAAGTTTCTTAACAAGAGAGAGATCATGTACTAGCAGGTATACCTGCTCACAGGTCTTTTGCCATTTAAGAATCCCACTGTTGCATTTGAAAGCTCTGTAACAATTACTTTTGGATCATTGTGGTTTCTGAAGCTTGGAGCTCACCAAACCATCTATCTCTTTTAAAACATCTTCATTCTTTTTTTTTTGTTCAAAGGATATTTGACAGTAGCCTCTACCAGCAAGGTATTTTATTACCATCCCTTTTATAATTTGGACCCCCTTGCTTTTGTTTGTGTTAGACTCCATCACTTTAACATAAAATACTTTTTGTTTTATATTTGTTTTGATTATATAGGGACACCACAATTGTACAGTTCTAAGTTAAAATATATTCCTTTTGAATAAATGAAATTTGCAACAAATACACAACTGTTTAAAAACCATGGTACGTGTTTAAACTTTTTTGTGGTGTTCTTTCATGTTACAGAAAATGATCCAGGAGATGATGCAGTCCTTGGTAAGACTGATTCGGGGAGCTTTGCTACCTTTCAGCCTCAGAGAAGGAGAGTTGAGACAGTATGGTGGTTGGGAGATGAAGTCTGAACTTTCCGGACAGTGGTTAACACATGTTATCCAGACTGTAAGGCAAGTGGAGTTATTGGTTTGTATTCTGGCATGAATTCTTGGTGTGTGAAGTATCAGCCAAACTATGCTTTTTTTATTTTATAATATACATTAAAAAGATGTTAGAATGTAAAAGTTACGAAGTGCTCGAATTAAAGCTGCCTCTGCAGGTGTAATTCATCCCTCTTTGTGCATATGCATTATGAGGTAGTCTTTAATGACATGATCACAATCCTGCTTTTCCACAGAGCTCTTGTTTCATTCAGTGCACTTGCTCAATAGTTCACTTTCTCCTTGGCATTGAATGTGTGGCTTCTTGCCTTATTTACTGCACACCATTCACACCACACTGTGAATACATAATTAATTTCCTCATGAGGTTTTCTCTGGTACATTTCACTGTAGTATCTAAGCAATTTCATAAATATTAGTGAATTCATCTTCACAACACTTTTGTGAGTAGAGGGTATGAGCTCCCTCCCCCTTCCCCCATTTCACAGATGTACCTGAAACACTGAGCAATTAAGGTTAGAAGCTGCCACATTTGGAGTTTCCTATCTGAGATACCTCTACTTCAAGAGTGTGTAGCATTATGAAGCACTTCATATGTTCAACGTAAAACTTCATTTATTTCAGTTGTTACAACAGTGAATGCTTAGCACTTCTGCGATTGAGACTCCAGAGTGGCAACTAGGGTGCCCATGCAATGAGGAACATACAAATTGTGAACACATATGAAAAGTTTTGTGTAAGGGACTTGCCCAGTATCATACAGCAACTCTTCTAAATCCAGACTAAAATTTAGTTCCCCGGGGCACCATCCAACTGCATCAGCAATGTAAATTTTATTTCTTCTTGAAATTTCCTACTGTGTTTATGACACACCTTCCAACTTTTAAAACAGATGAGGCAGGGATCCTATGACAACACTTTCCTTTTTTACAACCCCACAATTTATTCCCCCAACATAGTCTATCCGATGGAAAGAGCTGGGCATACTTAGCTGAAGCAGTGCTAGCAGTTATGCCAACTGTTAGTTACTGTTTATAGTACAGTGACCTGGAGGTTCCTGGCCAGGGTCAAGATCCTTTTGAGCTGTGAATGACAGAAATGCATGGTCTTTGGTCTGATTTGTATTGTAATAAACTAGACCTGATTTGGCAGCTGCAGTTCTCAAAGCACTTTACAAGGGTTGACCCAGGAAAGATGGTGAGAAATGGATTCAGTCAAGTATAGCATGTTTCATAAGTGCAGTGGAGTTAGTCCTAATTAGTGTGGTCCTGTAGCATTTTACTATTTTTCCCTAGTAACCCTGGATCTTTCATGGTACAGGATAGATGGTTCTGGGGATGAATTATAGCTTTTAGTGTAGTTGTAGAGGTTGCAAGATGTCTTTTGGGTGTGTGCTAAATATCTTACTTGATTATCTTCTGGTTACATCATGTACAAAAGTACATATGTATCAAATACTATAAAGGGATAAAAAGGACAGGTGTAAAAGACAAAACTGAATACAATTTCACACTAGCTACAAATAGATACTAAGCATCACCAGAGTAAAGAATATTTGGGAGAATGACCACAAATGCTACATGGTGAACACCAAAGGCAACTTGATTTTGGGATGAATCTGTGACAGTGATACAAGTCTGCACACTGGGAATGTTAGATTTGTGCCAGTAAGTTTCCTGCTGTTGGCCATTCCCAAAGACTGTTTTGCTGAGAAACAGGACCAGAGAAGGTGGCAACTTTGTAACTCCACAGAAGTCTTTATGGTGGGCAGAAGTTCATCAAGTGTCAACTCTTGGAACCTTGTTCCTGCAGGTAACGATTTCCAGGACCTGTGTCCTTAAGATCAGAATTGGAGGAAAGTGGCATTGCCTGTGTTTGTTTTGCTCTTGCCCAAATGCATGAGCATTACTAAAATGTGAAGAACTCTCCTTTGTGCCCGTTTATATAAATTAGGGAGAATTGTAGATGTTGGTCCTTGAAAAGGAGACATTGCTCCTACCCTACAATGAAGCTCTGTTCCAAGCAGTTAAGTGAACCTTGCAGTAAAACTTACCCGTGATAGCCACTAGATAATCACAACTTAAAATGCATACTGTTGAAGGAACCATGGTATTCATATGCAAAAGAAACTTCTGATTAACTTTGTTTATCTATTTGTTTAAAGAACTGTAGGTGCAAATCTAAGCTTCATTTTATTTTATTCTCTTCTCAGGCTTACTTATGAGTCCCTTACTGCTCTCGAAATACCAAATGATATGCTTCAGATCATCCAAGATCTTATTTTGGACCTTCGTGTGCGTTGCATAATGGTAACCTTACAACACACAGCTGAAGGTAATCAAAAAGGAGCCTGCAGGACTTTTTACTTTTTGTCTAAGAAAAGAGAGAATAAAATGATGGATAGATGAGAGAATATAAGGAAGCCATAGCCTGGTTAAATCTGACTGCATTTTAATAAAAAAATTTTCAGCACCTAACAAGAACATAGCAATGACCTTCCAGGGGTGTAATGATCAGGGTTTGCATTCTGGGCAAAATATGCAGGGGTGGGGAATTGCTGATGAGGATTGTAACTTTGTGGAGGTGTGCGGGGAGGTGGCATGGGAGTCTTACCTATGCTGGCAATGACTGCTGGTGCTGCTGCTGCACCATGGTCTTCCCACCCCGGCTGTTGCTCCTACAGCAGCAGTGCAGTGTTTGAGCACCCAGTTGCCTCTGCAAGAGCAGTGCTATGGGACTTCTACTGTACTTCCCCGGGATGCGGACAATTCTGGCACTTCTACTAAGTTGGCACCTGGGATGGGTGCCCTGCTCAACCACCCTTAGTTATGCTACTGTGACCTCCCTTCTGATTCACCAAATGTCATTATATGAGACTTATTCTGACAGTTCGTGTTTGTTCCTTTTATTATGAGGGGTTTTTTCCTTTTAACAGACGGTCGTCACTTTATTCGCTAATTAACCTCTCGTTTTTCTTCCATAAGGCTGACCAAGTCTTAATTCATTTGTACTTTTCCTAACAACATTGTTCATTCATACTAGTACTCATTATTGATATGCTGCTCTGTAGATGCCTGTCAAACATTCAGGTAAAGGTGCTATGGTATCTGAATACAATCCACACAATTGTGCATCCTGCCATGCCACACACGCATGGCAGGAGGTATGACTGTGGGATCGAACATCAGATCCCATCACTCCTTGTTGCTGTTTCAGGGGAAGCCTGGGATCGTGATCCTGGGCTACCTCTGTATTAGCAAGTAGCAAGCTCCTGTAGCTGGGAGCCCCCTCAGCATTATGCACTCCCCAAGGCTGGGAGCCCACAGCTGACAAGGCTTCTAGCAGTGGAGGCACCTCATATGCTCCTGTGGCAGTGAGTCCCATCAGCTGCAGGCTTCCAGCCTCGCGGGTACACCCGGCCACATGGTCAATTAATGGCATGATAGGAAGCAGCTGCAAAGTTTTTACACGTTTTTTGTGGAATAATTTTGTGGCTTACTCCTCCTTTTATGACTCCATTCATTGATTTAATGTGTGACCGAGTTATAACTTAAGACATGATTAATCTGTTAATTGTGTCTTGGAGTAATGTGTGGCAGGAGCCATAGGTTTTTTTCTCTTAAGTAAGGAATTAAAAAAATTATATGCAACATTCAAGTTGCATTCTTGGCTCTTGTCATTGGTACTCATTCTTCATCTCTGCAGTTCTTGGAGGTAGGTTAGATTCAGAATTTAAGGCCAGAAGTAATCATTAGATGGATCAAGTAGTCTGACCTCTTGTAGGACAAAAGGTATAAAGTTTTGCCCAGCAGCTTGTTTGATAGGAGCATATCTTCCAGAAAAAAATGCAGCCTTTTTATAAGAAGATTTCAGGACATAGAGAATACACTATTTCATTTGGTAGTTTCTGTGAAGCGTTTATTATCTTCATCGTTAAAAGCTGGTGCTTTTACTTTCTAATTTGAATGGGTCTGACTTGATTTTTCCAGCTATTGGTTCTTGTTATGCCTTATTCTACTACATTAGAACTCCTTTATTACCTAGTGTATTCTTCCTGTGAATATACTTACACCCTCTAATCACATCTTAATCTTTTTAGATAAACTGAGCAGATTGTGCTGCTTCAGTCTTTACTGTAGGGCACTTTTTTGGGCTCTCAAATCAATTTTGTGCTCTATTCACCACCCTTCCCAGTCTTTCAAACTCCTTTTTTCAGTGCAGACACAAACTTTTTGCAATATTCCAGTCTCTATCTTAACATTGTAAGAGACTGTACAGAGACAAAATCACCACCTACTCACTACCATACTGTTCCAATTACACGTTGACCTTTATGCCCCTCAAAAATCTATAAAAATTGCAGTCAATTGCAAAGTTGACCTATAATTGGAACAATGCAGTAGTACTGTACAGATTGCATGTCCCTGCTTGCTCTTCTGTCCTTAAGCATGCTGAGTGGGGCTATCTGTTCTGCTGCTACCATGCCAGAGTTGATGACCCTATGTGGCACTGTAGCAGGGAAGCCCTACCCTTGCTGCTGGAAGGAAGAAAGGGCAGTATTACAGAGGGCTGGCTAGGGAATGCAGGTTGCAAAAAGATGAGCAGCAGATCTCCGAGCAACTAATGAAAGCCCTGTTGCTGATTGAGACAATTGGCAACACTTGGACTCTGTCGTCTTAGGGAATCTGGTCATGTGACTGGATGTAGGAGGAGTCAGGGGGGCATATAAGCCTGAGGCTAGGGCTGGGCCAGATCCTCACAACAGAAAGAGCTCGCAGGAGCACTATACATGGAGATAAGTTATGTGTTTTGATGTTGTTACTTTTTGGGGTTTGTGTTAAATTGTGGTGTTCGGAGCACTTTAAGGTGGGGAAAGAGACTGTGAAGGGGTCCCAAGGGAGGATGCCATTACAGAGAGTACCAGGGAGCTACTCCACAGTTTGAGGATTGCATTCCAAGGGTCCAGCACAGTGGGGCCAGGGACCCAGCATGGAGAGAGAGCAAGTGGAAGAGACCAGAGGTGCACACTGGCATCTTGAACTGTGGGCTTTGAGCCTGGCATTTGCAGCCTTGATTGTGGCCCAGGGCATGAGATTGGGATTAGTACATAGAGAAGGGCCTGGAGGGGTAGACGTTCCAGGAGGTCACCTGAATGGGATGGGCAAAAGTAAAGGCCTTGTCAGGTGTCCTGAAATGCAGACAGCGAGAAAGCCCTGCTCAAGTTCAGATATGAGAATGGGCTGACTGGCAACTTAACAATGAGCAGAGCAAGGAACTGAAAGCTGAGCTTTGGCTCTCTGTAGGCAGTCTCCCAATACTATTCATGTTAACATCAGAACGGGGCAGGCCAGACATGAATGCCAGATTGGGGAAGCTGGAGTAGGAGAATGGGTGGTGTGTGGCTTCTACGGCACACTGCAGCTGTCCCTGGAGGTGCATTCTGTTATAGGCACCTTTCAGGGCAGCAGAGCAGAAGACCTCACGCTGACTGGCCCTTAAGAATGCTGCATAGATCATCTATTCTCTCATTGTAGTGACAGGTTCAGCTCACCTGAGGAAATGCCACAGTGGTCAGGTGAACCAAATTGCCAGTGCCCTGCCATTACCAGTATAAGGTTACAGTCAGGATTAGAGTTCAGAAATTAAGAGCCCTATAGCAAGTTGAAGTTTCCATATCCCTGAAGTTTCCATATCCCTTTGCAAGGAGCTAGGAAGCTTTGGGTCACCAGCTCTGGGACAGGTCACAACTGAAGCCACAGGGCCAGGAAACAGCCCATAAGATGAGCTGGCAAGAAACTATATAGAGTTGAGTAAACTGCAGAAATGCAGACTTTAAAAATGAGTTTAAAGGGTGTTTTTTGTTTTCTTTAGGGGGGTTTCTGAAGGTTGTTTTTGGTTTTGTTTTGTTTTGTTTTGTTTTGTTTTACTGTAGGCTGTGCATTTATTATTTGAACAAGACCAGTGAGCTTTAAAATTTCTAGCACTAAACTAAAAATGAAGTTAAACTTAAAATATTTAAAAAACAATATTTTTTGTTCTTTTAAAGCACCGTTCAACCATCCTCTTTTTTTCTTCCTCCGCATCCCTCAAAATTAGTAAAATTTGAATTTTGAACCCTTAAAATCAGGACTGTTTAGATCCATATGTCATATAAAGCTTGAATTGAGAATTTCAGTTCTGGAACTCTAAGCATTTTCCATTTGACTGAATATTATATTCGTCTTAATGTGTTCCATCTGTGGAATTCTAGTGGAAAACAAGCCCTGGACAAAATTCTCTTTATGATGCAATGGATGCCTTTTTCATTTACAAGAAGAAGGGGTTTGTTTGGGTTTTTTATTAGCTTATTGTGATATCTTTACCAATTGGATTGGACTAATTCCATGTTTGGGAGAGAAGTTTGACAAGCTTTGGGGCACATGCTACCCTTCCTCAGGTCTCCTTCTCTCCCAGACCTGAAGAAGAAACATAAGTATCCTAACAAATAACCATTTCTTGATCTTTTGAACTGACCATCCCTTAATTCATTTGAAACATACTTTATTTCATATTTCTGATTTTTAAATCAAAATGACATAGAGCTGCTAGGGTAATAGTTTGCAAATGTTTGAATTATACTATATACAGTTATTTTAATCATTCAGATATTTAAACCTAAAAATGGCTTTTTTGACAAGATCCATGAATAATATTAATTGACAAAATTAATTGACAATAACATTGATTATATTCTTCTTCTTTAGTTCTCTATTGATTGATGACCATGTCAGCCTTTCCAGTGTTTTGGCTAGAATTGATATAATCTTAATTACCTGGATTGTTCCACTTATTCTTTTTTAAAGTCACAATATTAATGCCTTCCAGTGTTCTTCATAGATCTCCAGTTGTTAGGGAGTACCAGTCCACGCATTCATTTTTTCACATGTGGAATATGACTCTTTTTGTTCTGGAAGTTAAATCATACACTGGCAGATAGTATAAGATTCAGGATACCCTCAGATACACCTTAGTTCCCTTTTAGTGCCCATGGCTGCAAGATGATCTGTTCATCTTCTGTGAAGAATCTGTGCAACTTCAACTTGAGAGAGGTTAGAGCAGCAGCAGCTGCTGTGGTTCAGAAGTCTTGTTGAGAAGGTGTTACTTGGATCCAAGGTATTAGTAGCGTTTCTTGCCCTTGCTTCTCCCCTGAACCTATTCAGTTTGTCAGTGCCTCTAGGAGGAAGACGTGCCCAAGAGTTCCTTGATATGCTAATATTGCTGTAGTATTGCTAGAGAAGGTAAGCCAAGGCTGCTCCAAATCCCAGCAAATAACCAGGAAGACTAAATCTTTGATTTAGATCATTTATACCAAGGGTGGGCAACTTTTTCAGCTCAGGAGCCAGATAAGGAGTTTTGATAAGTTGTTGTGGGCTGGGTCAGCACCCTCCCCCACACCACAACAACTCACCAGAACTCCCTATATGTGATGGGGCTGTGGGTGGGTAGGGAGCATGCTTCTGCCCTGTAAGGGGGAGGGGATTTGGTGGGGAGCGCGTGTGCCTCTGGTAGAGGGAGGGGAGATGCCTGGGTGCTAGGTCCTGGGAGCTGGGCAGGAGTAAGGGAAGGGAGGAGGGGGCAAGGGGTGCGTGCCTAGGTGGTGCAGTCCGCAGCTACCCCTGTGGCACTCTGCAGGGGCCAAGCCCTGTCTGTTCCCATCTGGGGCAGCCTGTGCTGCACTCCTGCCAGGTGCACCCCAGCCAGCATGCACAGCTTACCAGCAGGGCTGCTTCTGGTGTGGCTGCAGCTGCCCAGGTGCAGTTCAGCTCCCTTCACTTCCAGTGGTGGCTCCTGCTCCTGCTGTGCCTCTCTGGGTGAGAAGGAAGCTTCAGCTAGGCAGCTCCTGCAGCAGCATACAGGGCTCAGCTTCTGGCTACCTTCCACGA
>NW_005842023.1:1405892-1407116 GCF_000455745.1 Alligator sinensis | reverse complement strand
TGGAGTGGCACAGCAGGGCAGGAGCTGCTGTTGGAGGTAAGTTGAGCAGCACCCAGGCAACTCCAGCCACACCAAGAGCAGCCCCACCAGAAGCTGTTCACGCTGGCTGGGGCTGGCTTGGTGGACATGAGAGGGAGCGTGGCAGTGGCTGCCCTGGGCAGGGCTCAGCCCCATTTGAAGTACTGTAGGGGCAGCTGCGGCCCCAATCCAGTCAACTGGGGGTGCCCCCCACAGGCCAGATCCAATCAGTTGGCAGACTGTATCCAGCTTGTGGGCTGTATTTTGCCCGCCTGTGCTTTATACCCTTTCTTCTGTCTGACTTAAGACTAACATGGCTAACTACCTCTATCTTTTTTTTTTATTATAATCACCAGATGGTATAAACACAGCCTGTGTCTGGAGAGTTGAGCTGTGTTCTTTCCATGTTGTTGATCATAACTGGTCATAAAGGGCGTAGGGACCAAATTAAGTAAAAGCCAGGTTAGGTAATGGGAGTTGTACAAGTGTAACTGGCTGGAATTTACTGAACAATTCTTCTGAAAATTCAGAAGGAGTGTAATCCAGCTCCATGCCTTATATGTATCTCAGTTGTTTAAAGAGTAATGGGAATCACAGAATTGCTGATTAAAATAAACAGCAGTAATGCCATAAAGCTGGCAGACAATTCTAAGTGCTGGGGAAGATCATTTGAATAAGGGCTTGACTACTGGGGAAATAGGACAGAATAGGTGTTTTATAATAAATATTTTGCATTATTTGCCATTATCAACTTGTGTTATTTGCAGCCTGTTAGCAAATCTGATTTTAGCTAGATTAAAACTAGCAGGGGATGTGCCTAAAAATACTGCATTCACATCTCTGATGGCAGCATAGTTATAGCCTAAAAGTATTTATTAGCTTAGTCTACTTCAGAAGTAGATTAAGCCAAACCAAATCCAGGTTTATGCAGAATAAAAATGTGTACTTTAAATCCACATCCTCTTATTTCCCAGTGGTTTCCTTGCTTGACCAAACCATTAGAAGCTTCTGAGTAGAGGTCTTCTCAGACGTGCTTCAAGACATTCCTTTGCCATAACACTCAGCTTAAGTTGGATAAAACCTTTCAATTTTGTGATCAGGTCAATGGGCACATTATAACTTGTCATCATGTGTGTGGTCATAAGCTATACATACTTGTTTTGTTGTGCTCCTCCCTACATTCCTTTCCTTTCCTCTTAGATTCTG
>NW_005842023.1:1403071-1405861 GCF_000455745.1 Alligator sinensis | reverse complement strand
GAAAGAGTTCATGTCTTTCATTATGCGTTTGAAGAAAACCTAGAGCAGTGCGGCCTGGACTGAGGGCTCTGTGCCCTTCTATCATATAAGTAGTTAAAATGAATTATTTAAATGTTACTCCTTGACCTGCTTACATATTAAATTTGGTACTGTAGAGCTTTTTTCTAACCAAGGGGTGAAGAATAGTAAACTGATATTTGGATGCCATAGCCTCATGGTTGGTTTAGCCATAAAACAGCTAAAATATACTAATTTAAAAAAATATTAAATCCCAAAACAAACCAAGGGGCATTCCTTTTAATCTAAGCTTTCCAGTAAAAGTGGGATTTAATTCAGCTCTTTTCATGTATTGTAAATTTGATGGTGAAGCCGCAATCGAAATGCATGTTCCGTTCTTAGTCATTTGAAAAGTGGCTGAAAACTGAAATCTTATGCTATGATACTTGTATGCCCAGTCGTCACACTCAAGACTCTGTAGTTTCTGTCTCCTCAAGTTAAAGGCTTTTTTTTAAGTAAGGAAAATGGGCACTTGATATATTTTTTTTTTGTTTGTTTTCACAGATGTAAAGAGGCTAGCTGAAAAGGAAGACTGGGTTGTTGATAATGAAGGTTTAACATCCCTGGTGGGTATATGTACCTGTTTGACAGTCACCATTTTTATACATGTAGTATTGTGCAAAAATGTGTGTAAGCTTCTTTATACTTTTAAATGTTTTTGCTTTATAAAATATCTGTGCCTGCATGTATCTAGGTGCAGGTGAGAATATGTACCTTAATGGAGTTTTTCATTTAAGACACTTTACTTACTCAAGCATTTCAAACATCATTACTGTTAGAAATCCTGCCTCAAAATAAAAAAAGGAATCTTTTCTCTCCTTTCACTGTGATCTTCTTCTACCGTCCAAGGTTTATTTTTCTTACATTTGTCACTACAAAAATAGTTTTAAATTTCAGTTGTGAATGGGATTTTTAAGTGTGAAAGGGAGCTGAAAGTCACAATGCTAAAGTAATAACATATGAAGTCTGTCAGGACTTTCATAGAGTCACTTGGGTGTAGAGGGACAGTAATAATACCATATGTACGAACAAAAGGGAAACTGCTTTTTCTAGTGATATTCTCTCAACAGTGATGGTTTCCTGTCTTGGAAAAGCAGTACTTTCTTACTTTTAAGGAGAGGTAGGAATAAATTTGTGATAAGAGCACAACTTAGTTTCCATAGCTGAATGGTAGTCCGAGGAGGAAAGGCATGCATTTTAGAGGGTAAATGGCTTTTTCCATTTGTACTCAAATTCTCTGTTGTCCATAACCTACCAAGTTGCCATTCATGCAGAGACCTCAATTCTTCCAAATCGTCTCTGCCCCTTCTCTGCCTTGGTAACAGCCCCAAGGGTATGCATATAAAGCTGTCTTTTTATGAGCTGCGGTGTATAGTAGAGAGTGACACCCCCCCCCCCCCCCCGGGCCACACCCCCACCTCCGGCCCCCCCCCCCCATGGGCACATCCACACATGCAGGCACGCATGCTTGCAGCAGCTCAAATAGAAGCGGTGCAAATTTGAGCCAGGGCTTTTTGCCTTGGCGCATGTACCTGGGCATCCACTTTGTTGTGCAGCAAACTGTGCCACTTGGGGCAAGATAACTCTGCCTGACTCAACCTGGATCTGCAGCCAGGGGGAGCTAGAGCCTGGGGCCAGCACCTGTGCTGTCCCCAGCAATATAAAAAGCTGCCCTGGCGAGTAGCTCAGGGCTACTCCCTCTCAGGAGCTTCTGGGGCCCAGCCAATAGGTACCTGAGGACACTATCCCTTGTGCCAGCTGGACTGCTGAAGCAGCCCTGAGAGTTCCCTGCACCCTCTACCCACTGCAGCAGTCTGACAGTGGAGGCTGCTGCCTGGCTGTGACCTTCTGTGCACCTGCCAGACCTGGATGGGAACTGCACAGCCAGTAAAGGCATCTGCCCCTCTGGGCCAGCTACCAGTGGGCTTTGGCTGCAGAGTTGGCCTTTGTGCAGCTCTACTGCCATGTGTGCCCCTGCCTGGCCATCTTGGCAACTATTGCCCAGAAGATGTTCCCAGTGTGGTGGCCTGCTTTGAACGGTCAAAGCATGTCCTCCTGGCACCAATGGGCCAAAAGGTCAGCCACCTCCACCTGGGTCCAAGATGCCAGTTCTGAGCAGGCAGAGTCCTGCCTTTGGCCTCCCTAGAAGGAATTCTGGTGTTCCCTATTTGAAAACTGAAAAATCCCTAATTAAAAAAAATCCCAAAAGTCACTCTGTAAAAATACCCTGAAATCCATGTTCCTCCACAACTAAAACAAAAGACCACTAGAGAGAGAGTGAGAGAGATTCCTCCACAAGTAAATTGAGAGAGAGAGAGATCAGGTGGGCAATGTTTTATTGATATATCTACAGTGTTAAAACAATTTGGAAGCCTAGCAGTGTCTCTATCATAATAAGAAAATGAATTCTAAATACCTATATGTTTTGCTGCCCCCCACAGAGTCCACAG
Source organism: Alligator sinensis (assembly GCF_000455745.1). Classification (NCBI taxonomy): domain Eukaryota; kingdom Metazoa; phylum Chordata; order Crocodylia; family Alligatoridae; genus Alligator; species Alligator sinensis. The sequence continues at coordinate 1,403,354 of NW_005842023.1, read as the reverse complement.
CCTCCCCCCCCATCCCCCCTCCAGGGGTTACAGCCCTTCCACTGGGGCCAAATGACCCCAACAGGGGCTACCACCCCCCACCCTGCGGGGTCCACATGCCCCACCTCCGCTTGCTCCCCTGGATTGCTTCCCTACCTGGTCCCAGACCCCACAATGACTGCCCCGCCTGGCCCCATCCCCTGCTTGCACCCTCAGCCCCCTGATGGCTACCCCCTGACCCCAGCACTTAAAAAAAAAAAAAAAAAAAAAACCCCTACCACCAATCGGGGCCCCCCGGCAAGAG
>NW_005842023.1:1381336-1402905 GCF_000455745.1 Alligator sinensis | reverse complement strand
GGAGCAGGTGTGGCCAGCAGGTGTCCCTCCCTGGCCATGGTCCCCTCCTCCCTCTTCAAGTCCCCCCCACCCCTACTTACTGGCACTGGAGCATGGGTTCAGCTCCCTGCCGCTGGCACACTGCCTGCCCTACACGGGCAGGCAGCATGCTTCAGCACCACTGCAAGGGCCAGGCATAGAGATGCTCTGGCTGCTACCAGAGCATCTCTGTGGAGGACTAAGCCTCCGTTTGCCTCAGGTCACGGTCCAGGACCATGCCCTGCCCTGCTTTTTTTCACTCCAGTTTTTTTTTTTACCCCTGGAGGACATCCAGGAGTCTAATTTTGTCCCTGTGCCGCAAACTTGCAGCTCAGGGAACCTTTTCCTGTTCCCGCATATGCCTCTTGCAGCATCTCCAAGGGGTATGAGGCACTGCAAGAGGCATGTGCGGGCTTGTCTGGATGTGTCCTATGAGGGGAACAGAGCAATACAGTGGAGTTCAATAATAACTGTGTGATTGGTTTAAAAAAAAGAAAAAGAGGAGCCCTAGTCTTCATGGGACTGGTCAGCATCTAGGAAATACAACACCGTCAATAATAACCAATTAGAATAATTTCAGTAGAAATTTTGCCTCTTGCAGTGTTTCCTTTGGATTGGGACTGTTTTAACATTTTCTAAGAACATTTTCATCTAGATTCCATTGCTGTTCATTCTATAGAATGTAAAAATTACAACAGTTCTCATTTTGCTAATTGCATTCCACAATTTTGAAGCAAAGAAATGATGTTCTCACCCTACTTCTCAACAAAGATTTAATTATTATTTTTACTAGCTAATTATACTAGTCTAGTGGTTCCCAGTCTGTGATAGAGATACCACCAGTGGTACGCAGACAACTTGTCAGTGGTACGTGTTAACAGATTTATTATAATTACTTTATATGACAAAAATTTGCTGGTGGTACTCAAGGTTGTATCACTTTAAATTGGTGGTGCGCAATCTGTCAAGAGTTTGGGAACCACTGTACTAGTCTGTGATTAAGTACTAGAACTAAGCTACACTATGTTTTTCAAATATGAACAGGTACATCCTTTATTTGCCCTGGGGGAAGGATTTATTAATCACTAATTTGGAATATGCAGCAACTCTAAGTAAACTTCCTGAAGAGTCATTTTTTTTAATAATAAAGAGATATTTATGGGGCTCATTCTTGAAGAACTTTGAATAGCCATTTATTTCAGTGAGACTAATTGTTTGTTTAAGGACTGTTCGTATGATTAAGAGGCTAGACAGTGTCACTAATATGACTAATATGTAACGAAAGAAAGAAGTGATTGAAGTATATTTAAATGGATTGGGGGATTTTTTTGTCTCCTTATAATTATTTCCAATTTTATTAAGTTGTATTTGATTGAGATGAAAACTTTGTTTTTAAGCATCTTTCTTTCATGACTAAAGATGTTTTATAAAAATATAGGGTGTCTTTTTTTTTTCTTTTGAGCACATGATAAGTTCAGTTAACACCAAAATGTTTCATAACTTAATGGTTACATTACCATAGAAATTGGACTTTAGCTGATTTAAATAGGTCACTTATGTTTTATAATGAGAAATTGAACTGAAAAGCAACTAATTTAGGAGGTTGTTCACGCACAAACAATCAACAACATGAAACCAGTTTCAAATAAGCTAGCAAGCTGCTTTCTGGAAATAAATAGTAATGACTAATGGCTAAACCATAGCAAGCACATAGGAGGTGTAACTTTAAAAAAAAAAACACAGTCCAAGAAAGCAGAAAGGACCTGTGGGAGGGAAAGCTGTGCTTTGAGGATGCATAACAATACCCTGCCAGCACTTTAAAAAAAAAAAAAGTTGTGTTCCTCACTTGCTAATAATATGAAGCTGAATGAAATTGAGTAGGAAGGCATAAATCATTCCAAATATGTACTGTGGAAGGAGTGTTGGGTAACTAATATAGAATACTGGGCTTCAGGATTTCTGGATGTTACTTTCAGTTGCCATGGGAAAGTCATACAATCTTTGTTTTTCATTGTATTCATTTGTAAAAATGGAAAAAATCTCACTAAAGCTTTTGATACTTAAAGCTTTGCTGTGTCATAACTCCAGTGTTTGTAAAATGAGTGCTCAGCTAGTTGTGGTCCAATATTTGTCTTGTTTAAAAATTGACGGCATGTTGATTGAAGGAGCTTTTCCTCCAATTTGAAAAGCTGCCTTAGGCCTGATTAAACTTTTTTCTGTTTTCCTCACAAGTTGAGAGTGGGGAGGTTACAAAAAATGTGTTCCCCATCTGGCCTGTCACTTCTACTACATTTGAAGTCCAGGGGGCAAATGTTTCACTGTTTTTGGTAAGCCCAGTTTTCCATATGTGGATATAAATGCCAATCTTTCTTACTTCTATGTAGAGCTTAATGGGGAGTTCTTCAATGTACAAGTGAGCATTAGGTGCCCATTGACTTTCTTGGGACTTGTTTGCCTTTTTTGTGTTTTTGAAAATCTGTGCCATAATTAAAGTCTTTAGGTAGCTACCACCATCATTTTAAGTCCTGTGCGTTTAAACATACTTTTGGAGTATCTTCAAAAAGAGAGGGGGGGAATCCACTGCTTGGGCTTGTGCAGCACCTCTTAACACTTTAACTTGCTATGTGTGCACAGGCCTTGTATCTAGACATTGTGACCGAACAGCTCCAACTTTAGTGCTGCTTCATCCATTTCGTATGTCTTAACCCTGCTTTGAGCATGACATAGTGCTTGGTATGTTGACTTCTTACTTTAATTAATCTGGTGGTTGCTACCATTGGTGGAGATGCATCTGTTGACAAACTTTAGCAAAACTTCCTAGTCTAAGCAATGGCATGGAGGCCTGTTAGAGAAGCTCAGGACAGAAATTATATATGTAAGATGAATAAAATAAAAGCAGTTACTAACACCTTTGATATTTATACAACAAGTAAAATGTGTATGGTAACACTGTCAAAAACCTACTTACTTGGGAACCATAATACCTAGAAGTTAATGTACAGGCATGCATTATTATTTCTTCTCCTCAGCCTGAAAAAGGAAAGGAAAAAAATATATAAATGAACAACACTTCATAACTGAAAATGTACCTCTTGTTTGTTTTGCTCACTCTCTTTCTTCTTTGTAGCCTCAGAAACTATTTCTGAGAATTGAATAACATAGCAGGTTACATTTAATATATATTTTTATATATCTTTTAATATAGCAGGTTACATTTTCAAGTTAGTCTACATACTGTACATTGATGCTTAAAACATCATCTGTGTGAGGAAGTGCTATTCCTGTGTCCGAGGTCAGAGAAACTTGAAGTTACATGACAGACCCAAGCTAAGTATAGGATGAAAAATGGAATAGAATTCACATTTCAGGCTCTCATTCCTAAGCTGAATTCCTTAGTCTGCTGCTCTTGCTCCTGTCCCAGTGGTAGCTTTCTCAGTTTCATGTGCCCTCAGGTGGTCTGACACAAGTGACACGATACTGGGAAGAATGAGAGACAAGCCAGACAAAAACTGACAGGGATAATGCTAAAATCTTGTGTGTGTGTGTCCAAAGTGAGATTTATACGTGCACACTTATTTTTAAATTGGATTTAGCATGAAAATGCTTCATTAGAACAAGAGTTTTCTCTAATAGCTATATAATGCAACTTGTGGTCTTTCCTATTCCGTGTCTTTTAAAGATGAGTATCATCTCTCTCAATATAAAAGAACATGTATGTACTTGTACATTGTCATGTAAAGTGTATACCATACACATTCTTTTAGGAACCTCACACTCTTTTTACTTTCAGCCCTCACAGTTTGAACAGTGCATTATCCAGTCCTTGCAGTCACTCAAGAGTGTTATTGACTGCAAACCTGGAGAGGCCAGTGTAAGTCTTAATCTATACTGTTATTTTATTTAATTGAAATGTATTACTGTTAGATTTAAGAATGATTTTGGTATAAGCATGCATTTTGGTACATAATATTTCACTATTTTAGTGGAGAATACAAAGAAGGAAGTTTTAGGCTGAAACAAGGTATTACGGAAGCTCCTGAAGATCTTGTTGTTTTAACTTGCAGAAAAAAACTTTTTGCATGAAGCCAGCTTCAAAATCTGTTCATATGGCCTTTTCTTTGTGGGGGAAAAAGTGAGCTGTATTTAAATTTTTAAGTATTTTCTTTAATTAATTGATTCACTACATTCAGTTTAATATTTATCCTTGTAAATACATGCTGTGACCCATAGCTGTAGCTTTGAAATGGTGCTGAGACTTATCTGAGAAAGTCAGTGCCCTAGGTACTTGACAGATGTTAAAATGATGGTACAGTTGGGACTGGAGGAATTATGCCACATCCCAAACATTGTGCCTCCTGCTGTGTGTGTCTGGTATGACAGAAGGTGCAGTGTTTGGGATGTGGACTAATTCCTTAAATCCTAATTGCACTTTTACTAAGCTACCCTCTGCCCCCTGACAGGTTCCAGACCCAGAGCAGTCAGGGTCTGGTCTGACAATCAGCTGATTGTTGGACTGATTCTGACAGACCCAGATAGGGTTCATGACTTGGAGCTGTTGGGGCCAGTCTGATGATCAGCTCTGGGACAGCCCATCTGCAAACATGGCTTTTAGAAGTCCTGGGGCACCAGGACCCTGGGATTGTGGAGATTATCCTGTGTATTGCAGTCCTTGGGCCCCATGATACCTAAAAAGAACAACTTCAACCCAATATTTTTAAGTGCTGTACCCTGTGGTCCCTCTGGGGGCCACAGGGCAAGGCAGGAAAGTCTTTCAGGCTCAGGACTTGCCAGGTTCCAAGTACCCCAGACCCCCTTAGCTCCCTCCATTAGGGGACGTTTCAACCCACTCTCTCAGCAACTGATTTTCAGCATTGGAATTAGGGTTGTCCCAGTCTCAATGCCAACCCCTACCCCTTCGCTGCTTTTCAATTTCTGTGGCATACAAATGAGACACAAAGATGTTTATGTATGTTTTGTGGAGTAACTTGGTAGCTGGCCTGACACTATGGCACCATAAATCAGCTGAACATATAGCTAACACTGTTAGTATTTATGATGCAATTAACACATTAATCGCATGATAACTGTAGTGTGTTGCAGGAGCCTTAGAGAGCCAATTATAAGTACAAATCACACTAGACTTTGTACAGAACATAACCAATGGTTTCCTTTAACTGTTTGTCATCTTTTAGAATCTAAAAGATGACAAACAGTTAAGGGAAAGCAGGTAAGATAGTAGGAATATCCCTAACAGCACAGACAAAGGGTTGTTAAATTGTAGCTTTTATGGCTGCTAATTCTGTAGCAACCCAAGTGAGCCAAATTGCCTAACTTTGACCCTAAGTGATGCAGAGTTAAACTTGAAGTGGTTTTGCAAGACATGACTTGCTATGGAATTGTGCTACTTAGCTGTTACAATACAGCTGTTTGTACCCCTATCCTTTGATATTGATACAGTCTTTATATCTGTTTATGCCCTTACTTTCGTATGGCAAAAGATAAAAGTATTGTCTATTGTCTTACGTTACTGATCCCACAAGATGCCGAGGAACTCTTATGACTCCTGAGAAGCTTGAGGAAAATTAGCGTTCTTCAGAAATTCTCTGTAACTGCTAACACCTCATAGGTGCTTAGAGAGAGACCCAAGCCTGATATTCTCTATTTACATATAGATTGGGTGCAGTGTGGGCAGAAGAAATGCAAACTTAACTCCACAATCCAAACAGTGCATCTCAGATTGGAGCTGGAAAACATGAAAAGGAGTTCAGTCTCCATGACTGCTTGTTCCTTGGCCTCTCTTTTGAGACAGTCAGCAAGACTGTCAAATGTTGCTGTCATCTGCAATAAATATTCTCTCCCATTGGGAACTGGATGCTAATCTGTAAGGACCAGGTTAGATTTGGACTAGTGATCCTGAAGAATTCTGTTTCTTTTAAATAAAATCTTTTCATCCAGCCAGCATTTTGGTATATTCCATGGGTAAATGATTGGGCTGTACGTAAAAAGTTGTTCTTTTCCACTTCTCCTTTTGTCTCATATATTTCTTTTTCACTTTGAAGATATGAAATTTAACCATTGTTGGGTGGTATTGTATCTCAATTTATATTCCCAGGATTTTGTAACCCCTTTGGGACAGGTCCTCCTACATTCTCTGTTGCTTGGGCTTTTTCTTGGGACTTGTTCTGACAACCACTCTTTACCCTGGGCTTTCTCAAAGGAGCAGTATATAACAAAATGATAGAAAGGGCTGACTACCTCTAATGTTAATAAGTCTTCTTTTTCCTTGCTCCCTTGGCAAGAAGGCCTTGAAAGCCATTCCACTGAAATAGAGTATGTGTGTGTCCATGTACAGGTTTTCCAGCAACATAAGACACAGGAAGATGTGTGCCAGCTGAGTATTAATATCATGCAGGTAATTCCATTTTACTTAATATGTTTGAATTGAAAGCACAGCTGAGAAACTAAAGGCTTTTCTCTGCACCTATCCCTTCCCTGAAAGTGATAAAAAGGTTGTTACACAGGATGGACTGTTATCACAGGATGACTATTATTGTTTCACCATTACATCCTGGGACCTTCATATACAAAGGATGTGTTTTAACTAAAAAAAAGAGAAAATTATCATAGCTAAAGGGCAGTAATACTTAACACTGGGAGTGCAGGGGAATGGGTTTAAGTACTAACTGAATGAAGACTTTAACGGGTTTCCTTCAAACATCTGAACTGGTATAAGTTCCATAGTTGCATAGTTGTTGATGGAGAGCAACTAGAGTTAGAGGATTGTTGCTAATTTTCCTTAACTGAGAATCTGGCTTTTCATTGCCTGTTGTTAGAAACCAATGCTCTTTTCAACAAAATTTGAAATTTATTTTTGTTATTAAATAATTTTTTAAAATATTGTAACACACCGCAGTTTTAAAAACTGATTTTACTGCTTTATCAACTGAAATATTACAAACCAAACAAAAATTAACTTAGTGGTCCTCAAGGGATGTTTGTTTGGAGTCTCTGTTGAGGCTGAGTACTTCAAAGCCTTTAAAGATGATATCTTCCTAGGCATCCAGTAAACTTGTAGTTGTATGATTTAATTCACCCCTTTTGGGGGTTTAGCAGGGCATTTAACAGGGTGAAAGTACAAAGAAAAGGCAAATACTTTGCCACAGGCTTACAAAGGCTAATAAGATGAAAGAAAGCATTTTCAAGGCATAATAAAAAGTGCTTTTCTAATTTATTTGAGCTTTAAAAAAAATAGGAACCTTGTGCTTATTATATATATTAGTATGGTAAAAACACACGTATTGTGCTTAGTAGGTAAGCTCTGAAGCAAATCCAGAACTTATTTTATTATTTCTTAGGTTTTTATAGATTATTTGGAGCAACTAAGTACCAAGCCAGATGGTGATATAGATACCACACAGTAAGTAATCTGAACTTGAAATTGAGTCAGTTAGAATATTTTGAAATTACAAATAGCAGTCAAACTAACCTTCCCATCCAAAGGCATCATCATTATATTTGTGTTTATATAATTTCTTATAAACAATTTTTGGCTTTGGGTAACTATTCAGTAAAATAGGATGTAATTGTACCCCCCCCCAAAATGAATGGTATCTTCAAATATTGTATAAGATAATGAAATATGAATATAATACCTCTTTTTTTTTAAAAAGATGATATAATGCATAATGAAAGCTGTCATCTTCAAAAAGTTTCTTCTTGATTCCCAAAGGAAAATACTTTTTCTCACTGTTACAGTTAAAACAAGAAAAGGGCTGGCTTGGTGTTCAGGTTGGATAGTATCTTTGCTTATGGTCATTGATATAATTTCTAAGTGATATATATATATATATATATATATATATATATCACTTAGAAATTATATATATATATGAAGAAGTTGCCTTCATCACCGAATAATTACTAGTAAGAGGAAACATTGCTTGCTTTGCTTTTTGTAAAATTTTACTTTAGAAATGTGCATAAGTCACTAATTTCAGACATAATTAGACATAAGAACCTAAATTGCTAAGAGAATTAGTCTTATCCCTTTGTAAAATAAAAAAAACTTGGACGTATTGCTTGGATTCGTCAGGATGTTTGACAGGAAAAAAAGAATGAACCAAAAGCTAGTATATTTGGGGAACTGGCTCTTCCTTTGCTGTCTAGGGGAAGTGGACAACGCAGATTTTATTATGTACCAAAGAAGGCACAGAAGAGGTGTGAAACCCATATACATGCATACCAAATATCATTTTGAAATAAAGACCTACAACTAGAATGACACTACCTGTTTCTAAAGTACTTAATGGCTTTGTGTTTGATTTAGGACAATCCTAGGTCTTTCTCTGCTTTCTCCTTCATGCCAGGAGAAGCTTTGACAAGGGACTTAAAGCTTTTCTGATGAATCCAGCACATACCAGAAAACTTTTGTAAAAGAATACAACCAAAAGAGTATTATACTATTTCCTTTTTTCCCCAAAATATTTACAGTCTTTCAGTTGATGTTTCTTCTCCGGATTTATTTGGAAGTATTCATGAAGACACTAGTTTATCTTCTGTAAGTATTGTTTTTTATCTACAAAGGAAAAACTAACCACTAAATAAGGCTTTCAAAACATGGCCCTTTTCTTTCATTGTGTGGTTGTACACAGAAAAAAAAACAATTGCATGGGTTACAGTTTTGTGTCCTTGTGTCCAGTGCTGTCCCTCAATAAGAGACGCTAAATCAATGTAGCTTTACTTTGTAGTGGAACAGCTGCTAAGTTACCATACATTAACTTCCATTTACTGTGGGATAGGGAAGACATGAAGCAATTACAACAGATCATCTTGTAAAGCAGCAACTCATCCTCCCCCCACTCTTACAATTAACATAATTGTGTTTTTTCCTTTCCATAATTGTTTTTCACAAAGCATTTCTGTATTCCAATTATATGCTCTAAACAATATATATATTTTGAGTGTTAAATGTAGGGTTCTTGGAAAAGCTAATATTAGTACTTTTGTCCCCTCTGAGCTTCAAATAATTGGCCAGGTAGTGTGTTATTCCTTAAGATACTTGCTTTACTTTCCTATATCATCACATTCCATACAACATTTTGACTCTACTTAATTTTTTTTTTTTTTTTTTTTTTTTAAGGTTTAAAAAATGTCAAGACCAGCAGCCCAGTACTTACAACCAAGCCAATTGGTTCTACAGACAAATTTAGTCATTGAGTTCTTAGCATCAATTTTTTTCTGCAATGATGGGAAAAGAATATCAGTTTCCACAGCACAGCACACTTGGAACTTAGCCGTTTTCATGTGTAAATGTCAAAGTCCTTTTGTTTTTTGCAAGTAGGAAAGATTTTACTTCCTCTGCCTCAGTTATCTCCCATTTTCAAATAGAATAAATATCTTAGGCATATTTATTTTGAATATTCTGTTACCAATGTATTGTAAATTACTAACGTAGTAGAAAGGTTAATGGGTGTATTTGCTTTGTTAGTCGTTATAGTGGCTTCCTGGAAGATGATACTGTTAGGAATTCTTCCGGAAGGATGAATAATCTCATTCTTAATCAGACATAAATTACTACTATGATGATCTATCCTCAAATAGTTTTCATTTTAAAAGTACTTTGCAAATGTGGATCCTGAGCTTCCTTTTGAGGTCAGAGAATATTTCACACATTTCTCAGGTGGGTAAACCGAGGAATCTAAATGACTTGCACAAAAAGCCTCTGGCAGACACCTCCCAAAAATGATCCTAGCTTTGTTTCCCAGTTGCTGCCTCTGAAATTGGATCTTGACTCTCACATGGGTACCACATTGCTGCACCAAATTCATGAGGATTTACCTCTCTAATTCAGTACTTATTGTGATCCACATTTGTTTTATAATAAATAAAATAATTGGAAAGCAAGATGAATTGGAACATTTCAAATTCTCTTCAGAAATAATTTGCAGTTCTGTAAATCTTTGGTTTATTTTGTTGTTGAGAAATGGGAATGCATTTATTTAACACCTGTTTTGCTGTTCTATTTTGAGCATTAAAATCCAATTTTTGTCAGTGTCACATGAAAATGAAGGCTATCTTGGGTTCCATTTTACAGTGGCCATACTTTTTAATGCTTTTCTAGGGGAAAAAAAAGGCAGAAACAGCTTCTTGGAACGGTGTCCAGGCTTTATTTTTTGTAGTGGGGTCCTTTACCACAGCACTGTATTAGTCAATTATTCCAGTCAGTGTTTCAGACACTGGAGCCCGTAAGAAGGGAAGGTGTACTTACCGAATAATCATACCCAGGCTAACTAAGTTCTTAGAATTTTGCTTTCAAAATATTTGTTAGTAGCATGAAATCAAATAATTTAACAGCGTTTTTATCTCACAGCCATCATTCATGTCAACAAATGCCTTTTTGTTCTCTAGCTATGTATTGAGGAGCATGATTATTCAGATTCATTCCTTTTAATTAATGTTCTTTTTCCTCCTTTAAATCTTCTCTTGCTTTAGGAGCAAAGGCTTTTAATTGTCCTCAGTAACTGCTGCTATCTGGAACGTCATACCTTCATAAATATAGCTGAACATTTTGAGAAACATGGTTTCCAAGGAGTTGAAAAAATAACTCAAGTGAGTAGGAATATTGAAATGAAATATTACTCAGTATGAAGTTTATCTTTTGTTTATTTGTTTTTGTTTGAAGAGCCACCCAAAATGAATTTTAAGATATGAATGGGACTCCAGGTATCAATTTAAAGAAACAATAATAGTTGTTTTGCATGTGTTTCGGTGTGGTCTGTATAACTTGTATAGAAAATGTGACATCTTGTTAGAGATTTTTGTATATTCATTGGCAGTTCTTATCAGATTTCTGAGTAAAGTTTTTTTTAATGTCAGTGTGCTTTCTCAATGCAAAGACTAAAACAAAAGATCATAATCTTTCAAAATATACTTGATAAATTATTTAATCTAGCAATCTGTACAACTGATAGGTCTTGTTCATAAACTAGTTCAGGGATTTTTTTTTTCAAAGAACGAAAATGTCAAAGTGGGCGGCAGTAGATGTCTCATTTTCCTGCCTTTTTGTAAAGATTAATCATTTTTTTTATGAGAAATGTTGTGACTTAGTCCTGAGGGCCATATAATTAGTTTGTTTCTAGAAATGTTTGTTGTTTGGAAGTAAAGGGTTATGTCTTCCAGTACAGAGCTAATATTTCTCTCCAAACTGTCACTTGTACACTAGAATATATTCTCAAAGCAGTCCTAGTAATATGTTTCAACTTTATGGTTAGAATTACTTTGAATATTGTTTTCAAAGAGGATGGAAATGATTTGTGTTACTTTTACGAAATGATCTCCCTTCTTGCTCAACTATCCTAAAGTAATTAATGTGCTGAGTTAGGAACTGGTAGTATGGTGAGGCAAATGAGTAAAACAGTATTTGTTCAACAGTGGCTTTTCTAAATTGTACAGCCACATCAAAATAATGTATTTTTAAAATCTTATAGTCTTATGCATTACAAAATTTGAAACATTGAGGTTGCAGAATAATTTTAAATGTACATTAACCCTTTGAACACAGTAAATTACAGTACTCCATAGTGGTACATATACATTTTCATAGGGCTATGCGAAGCTTCAGTAGCTGATTTGATTTGGAGGAGATTCAACCTGATTTGAGGAGTGAATCTCCAAATCTGAATTGACTCGGGAGACCAAGTAAAAACTTTGAATCGATCTGAAGCATCTGAATTGATTCAGAAAAGCTTTGGAAAAAGATTTGGCCATTTCGGGGATTCGGCCATAGGCTAAACAGGCAGCTGACAGCTGACTCCAGCTGGTAAACCTTTTGGGGTTGGGGAGTGGGGGCTAAACCCTGCTGCCGCTTGCCCAGCTGGGGTGGTGGGTGGGGAGGGATGCAGGCGAGGCTTGCTCCAGGCAGAAGGGGGCAAGTGGCGGCAGAGCAGAGCCCCCGCTCCCAGTGCTGATGCAGGCACAGCAGTGCTGGGAGCAGAGACTATGCCCTGCTGCCTCCCAGAGTGAGCTGTGCCTGCATCGTACACACCCCCATGCCGGCTGGGCAAGTGGCAGCACTGCAAAGCCCCCTGGTTCCCCATGCCAGGGCAGAGGCAGGCACAGCTAGAGGAGCTGTGGGAGAAGCCCCCATGCCTGCCCTGCCCGGCCCTATCCCCCAACCGGCCCCAGACTCCCAGCGCTTTAAAAAACAAAAACCAACAAAAAATAACCCTGCACTCACCAGCTGCAGGAGCAGCAACTGGGGCCTCAAGGCTCATGGCAGAGCCTCCCTGCACAGTGGAGGGCAGCGAGGATCACTCCTCCCCCACCCTCCGGGTGGCACCTGTGCAGCAGCTGCCCCATGGCATGGGTGCAGCACGACTTGGCAGGGCACCGCACGCTGCCTAGGAGCTGGGGCTGCTGGGGCTGAGCGATGCCAGGCTCCGGCTGACATGTGGAGCCGCCCCAGCTTCCAGGCGAATCGAGCTGATGGCTGGGGAATCAAATCGGCTCAATTCCCCAGCCCTTGGCTCAATTTGCCTGGGAGCTAGGGCACCTCCACATGTTAGCTAGAGCCCGGCACCTCTCAGCCCCAACAGCCCCAGCTCCCAGGCTGCACGTGGCACCCTGCTGAGTTGCATTGCACCCATGCCATAGGGCAGCTGTCGCACAGGTACTGGACGGGGGGTGATTCCCACTGCCCCGCACTGTACAGAGGGGCTCTGCCATGAGCCCTCACAGGCCCCAATCACCGCTCCTGCAGCTGGTGAGTGCGGGGCTGCTTTTTTTTTTTTTTTTTTTTTAAAGTGCTGGGAGGCCATGGCCAGGCACGGGATGGCACTGGGCAGGGGGCAACCATGGGGGCTTCTTCTGCAGCTTTCCCCAGCTGATCTGAATCGCTTCATCTCTGTGAATCAGCACTGAATCTTCCAAAGCTGATTCGTCCAAATCGGTATCTTATTGATAAATCAGGAAAATAGTTATGCACAATGGAATTTACTACATGCACTAACTTTTTCCCCAGCTCAGAAATATGTTGATTTGAGCTGTTCTGTATTCTTCAGAGTAGCTAGAAGAACAGGTAAATAATTGCTGCTGCTAGTTGAATGGCAGTGCAGCTTACATGAAATACTTGTCAGAAATCCTGTCGTTTAAACACAAACTATATTGAATATGGGAAAGGACAGAAATGGATATTATATAGAATCTGTTAATAATGTGTGTTAATGATTGCAGAAGAAAGATGAGGGCAGAAGTAAATGGCACAATGAATTCAATTAGTTCTTGGCAAAGTGGTTCAACAGAATGAACCTGAGCAGTTGCAATTGAGTTTCAATTAAAAACTCCAAATTAGCCTCTCACTAGCTTCAACTTTGAGGGCATGGTATAGTATTTCTGTACAACCTGAACTGAATTTGGGGTTTGCAATGGGGGGTGGGGAACTGCCATCACCACAAATTGAGAGAAATCTGAATCTTACTCTGTATCGTCTAATGTCTAAATTATCTTCGTTTTTTAATTTGGAACCTGATTAGTAGATGATGGTTCATGCTCAAGAAATTACAGACCTTAACTGTCCCCTGTCAGGGTCAAGTTCAAATTGTATCTATCCAGGCATTGTCAGGTTTATCTGTAGGTGGAAAAGAAAGGGGGAGTGTGTGATGTGCCATTTGATGGGCTTAGAAGAGAGACTCCCAACCCCTTGCTTCTAGGACTCGTCAGCCAGATTAGAAAGGGAGGGGAATAGACTTAGTTATACTTCAGTAGTTCACTAGAGAAGGAGGTTCCTTTTGCTTTCAGGTCTGAGAAGTTCCAGAGGAAGTGAAGGATTGTATCCATGGAAGGAAAAAGGAGACTTCATTTTCTGCCAACTTGATTTTTCCTGCAGATCATTAGATCTTTGGGTGGGTTTTGAAGGTGTTTTTTGTTTTGATTCTCAGCAGCAGAACTCTCCTCCAGCTGTTCTTAGGAGACTCAGTGAAGAGGGAAAGGAGAGAAGGCATTAGCATGTGCTGGCAGCATCCATGTCTCCGGTAATACAGCTGCTTTTCTCCACATCTGCAGTCTTCCCTGAGAATTATCTCCCTATCCCAACTTGAAAACTGTACTCCTCCCATTTCTCATCAGCTTTCTGAAGATCCAGTCATTTGTAGGTAGAGCGATTTAGGAGTGACTAGGGATGTAGCAATAGACTTTTTAAAACATTATTATATAAATATTAAAAACAAATGGTGACAGTGCAGAGGTATGTGGCTCTCCCAGGGGCCCAGCATGAAATGCTTATCAGTGCCAAAAACACGATATCACCAAAAATTGAAACCCACTTCCCTGAACCCCTAAAGGGGTACATATGTACGACCAGCTGTCCCTGTTTCACCTTTCATAGTTCCGCCCCCTCTCCATGGCTGAGTGCAACACAAACTCCTCCACATTTTGCAAGATGAATTTTCCAACTTCAAATGTGACGTGTGCCCAGACCAAGAAGCGGAAGAATTGGAGAGCATCATCGGAGCTGGCGCCTGTGAAACTGATTTCTGAGGTTTTCTGGAGTTGCCATTTTGGCCAATTTCCTGCTAAGTCAGGCCAGGCAGATCACAACTTCCCATGGCCTCTTGGTACAGAATAAAGAATATGTACACAGTCTTGGAGAAGCTGAAGTTCAGCACACATTCAAAAAGACTGCTGAACAAAAAGTGGGTGCAGCCCGGGACAGTCAGGAATGGTATGAAAGAATCTCCTCCACCTCATCCTCACAGTAAGGGCAGGCCACTGATGCTGCCCGGTCTGAGTGGCAGACAAAAATGCCTGTGGCTAGGGTCCCATGCAGCAGCTGATACTGATGTTTTGCCACTTCACTTGTGATGGGTAGCTTGTATAGGATGCATGAGGCCAGTTTGGCTTGCTCCAGTGTTGCTGCCACTGGGTCCTGCCTGCAAATTGTGTCAGTGTGTGTGGCAGGAACATGGGCTTGACATACTTTGACTGTTCAGGTGTACAGTCCTTCCCAGAAAAACCTTAGAGCAGATCCCACCACCCTTCTTGCTGGGCACGGGAAGGGACAGCAGAGTACTAATCTCTCCACTTTCATTACTGTCCACATCCAGAGGAACAGGCAGCGATAGAGGATGATCTGTCTAGTGAGGTGCCATTGGGGAGGTCTTGGCATTTGTAGAGGTGGTGCAGCAAGTGCATCTGCAGGGAGGGCTGCTTTCACTTCAGCTAACAGGTGTGAAGCAGCATGGACAAAGTGCAGACCCAGCTGGTTGGCCAGGACTTTGGCTGAGAGCCAGGTGGACCAAGCTGCATTGAAGTTGGGTCATCTTCATGATGTGCAACTGGACCAAGGAAACAATGAGGTTTCTGGAGGCAAGGCAAGGCGAAGCTCAGTGTCCCCTGCTGCAAAGCCAAGATATGGACCAGGGGCTCCTACAGCATCTCTGGAAATTGCAGGTGCCTGCCCTAGGGTGTCAGTCAGAGGTAGGCCTGCCGGGCCAGGGCAAGGCTACAGTAGAAGATCAGCTGGCATCCTAGCCAAGACCATCAGGATCCAACAGTAAAAGTTCCCAGTCAAGGTTGAGGCACCCCACTTGATGCAGGAAAGTGAAGCCAGACATTACCAGGGGAGGGTCTCACCAGCAAAAAGCAGGTACTGAAACTTCTAGGCAGAAGGCAGCCACCCTCCTTGCCAAGTTGATTAGACCCTGACTCCCCCTTATTGGGGGGCAGGCAGCCTGCCTGAGCCAGTGGTATCCATTCCAGAAGAACTCTGTGAGGAGCTTCTGGAGTCTTTGGAGCAGGGCCATTGGTTGGGTACAGGATGGCACACATGTGCCACAGAGTAGTAGCTGGCAGGTTGCTGATGGCCAGGACCTGACCATGGTAAGAGAGGCTGCATAGGTACTGGTGGTATAGTCACACCTCAGCCTCCTCAGTGTGGCCTTCCTAGTTCTTGGCTAGATAGGAGGATGTCCTAGGGCTTTGAAGATGTGTTGCAGCAACAGGACAGACCTCCATGCAGGTCTGGAGGTTGAGAGTTGGCCCAGATCCCCAACAGAAACATGTTGCTTTTGGTCCAGTTGATATGGGCTGAGGAAGGGTGGTCTGGTCATAGGCCCACTGACACTCCAGCACAGACTGGATGTTAACTTCATTGCTAACAAAAGCAGTCACATCATCTGCATAGTCTTCTTTCTTAGGTAGGGGGCCAATGGCTGGGGCTGCAGCTGATGGGAAAGCCAGGCCTATCAGGCAGTGCCACAGAGCATGGAGCAGTTTCACTCAATAGTTAGAGCAGAGCATTCCAGAGAGAAAGTAGCCCTGCTAGTTGCCCTAAATGCTGGGAACAAGACACACAGTTCTCTGGTCACCATTAGGAAACTAGAACTGTCCTGGTACAGAAGCAAGGTGGTTGAGGTGAAGACTGACCCAAAACCAAAGGCTTCCAGAGTCCAAAATAATAAGTCATGGTTGACCTGATCACAGGCCTTTTCTTGATTCAGAGAGATGGGGCTGATGTTCAGGTGAAAGAGTTCTGCAGCTACCAGCAGGTCACGCAGCAGAAACAGGTTGTCCTGGATGGTCCTGCTCGGTACACAGTAGCTCTGTTTGGGGCCTGCAGCAGGGGTCATGAATATGTTGAGCTGCTTGGCCAGGGTTTTGGTCAAGATTTTGTAACTGGTAGACAGGGATGATACCAGTCACCTGTTTTAAATGTTACTGTGGTCCTCCTTCTTAAGCAGCAGCATGTGAGTCAAAAAAGACATCAAGGAACTTGAGTCTGCCCTCAAGGATGTCATTAATGACCACAGGCTGTACGAGAGCCTCAGGGTCCAGAAAAACTGCTTAAGAGATCTAGTAGAGGGTGGGATCTGGGGTGTAAAAATTCAAGACTGTTTCCAAGAACTCACAGAGGTTGATGCTGTGACTGAATTCTTTTTCAGCCTACAGAAAAAGTGTGCAGAACAAAAGACTCTACAGCCTCACAACTAGGGCTGTGCGGAGATTCGACCTGATTCGGTGGCCGAATCTCTGAATCTGAAATGAATCAGGATCCTTTAATCTCCCCGAATCGATTCGGACAGATTCAGTGATTCGGACATAGGTACAGCTTTAAATGTTTTATCTACATAACTCTAGGTAGCAGGGGTTCTGAACACTGGTGCTGGGGCAGATGCAGTGTCCCACAGAAGCACGGGCAGCTCCTCAGTGTGCTCGGCAGCAGACCCGGAAGTGGACCAGAAGCACTTCCGGTCTACTTCCGGGTCCACCGGGCAGCACGCAGGGTGCCTCTCTCTCCTCCTCCCCCCCCCCTCCCCCGGTGTCTCCCCGGCTTGGCAGCCGGTGCCTTCTGGGTCTGCGGGTCACCCGGGGTCCCCCTGCGGCCAATTCCGAGCCAAGGGGGGCCCCCAGCACATTCCCTGCCAGACCCAGAAGTGGACTGGAAATACTTCTGGTCCACTTCTGGGTTCACTGCCAAGCACTCTGGAGAGCCCCCCTTGCTCTTGTGGGGGACACTTAATCTGGCCCAGCACTACAGTGATCACAAGTCACGCCTGCTACCTCAAGGTATGTAGAAAAAAACTTTTAAAGCTGTGCCTGTGTCCAAATTGCCGATTCACTGAATCAGCATTGAATCATCAGATCTGGATTCAGCTGAATCGAATCGGGGACAGTGATCCAAATCTACGGATCGAATCACTGTCCCCAGTTCAAGCCAAATCCGAATCAAATGGGGCCCGTTTTGCACAGCCCTATGCACAGCTCTGTTGAGTTAAGTGCTCAGGACCCCACTAAGATCAGAGAGCATGCTATTACTTTCTACATGGAGCTGTTGGCAGCTGAGCCTGCCCAGAGACCATTCAGCATGGGTACACGGGCCTCCCCAGACTCCATTTCAGAAGAGAAAGTAGTTTGGAAGCATCGTGAATGAGCATTTAGTGTCCTGCAGAGTTGGGGCTCCTTTCTCATGATCCTCTATAAGGAGAAGTTAGGAAAGTGGTCATGTTTTGCTTCTGAGCTCCTTTGTGGCCTTGATTTCTGCCTTTTCCTCTTGTATGAACCATTCTGATTCTGGAAGCCTTTGAACTGTGACCCCATGACTGAAGAAAAAGTGATGTGTAGTAACATGTAAACAGTTTTGCCTTTGAGTCTGGTAAGCTATTACTTACTAACATGAATGCCTTTAACAAAATGTACCCATCATTTTCAGCCTAGATTTTTAAAATTATCAATAATAATGTGATGGTGGTTTCATGGGGTTTTTTTATATAATTAATTGATGTGTGTGCTTTTGTTTTTGTTTTGCTTTTAGGTTAGTATGGAGTCCTTAAAGGAGCTGGATCAAAGACTTTTTGAAATTTACATTGAAGCAAAGGCAGATCCTATCGTTGGTTCATTAGAACCTGGTATCTATGCTGGATACTTTGATTGGAAAGATTGTCTTGTTCCGACAGGTAAACATATGTAATAACCCTGGAATAATGGTCTCTGAGATATGAGTTAAGATTTTAAAAAGTAGCATACAAACATTTTTTTTTCTTTGCTTTTGCTTAGTTTTTGACAATATTTCATTTAAAGTGGTTTCTTTCTCCCCTCCCCCACAGTGGTTTTTACTTTAATCTTACTCCCCCAAATGATTATAGCATTTTTATCAGTGATAATATCTTTAATGCGTGTTTTTCATGATTATTTTGCTTCGTTGCTCATCTACAATAGAATGATTATGAAAGACATCTTCTTTCATTTTCTCATGAAATTCATTGGGATTTTGGGGGGAATCTTTTGTGAAGAACCTACTCACTTTTGTAATAGATTTAATCACAATTCTGAAGAGGTGAAAATTAGTTTGTTTTTAAAAAAAAGAGTAGGAAAGAAAGACAGGAGAAAAGTGTGGGTGTAGCATTGTAACAGTAGTTCAGCAATGTACATCAAGATGCAGAAGAATCACTATCATAAATACCTGACACTCACTAACCTCTTCACTTCACAGGTGATAACAGCCTTCCTGAATACTCTTTTATACGTGTTTTTGTTCCATCTGCTACTTAGCTCTGCTGTGTCTGCTTCTATCTTGAGAGGCCTGAGGAAGGTTACTGTGATACCCAGACACTTTCCTATGACTATTCCAGCCACGCAGTTGGTCCAATAAAAGATAACACACACAAAAGTTCTTGCCTCTCGCATATTTCCTGGACCATCATGGCAACCACATCACGTCAACACTGCTATTGCATACATACAGTTATTTATAATGGTCAAGTTTTTCATAAGTTACTAGTTGTTTGAGGTGGTTCAGTTTTAGGGTTGTTTCACTTCGAGAACACCTAAAGAAGCCTGAGGTTCAGAATGTAGGTGTTAAGCACTTTCTGAGAACCAGGTTCTTTCAGAGTTCAGCTGGACTGCTCCCAAAATTGGGGCACCTAAACTAATAGTCTTTTTTTTCTCTTTTTAAGTCTTGACCAATATATAATAGAAACTAGCAGTAAAGGTATACTCTGATCCAGCTTAAATAGTGACCATTTAGGGCTTTTTCAGTAAATAAGCAATTGAGAACAGCACCATTTGGATTCTTTGACTAGTTGAGTATTTTATATAGTTTTGTGTTTAAAAAAATGCTAAGGTTTTACTGCACCTACAGTTCTGAAGTTTGATATAGATGACAGGAAACTAGAAGTTTAATCTATGATTCAAGAATTGCAGCATTTATTTGCTGGGCTTTGGCATGTGAAAGGTTTTAGGGTCCAATTTGTTCTGACATGAAATCTTATTTGCCCTTTTTGGTACTTTTGTACTCTAGTATAGCTTATAGCAGAAATAACTTGGATAGGGTGCTTACAAGTTCAGATTTGCTTTAAAAACTTGTGATTCTGGCTGATTAGACTTGGAATATGTTTTTCCTTGCGTTACTCCAACCTGGAGATGAGGACAAATAAGTGGTGCCATACCCCAATAATGGGATGGATTGTGATTATGTACTTCATGCTTACTCTGGCTAATACCTGGCGACTTTCTAGCTGACTGAGCTCATGTTGCAGTCAACAGTATTTTTTTTTCTTTTAGCAGGATCACTGACGTATAAATTAACTGGTTTAATGGATACTCAGTCAGTTGGCCCTCCCATCTCTGAATAAGACTCATGATTTTTCATGAAGTCCTGTTGTGCTCTTGTGTCTTTCTGCTGGTAGTCTTTATCTTTGTGCTAGTAAAGTCTAGCTCAGTGAAGGTTCAGCTGACTTCACTGAATTTGTGCCTGCTTAAAACATCCATCACTCTTACGTGTTTCAGGCCTGGAGGGTAAACCTGTAGGTGACCTGGAAAACTACTCCTGGCTGAGATGGTCAAAATACCATAGAATAAATGGACAGGAAATGAGAAGCTGCCCATAGCAGGGTGCATGAACACTTGATTGTACATGCTGCTTGCATAGAAAAATCCTCCAACTAGCATACTGTATATTTTCAGTCAAATAGTGGATTTTTTAAAGAAGTACTACAATTCTCAACTGTGAGAAAACAGAAGTCTTCTGGAAATCAGATAGGAGAGCAGATATTTGTAGTAGTATTATTTGCTAAGTCTAACCATTTTTCCTTTTATCACGTCCAATTCATCAACAAGTATTCAGCTTAAAAAAAGGCATGCTTGATTAGAATAAATTATACCGATTCATTAAAAGTACAAGTGATTCATGTGAGAAATGGATGTGTGGAATGTACCTTAATATTATTTTTAGTTGAAATTAATGTCTGCTCTAGAGTTATCTTGCAGTTGCAGATTGTAAACTTGATTTGAGTTAACTGGGTAGATTTCAACTTTTTTGCCTTAGCTTGTGATTGGAAAAAGAAAAATCTTATTTCAACATAGCACAGTTCTCCATGTTTCAGCATAAAATTAGTGTGGAACTAGTAACACCTATGATATTTATTCAAGACTTATGGCAAAGTTATCAAAGATATTGCCTTGGAGACCTACAGTATGGTTTCATGAATCTTGGACTGACTTGGTGTGCAGCATAAGCCCTAGACCAGGACTGGGGCATGCTGCATGTGGTACATAAGGCTGGACTGGGTACACCTGCTTCACGTGACACTGGGGACCAATACAGAGACCATGCTGCATGTGGTGCCGTCCCAGACTAGCCATGTAAGCTTGCTGCACACAGGGCCAGTTCAGTGTGGGCACATCATGGAGCATGTACCCTGTTCTGGTTCTGCACGTAAGCCCCAGAGCAGGACCAGCACATGCTGTGAACAGGGCTGGTTTGGAGTGTGCACTGCATGAGAGACCCACATCAGAACAGCACTGGCTTTGGTGTGTGGGGCTAGTCTCTGGGTCCAATCTGGCCCACAGACTGGCCTCAAACCCCTCATCTGGCCTCTGGGGCTGAATGAATTTCACACCCCTGACTTGTGATAATAACTGTTCCAAGTTGTTTACAGCATCCAAACTAGCCATTTGGGCTGAAATCTTCTGTTCGCTGTTTCTGAATCTCACTTTCTTTTGAAAGTTTTGACAAAAATGGTTCACCTGTTTCCAAGAACAAGATTAAGGGAAAATATATT
>NW_005842023.1:1380992-1381326 GCF_000455745.1 Alligator sinensis | reverse complement strand
AAGAGTGTGTGTGTGAGAAAGTAAAGCCATTTCATTTAGAAACTGGTATTGCTGTGCCTTAGAGTAGTGGTGGTCAATTTGTGGCACACATGCCACAAGTGGAACAGATACCCTCCATGTGGCATTGCAAACCAGGAAGGGAACAGGCAGCAATGTGGCAGATAGGGTAGGGAGCAGAAAACAGAGCAGAAAATTGGACAAGAACCAGAAAGCAGATCCACGGATCAGGCAGGAAGCACAGGGCAAGGAGTAGAGAGCAGAGCAGCTGGTGAGTCAGGAAGGGGAGTGACACTCTAGGAGGGTGTGGGGCTAATTTGTGGCATATCTGTCAGAA
>NW_005842023.1:1373346-1380961 GCF_000455745.1 Alligator sinensis | reverse complement strand
CCCCCCCAATGTTTTAGAGTGGGAAATTTGAATTTTTTTGTGTGGAGGGAAGGGTTTCCCTTTTGTCTTGGACATGAGTTCTGCTGTACCCATAAAACACTGCCCGAGTTTAGCCAATTTGTAAGTGTGAAAAACCTCAGTTTGCAAGTGCTCAGTAGAGGTAGAGTTGGCCAGGTGATTTCTCTAATTCCAAACAGCCCAAAGTTGCAGGACCTGTGCAGTGTCCATGTAGTTTTTCCCCTCCCTCCTGCATGTCACCAAAAAATATCCCTTGCTCTTGCAAATTTCCTAAACCATCACAGCTACAACAACCCTCCAACTCTAGTAATTTTCACTGTGGGATCAGACACAGAAGTTAGAGTAGAAGATACAGTCTCTCCAATACTCTGTGCTCCTCCTGGTGGTGCTCAAAGAACACAGAGAAAGAAACAGGCCTAAGAAATGCAGAGGGAGCTGGACTGAGATGGAGTAGGAAATGGAGGAATAAAAAAATAAAGAGTTGATTGAGAGGAGATGTCTGAAACGGGGAAGACCTGTTGCTGCAGAAAAACTGGGACTGACTGCATGAGGGGATTAGAATGTGGGACACTGAAATTAAAGAAGAAATGATATATGGAGTCAAAGGGAAAGGAAGATCTGGGCTGACAGAAAAAGGAAACCGGGGAGGGGGGAAATGGAGAGAGAGAACTGAAATGGGGACAGCCTGGGAGGGCTGAGGCAGGTCAGGAAGAAAGGTCTTTGTTACTAGGCTACTCTCCCTCCCTCCTAGATTTCCTTCCAGGGATCTTGGACTCCCACATCTCAATTCCTGGCTGTCAGCAAATATCTGTAAAACCCACTGGTAAAGCATGCCTCATTCTCTTCTCTTCCCCTGGATGGTCCTGACAGGAAGTCAGCCTCTCTTACTGCTATCAGTCTCTTTTAGTTCAAGGTGGGAAAGTTTGGGCTTTGAACCTATAATTATCAACTTTGTCAATGATCCTTATAAGGTCTGTTATGATTCCACGTGATGGAGTTTGTTTCTCCAGTTTGGTTTGTTTTGGTTTTTTTTAAACCTAGAGCAATTTAATACAAAAACCCTCCATTAAAAGAGGGGGTACCATAATGCGTAAATTATGTGGTGATATTTTTACCTTGCTTCCCTGCCAGAGAACTACTGTCTTATTCATTTTTTATTTATGCTACATATTGAAATTGAGCAAGAAAAGAAAAGGGGGTGCATGCACCATGTAGTATGGTCTACTTCATCAATTTACTTGACTTTCTACTTCAAGTTAATATGTTCTTCCTGTTTTGATAACAAGCCTATCATATTTTCTAGTCTTATATTTTGTATTATTCACCTATTGGTGATACTAGACTCCATACTCTTTTGTGGGTTTCAGTTTCCAGCTTCTCAGAAAGTAATGATGATTACTTAAGTATGATGGATATGTGCATGACAGTAGATTGCTGACCACTGACACCACTAAAATAATACGAAAAAAAAATTTTGGTTACAAAAGATTTGACTTCTTCAAGGACTACTGTGAACCTTAGTGGACTTGTCATGTTTTATTATATATTATAAGCCTCATCATACTAAAAACACATCTTTTGAGTGCTCTAGTTAGCTTGAATTTATAGAAAGTCAGTGGTTCTTCATTCAGCCTGGGAGTGAGTCAGTTTTCTGAAATATTCAAGTAGCTGTCTCTTTTCACAAAATGGTTTTGAAATGCAGGCAACTGTTCAGTAAATACATAGCCAACATCCAAGTAAAGTTCAGAATTTTTTGCAGAAATTAGCTTACAGATCTGTTAAAAAAATCAGTTTCTTACATACTATTGAAGTCACCATCAATTAAAGAAATGTTTTTTATGATATTTAAATTCTATGCCAGTTGCATTGCAGGTATACTGGGTGTCTTTAGATTTTTCTCAACTCTGTGATGTTTGTGTTGCAGATAGTGATTCTACATGTTTAAGTAAATTGAATATGGAATAGTTTAGACTTTGCTTCAGATGCATTTCTCCCACAGCTACAACATCACTCTAACAGTACCCTTATCTCATTTGTCATATTAAAGGATCATTGTTTAAACATTCAAATATACTAAACTGCCACATAGAATAGCTAGGTTTATAGACATGTACATCTGATTTAAGAGATCTGGTATATGTGCGGGCCGGGAGCGGTCTGAGGCCTTCGGGGGCGCGCGGCGGGCTGTGGCGAGCAGCCCTGGCACGTGGGTCGGGGAATGCGGCACGACGGACTAGAATTAGGCACAGACTCGTAGCGGTTGATTAAAGATTATTTTACTTACACCGTAGATGATCGCGGTGCAGGCAGGAAAAACTTTGCTTAAGTTGCAGTTACAAACGAAAAGAAAACTCGCTCGAACAAGACCTGTAGAAAACTCGAGCCTCTCAAACCCGGACAGAGCTCTGGATACACACACACACGAAGTTTGTTAGGGTTCGTGGACCGAGCGCGCAGGGAAGGGGTTCATCGAGGGATAGCGTTTCAGCGACGGGAAGAGGCTAGAGGTTGATCAGGCCCCTGTATCCTTCTTAAGGCACACGCTGGGTTCGTTGAGCTCCACAGCGCTTGGAGTTCTTCACGAGATGTGAAGTCCTCCTTCTCCTCCTCCAACTTGGGCAGAAACCGCTCAAGCCTCTTATACGGCTAGCAAGCCAATCGCTAGCCGCCACCTGGGAATAATTTAGAAACAGCCAATAGTGGGAAACAAATTTACATGCGAGTGGCGGGAACTCCTTTGCACCGGGGTTTTCTCTATGCAACTGAGAATTGCACCGTGCAAAGAAAGCTCCTCGTGGCGGGAAATAATTCTGCAGTGCCGAAGCACACACAAAATCATACCCTTGGGTCATGACAGTATACTTATCTTGTCATCTCTCTAATCTATACTTTGTCTAACTTAACATTGAATAAGAGATCCTAGCTTTTCTATAAGGCTAGTCAACAAACTAGACATGCCTTTTAGCATTTCATCTTAATTACTACTTTCCCGGTGATGTACTTGTCAACCTCAACTTTTCTTTTGTGTTGGTTTTAAGTTGGGTCATCAGTCCCCTGTTTTATGTTTAAGATGACAGGCAAACTTATATCTTAAGTACCTCTTGAATATAGCAGCTAGAATATCCTTTTGCAGAAGTAACTAAAATGTATAAAAGAATACTGTATAGCTCAAAATCATTAATTCTAAAATTCCATTTTGGTAGCCTAATGAATGCTTAGTGGAATTCACAATAACCTGTACATAGGGATCAAATCAGTGAAGACCTCTTGCACATCCTTTCCCTGCATGTTTTGGTAGAATAAACACTGCCACTTCAAGGGAGACAATGTATCTACATATGAACAGGCAAGACATATGTTCTCTTGTGCTTTTTAGGAAATATTCGGTCTGACTTTTGAAAAGTACTTCGCACTTTCAACTAAATGTGTTTCCTCAGAGAATGGCTTAACAGTTAATGCCTGTTTGATTTAGGGGTGTAGGTTGTAGCCATGTTGGTCTAAGAACATAGGCCTAAGGACACCTTGCATGAATACCAGCCTCTGGCTTCTTTACTATTCATTCCATCCAGGAAGAGCGCACACCAACTGCAGATGCTTCCTTAGCCTAACGAAGGGTTTTTAAACGCAAAAACTTGCTAAGAATTTTTTTTCCAACTGTTTAGGTTGGTCTAATAAAAAAATATCAGATTCACCCAAAGAACCTTGTTTGTTTTGATTCAGGTCTCTCATGAGATCTCCTATTGGATTTGTTCGACTTTGAATAAATAACTTAAATATTGATTGAACTAAGTTGAGAGAAAAGCTATATAGTCCACTTAGTTTAAGACACTTGCTAAAATGTCAAGCCCTCCATGGGTCAAGCCCTTACTTCAAAGAATATTTAATTCTCTATGCAGTGTAAAACACCTTCTGCACAAGACATTGAGAGACACCTGCCCCAGAATAACTGATAGGCAATTCAGCTAGGCTGTGGAAGAATGGCAAAGGTGGTATATGTCCTCCCGCGTTCTGAATGAGTACCCAAACTACTAAACTGGGTGTAAGTCTCTGGCTCCCAATTTTTGAAAACACTTTTAAAGATCTTGGTTTCATCAGTGTGGGAGAGAGAACATTTGACCCTGGCTGAGAGTTCAAAAGAGGTAAAAAGTTTCCCACCCCGTTCTTTCAGTGGTGTGTGTGTGTGCGTGTGTGGGTGTGGTATGTGTAAACAGCACATACATGTGTGTTTATGTATATGCATAAAAGTAACACCTCTTTTCAGCTACCTAATCCTGAGTTTTTTGGCATGATTTTTCAAAGGGCTGACCTCTTGCAGATGACACTAATTTCAATAAAATTGTGTGTGTGCGCGCGCGCTCACCAAGACATTAGTTTCCAAAAATAAGTCAGTGCAGGCTGAAACAACAGGTTGTGTGCAGCTTGTGTCACTGTCTTTTACTTTATTAAAAACTGCTATTTACAATGTCACAAATTGCTATAGCCAGCTTTGAAAGTCTTCAGTGTTTTTGCAGATGGTGTTCTGATTCGGCAGTATTATTTTATAATACTGTAACTAATATTATGTCATGCTTTAAATTAATATTGTGTCGTCATGTGAAAGTAGTATTATTTTTATTGTGTATGTTACACTTAAAAATGATTGTTGAAATTAGACCA
Organism: Alligator sinensis; assembly: GCF_000455745.1. NCBI lineage: Eukaryota > Metazoa > Chordata > Crocodylia > Alligatoridae > Alligator > Alligator sinensis. The sequence goes on along the minus strand of NW_005842023.1, from coordinate 1,376,287 downwards.
GTAATCGGATTAAAGGCCTTGACTTCACCAGTGAATATGTCAGATCTCATGTCTGTGAACTAAACTTGCACCTGGACTGTTGTCAGTGGTACCTAATAGATTACTACCATGTTGTAAATGCTTCATGACAGTGATAATTGTTCAGTATGAATTGGTCTAATTTTTTAAGAATTTAGACTTAAATTACTTTATGAATTAATTTACTTTCAAGATTAATTTTTTCAAAATGTATAAGTATAAATTTTGCAAAGGAAGGAAATATTAATTACAAGATGACATTAATGCATTATTATACCACAGTTTGGCTCTGAATTTCATCCCTTGAATTTTCCCTGTCATAGTGCAGCAGCTGAGGCTTTTGTTACCTGATGATCTTCAGAGAATGTATTCTGGTGAACCATTGCTGTCCTCTTAGTGTATATTATTTCCACTTCCCTGCAACTAAAAGCATTCATCTTGTGCATCAAAATGGCACTTTTTGGTTAACTTCACTTTTAAGTTCTTTCGTTAACTTCACTTTCAAATTTTCAGACTTTCTCATTTCTAATATGTGAAATGTCTTCAGAATATCATTTCTGTACTACACTTTTTTATAAACACCATGAAGCAGATTGTTTTCAGCAGGTACAAGGGAATGTGCAGCATACCTTCTGCTGCTCACAAAGATCAGAGTTTCAGACTCAAGGAAGGGACACAGTCGTGCCATCATACTCTCGCCTCCTGGCAGAAACTTTGGGAGCTTTAATACTTACCTTCAGCTCTAGAGCATGACCAACAGGAACTGCCCAATGTCACAACCCAAAGGTGTGATTTTTGTTTTGTGTGTGCTTTGGCACCACTGAATTATTTTCCCGCCGTTTGAAGCTTTCTTTGCAGGGTGCATTTCTCCTTTGCAGCATAAGTAATGCACGTTGCAAGGAGTTCCCACCATTTGTATTAAAATTCGAGCCCCATTATTGGCTAGTGTTAAAATATTCTCACGTGGCGGCTAGCGATTCGCTTACTAGCCCTATAAAAGGCTTTTGCGATTGGCTTGCTAGCCATATAAGAGGCTTGAGTGGTTTCCGCCCAAGTTGGAGGACTCCACGAACATCAGAAGGAGGAGACTTCACGTCTCGTGAAGATCTCTAAGCGCTGCGGAGCCTATTAGACCCAGCGTGAATATCAAGAAGGCAACAGGGGTCTGATCAGCCTCTAGCCTCTCCCCGTCGCCAAGCGCAATCCTCGACGTATCCCTCTTCCTTGCGCACAAAAAGGATCCACGGAGCTTCGACAACTCCGTGTGAGTGAGAGAGTTTTTGTCCGAGTCCTCAAACTGGGGATTTAAGCGGAGCTTTGCCTGGGAAACTGTCCAGCCTACACCACGACCATCTACGGTGTAAGTAAACAATCTTGAATCAACCATTACGCGTCCGTGCCTAATTCTAGCGTGTCGCCTGGTTTCTCCGACCCAGCGTGTCCGGGCTGCTGGCCACAGCCCACGGCGCGAAAAAAGGGCCCCGGATCGCTCCCGGCCCGCACACCCAAAAGGTACTGTATCATCCTATCTTTCAGGCCAGTTCTCACTGTTCACCACCACTTACTACATAGACTACTGTCTGTTTGCTAAATCCTTGAAATTAAAGGTTGTTATCATATAAGGCTGAGATTGTTAGTACTTCTACTATAACCATCTTACCAATGCTGTCTTGAGATAATATAGGAATCTCCTTCCTGTCTCTACTCCCTCCTCCTCCTACCCCAAACAAGGACTATTGTCTCCCAGTTATCCCTCTTCTTAGAGCCAGCTAGAGACTAGGCCTATCTGTGGGTGCTCTCCCACCCCCCACACTTTCCATTCCACTTCCACATGAGGGTAGGTACATGTGAATAGATGATAGCAAATGTAGCTCCTGAATTCTGCATGCTGTGTTTGTGGGAGGGGTGGACAGCAGGGGAGTGATGTGAGCAAATACTTGTCTTTTTAGTCTGGCCATAGGAGTGTAAAAGGTTTTAGAGCAAATCCATTAGGAAAGGCTCATTTAAAACATTGATGTAAATGGAAAATGGGTAAAAACACAAGATAGGTTACCAGAGGTAGTTTGTGCCAGATTAATGTGATTGCTTTCTTTCAGTGGTTTGGTTGAGGTGAAGGATTTGGGTATGCTAGTAAATTAAAGAACGACTCTGATACTGCCATGAAAAAACAAATGCAAGCCTAGGGTATATCTGCAGAAATATTCTGGTAGGCACAAGTAGTGCAGTTTACAAGGTGTCACAGAGTGCCTTCTAGAGCAGTGGTTTCAACCTTTTTTGTACTGTGACCCATTTGTAAACATCAATGGCCAGTCCCAACCCAGTGCCTCTCAATCCTGATCCACTGTCCCCAGACTCCAACCCCGCAGTGTGTGGGGCAGGAGATGGGTGTGGGGCAGGGAGAACCTCAAGCAGCCCCAAGCCACTTGCAGGCTGGAAGTCTGCCAGCCTGCAAAGCAAAAGCCACAGTTTTCCACATTTTTCTCCTTTAAAGGAAAATCCACTTTTAAAGTCTGTTGATCCATTTTTAAAGTTTGTTCATCACCCTTTCATACATTCTTATGACCCACTTTTGGGTCTCAACTCACAGGTTGAGAAACACTGCTTTAGGGGTTGCTTGCTTGGGACTTGTTTGAGACCACTACAGCCTTGTCTAGTCTCTGAGAATACACCTTGAAGCAGTCCCTGGTTTGGCTCCCTAGAGCAAGGGGGTAGCCCAGGCTCCTTCCCACTCTGAGACTCCAGTCTTTCGGTCTATCACTTTCCCTGATTTTCTTTGGCCCTGATTCATCTGGTCTCACTCCTAAGAGAGACTTCACCCTGCTGTTGGGGTGACCCAGTGCAACCTACAGTTCCAAGCAGTACAGCAGTCTCTTCAGTAAACTCATTTATTGGGGCAAAGGCAACCCACCAGAGGATCTCTTTC